>NW_020954548.1:10639410-10777777 GCF_900497805.2 Vombatus ursinus
TACTCTTTTATTTGTCACAAGTACCTTAAATATTGACCTTTGTGTATTTTGAAACAGTCCTATCTATTTATTTGTGTTTCGCTCACACTGCCACTTGTATCAGAGACCCTCACTCCTACAATGCTTTCCCTCTCAAGTGCATAACCCTTTCGTATCTTGTTATATCTTCATTTGGACCGTTAGGTGGCACGTTGCATTGAGTGCTGGGCATGGAGTCAGGAAGACTCCTCTCCTGAGTTCAAATCTGGCCTCAAGCATTTACTAGGTGGGTGACCCTGGGCAAGTCACTTAACCCTGTCTGCCTTAGTTTCTCATCTATAAAAATGAACTTGAGAAGGAACTAGCAAACTGCTCCAACATCTCTGCCAAGAAAACCCCAAATGGGGTCATGAAGAGTTGGACACAACTGAAAAAATGACTGAACAACAACAAAAATATCTTCAGTCAGAGATGTTTTGGAGATAGATGTGATGACATCACTACCTAAGAAAACATTTTAATAAAATGTTAGTGTGGGAGGGACCTGAGAGAATCACTTCATTTTGCAGATAAGGAAAACTGAAGCACTGAGAAGGAGGACGAGTTGTATAAGTTGAAAGCTGATCATAATAATAACAAAAAATGCAAGGAAATTTGCAACGTATCACTGCATGCCATAAACATTTAGCACCTACTGAATACCTAGCAAGACACGACCTGGTGGTTTGAAGAATTATACATCAGAAGCTCACTATCTTTCAAGGACTGAGGGAAGACAAATCCCTCTAGTACAAATACAGACTTTAAAATATCCTGAGGAACTCAGCCAATATACTGTATTGGAACCAGACCATATCACAGACTGAATTGTTGCCCACAATCCCATGGACATCACAATGATTCATAAAAACTTAGGAAGAATGTTTTTAATATATGTCACTATCCCAAATACTCATAATTTCCAAGCTTTATGGAATGAAAAGCTTTCAAAATATAGAAACCTGGCCAAGGAGATTAAAATCATGGGGGAACAGGATGAGGTATACATCATTCCCGTTGTTCTGTCTGCTACTGGAGTTGTACCAGGGATGTTTTCAGTGAGCTTACAGGAGGTGAGCTTATATCTCAATACTTTTATTCAACTGCAAAAAGCAGTTATCTTATCCATTTGTGCAATAGTTCATAGAACATTGGACATTAAAGAATAATAGCGGAATCGTGACTTGTCCCAGGACCATTTTCATCTTAACCTCATTGAAAAAGTCGAGAAAGTGAGATAATAATGATAACAACGATGATGATGATAATAATAATAATTTAGGATCAGGTGACTGCCGCAAGAAGCTACAGAAAGCTTATCTCGAAGGAACCCAAATTTGTTGATCAAACAGGTTTTGCAATGATGTGGTAGAAAATATGTAACACATGGGCAAGATGCAAAAATTCAGCATTTGTCAGATACTTAGGAAGACATGGTCAATAACTAGAATTACGCACAAGAAGTTCATTATATCCCTCATAAACTAACATGACAGATCCCCATATTACAAATATAAATGTGCACATATAAATCCTCATATTACAATTACACATCCCCCCCAAATTCTTGAGAATTCCACATGCAAACCTTGAAAGAACTGTAACATCATTATAGACAGAATCGTTGCCTGCAACCTCTTGGATGTAACAATGATCCTTATAAATTTAAGAATGATATTTTCAAAAGATTCTGCCATACAGAATACCCCCAAACTATATGTAATGGAAAACTTTCAAACTATAGAAAATTTAGGAAGAAATTGAAACCATGTGGTAAATAGCATGAAGGACATGTCATCCTGTCTGCTGTTGGACTTGTCCTTAAGATGCTTTCAATGAATATATGTAAAATGAACTTACATCCCAAAACTCTTATTCAATTACAAAAAAAAAATAATTTTTTTCTACTTGTGAAAGGGTAAGTGACTTGTCCCTGGACTATTTCAATCTGAACATCATTGAAAAAGATGTAAACAACGAGATAGTCATAATAATGATAATGATAGTGATAATAGCTGGTATTTATTTTTATGTGTGCAAAGCATTTTTTATACAGCACCTCATTTTATATGTAGTAAACAGCAGAGCTGGAACTCAAACCTAGGTGACCTGATTCCTCATCCAACTCCTAATTGGTTTCCTGGCCACAAATCATCTCCCTTTTCCAATCCATTCTCTACATAGCTGTCAAATTGATTTTCCTAGTATCAGAAGCAGACTAGGTGGTGCAATGGATAGAGCACTGGACTAGAAGTCAGGAAGACCTGAGCTCAAATCCAGCCTCAAATTCTTAGTAGCTGTATGACCCTTGGAAAGTCACTTAAAATCTGTCTGCCTTAGTTTCCTCATCTGTAAAAAAGAGGATAATAATTGCGCTTACCTCAGAGGTTTGCTGTGATGACCAAAATAAGATAATAATTGTAAAGTGCTTAGCACAGTGTTTGGCACATAGTAGGGACTTAATAAATGTTTATTTCCTAATATGCAAGCCTAACCATGTCCCTCCCCTAATCAATAAACTCCAGCAGGTTTCTCTTGCCTTTAGAGTTTTAAGATGCAATGCAACTTCCCTTTGTATTTTTTTAAAGCCCTGCTCAACTTGGACCCAACCTACAGGAATTCACACCCACCTCCTCTCCACATTTTTGAATCCATAACAGTCAGAACTCTTTTCTCATGCCACCTTCTAGATGAGGGCTTCTTGATTCCCTGTAGCTGCTACTGTTCTCTCCCCTTCTCAAAAATTTACCCCGTACTTATTTTGTATACGTTTTTGTCGTTCAATTGTTTTTCAGTCATGTCTGACTTTCTGTGACCTCATTTGGGGTTTTCTTAGCAAAGATATTAGAGTGGTTTGCCATTTCCTTCTCCATCTCATTTTACAGATGAGGAAACTGAGGCAAACAGGGTTAAGTGACTTGCCATGGTCACACAGTCAATAAGTACCTGAGGCCGGATTTGAACTCTGGTCTTCCTGACTTCAGGCCTGGTGCTCTATCCACTGCGTTACCTATATTCATTTTATATATACTTTTGTTCTTGTCTCCCTGATATAATGCAAGTTTCTTGAGGGTAGGGACTATTTAATTTTGGTTTTTATATCCCTACCGCCTAGCCTCGCATCTGACACCTAGTAGGATACTTAATAAGTGCTTTATTAATTCATTGATCAGTTGATGAACTGTAACTCTTTAGGGGAAAGATATTGTGTCAGGTCGCATTGTCATTTTCAATGCTAGCTGAAACATTTCTGCTTATACTCTTTCTATTTTCAACAGAATTCTTCCAATTAGCATTGGTATGAGATGAGTTTCTGGAATTTGTCTCTGCTAGCTTGCTTGTTTGCCATTCTTTCTGTAGGGTTTAGTCAGGTTGCAGCCAATTACTTTTGCCACAGCATATTATGATGTGACAGAAAGGATGCACTGAATGGGGAGAATGGAGCATAAAAATACCAGAAGCTTTCATTTACATCAGAACACAGACTATGGCCTGAAGCTGTGATTCCTACAAGTTGTTTGCATGAGCTGTGCTTTCCAGTCACTCCAATGCCCTTTAGAACTAACAAAAAGGAAGCAAAATAATCTGCCTTGAATTTTTCTCCTCTTTGCTTCATATCATATCATATCAATAACATGATGCTCCCCGTTGTTGCTTTAAATGAACTAGTCTGATCACCATGGCCTGGAAGACGATCAATTTAATTTCCGTTGAGATGCCTAGAAGAGGCATACTGTAATTTTCCTCCTTTAATCCCAGAGAGAATAAATGAGCTACCTGCCACCTTCTGGCCTGGTTGTCATGTTGTAGAGGCCATCTGAATGTTTTCTGTTTTTGCTTATCAGCCCCTTGGTAATTTTTCCACAATCACACACTTGATTATCTAATGCCTTTGCACTGATTAAGTACGAATTTAATAAATTCTGGTTTAATTGTATCATTGACAATAGACTACAGAAACCCATCGTGTAACCATAGGATTTCACTTGTCTTATCATCATTGGCTGTTTCAACTTTGTCTTCGTACATATCTCAATACACATTCATCCTACCCTCTTAGTTTAGTCAATTCGTCCTTTTAATCACCCCTAGTATGAGCTCTTCTCACTCTTGGTTCCAGATCTATGGCTGAATCTGCATTTATCCACCTGCCGAACTCTTTCCAAAACAGGAGGCCCTATAGCTACAGGAAGCCTTCCCCTCTAAGGCAGTGAAAAGTGGTGCAAAAAAGCCAGAAAAGATGGTTTGGAGTCCAACTGTAGCCATTCACTTGTAATTGTAACCTTGGGGGTAAGTCACTTAATCTCTCTGAATCTTAGCTTCCTCATCTGGAAAATGATAGGGTTGGACTAAATGGTCTCCAAGATCCCTTCTGGCTCTGAGATTCTGTGCCTGTAAGTATGGATCCCACCCAACCCACACTAGCTGCCCCTCTGTGACAAGCCATAGCATCTCACAAACTGCTGCTCAATTTGAGGACATTTTCTGAATTTAGACTGAAAGTGATTTATGTGTATCATGAAGATCAGCCCCAACCTCTTGTAATGCCTCACCCATGGCATGAAAGTGACCCTGGGTTTTTGAAGGTTATACTTGTAGAACATCAACTTTAGAAGTCCCTACCAAGTTAGAAAGGCTTTCAGCACAGGCCTAGTGATGGATTATGTGTCTGTCATTTGAGGATTAGTGTCATCATCGGACCAGCCATTACGTATTGGTTTTCTTTGGCCAGAGAGACACATAAAGTATTGAAGGGATTGTGATATACATCTGGAGGAAATACCCACAAGGAAAAAATTATTGATTTTTGTAATTCTAAAGAATGATAATATACCCAAGGCAAGGAGGCAAAATTATACAGAATTAGTGCAATGAGCTAAATTTTCAATTGTCATTAATTTTTGTTTTTGTTGTTTATGGTTTAATTTCTTTCATTCTCAAAGCCTGAGTAGAAAGTGCGTGGAGGTGTTTCACACACTGAAAGTTGACATTTGATGTAAATTCTTTTAAAGAAGTCTTATACATTGGAAGGGGATAGCAGAGCAAATGCATTATTTGCTGATTACTTGTTTTTTTGTTTGGTTCTATTTTGTTAAATGCTTAGGGTTTTAGAGAACATTTAATTTCTCATTTTGCATATCTATTTGATTTATTTCTTATGTGGGTTATTAAATTTATAATAAAGTTAATTTACAGGGTCTCTTTTCTGTGTTCCTACTGTGGTAGACACTATCCTTTAGTCAAAGGGACTTGCCATTATCAATAGAAACCCTAGAAAAGAAGTAAGGTGTTTGTACTGCACTAGAATGTTGAAATTAGAGTCATGAAGACATGGATTTAGATCCTGTCTTTGACATTTACTAGTTGTATGAGCAAGGGTAAGTCACTTGACTCTTCTGAGTTTTAGTTTCTTAATCTACAAATTGGGGCCAATAATACTTTTCATATTATTAATAATATGAATTAATATTAATAATAATAACTGTTTGTAGTCATTTCAGTCTTGTCTGACTCTTTGTGACCTCATTTGGGGTTTTCTTGGCAAATATACTGGAGTAGTTTGCCATTTCCTTCTCCAGCTCAAAGGGTTGCATAAGGTGCAAGTGAGATGACATCACAATACGCATTGCAAAACTTAGAGATATACAAATGCTATCTAGATAAGATCTAAGGGAGAGAGTCCTGACAAGGGGCATTAGGGAAGGCTTTGTGAGTTGGAATTTGAAGGATTGGAAGGATTTTTCAACAGGTAGCTAAGGGATGGTGGACATTTCAGGTACAGGGGATAGTGTGCGCACCAGAATCATAACTTAATATCAATGCTTGCAAAGGAGATATTCCTGGGGAAAATATTCAGACCAGAATGCTCTTATGAAAGGACAATGAGTATTTTCTTACCTGCAACTTGGCAGCTGATTGTCACATTTACTCCTTGGATAGTTTTAATGACACTTCCCACATCGACTGTGATAGCAGGTAAGTCTGTATTGGTCATAGCCATCCTTGATGTCTTCACTAATGGTTTTCCTGTAAACAAGATGCAGTACCAGATGTTACAGGAAACAGACGCAGCTACGGGCTGGGGAGATCACATTTGTAACATGATAGACCAGCGGTTGCTGGGGTCTGGTAATCAGTGACAAATCTTGGTAAATCCATTTAAAGGTAAACACAGTTTCCTCTTTTTATCATTTTACTTTATAATATTACTTTCTTTGTATTATCCATTGTTATGTCTATAGTATATAGAATTCCTTGACCTTTTTTGGTCCTATATGGTTAATTTTTTTGTCTTGTGAATTTTTACAGAGGCAAACAATGTTCTAGGAAACATTTCTTACCATTTTGTTTTGCACCAGTAAAACATGCTTGTTAAGTAGTATTATATGGTATAGTTATCAGTTGTGATGTTGTATCATCCTGCTGTGTGGATACTCATCCTACCAATGAGGATCACATCTCTTTAACTTAGTAAAAGTAACTTACTAATGTAGTAAAATGGTACTCTAGAGATGTTGCTGCCAAAACATTCATTGTCTTATGGCCAAGCTAGTGATGAGGCCGTCCAGGTTTTAACTAGGCTGGTCCAAAGACAATAGATGTCCAATCCAACAATAGATCCCTCCCTGAAGTTCTTCCAGACTGGTGGGACCTGGAAGAGCTTATACTCTACAGTCATATCCCTCAAAGACAAGAGTCATCTTCATGCCACAATGATTATCCTATAACTTGGGAAAAACACGCAGCTTTGTGGAACCAATGTGGGTTCAACCAAATCAGAAGAACCTTTATTTTTCCATAGAAACCTGAGCAAACTCTCACTTTAAGAACTAGTGAGATAGTTACCTGAAAACAGGATCATCAATCACTAAAGTCATTATCTGGTTCACACACAAGCTAATTGAAACTACTGAGGAACAACTTCAGAAACAACCACTGGAGTGGAAAAACCCAACAAGATTGTGTATGCTTTATTGGAGCTACTAAATCAAAAGGGGAAAATAATTCAAGAAGAATTGTTTTTCCAATGAGGTTTCTGAAATCTCTTTATGAGATACAATATATGTTGACCATTAAACCTATAAAAAGAAGAAAAAAGAACCATGTCCCAGAAGAAGGTATTTCCCCTCATGTGAAAAATTCATGTAAATAGGACCACGCTGTCTTCTTTCAATGGGAGTTATGTGTTTTCCTAAATCCTTGTCTTCTCTTCATTTTCCTCTGCTGATGTTGTGAAATGTCAGGACTTACAATATCTCTTTTATGATATTTTAAAATCAATGACAACCTCAAACTTCTCCCTTATGGTTATGACCTCACTGATGGTCTACACCTGGAGAGCTGCTCATCTGCATTGGTAAGTGGAACTAAGCCATTGATCCAGACTGAAGCAATTTACTGGGTAACTACTGCTTTCCTTCAAATTCTACCCAGACCAATCAGTTCCTGAACCTTCCTAAGCATCTTGGCTGAGAACTTAATCTGCCTCGCTAAGGGGACTCCTAAAGTTGTATTTCCAGCTTCATATGTGTACACCTTAGTTTATTTATGCTGTAACATAAACTGTGGGTTCCTATTTCAAAAAGATAGAGAGTAGAGATGGGTAACATTTCAATAAGAGCCTTCCATACCCCTGGGAGAGAAATGGCCTGGTAGATAAACCTGTTGTCCAAATGCCAGGTAAATTACAGATTAGAGAGGAAGTAGGTAGACGTAAAATGAATTCTATTGGGTCTTTGGCTATGTATAATGTATATTGTCTGGTATAGTGCGAGCCTCCAGGGCCAGTATATCTCAGGTTTGTATGTCAGGCCACATTCTGATCAGTCCCAACTCCTGGGAGGTGTACTGCATAAATCCAGAAGATGCTCAGGTGGGTAATTAATAGAAATAATGGAAATTAATGGTAATTAATGTAAATAATGGTTAATTATGTAAATATTCTGATGTGCTCATTCAGATTTTAGGGGCTCCAGGCTGAATCATGACTGATTTGAACTTCTCTGAATGAACTGGAATCCACAGGGGACCTAGGCCTGGACTTTGAGCATATTCTTCAAATCATACAACTTCTGGCTGTGGATACTGTCTGGGGTCTTGAGGTTAACCAGGTATTCTCATCTTCTTTCATTTCTATTTTTAAAAAGATTTTATTTTGAAATAAGTGTTAAATAATAAGACCAATAAGATTTATAACAATTTATGTTGAAAAAGTTCATACATACCAACATCTATAATACCATATCAGTTATTCCCTCCCTTAGTGCCCTTTTCTATGGTTTTTGTTTATTTATTGCTAGACTTGAGTGTAATTTTTTTTTGATGGCACTCTCAGGGCAGAAATGTCTATATATCCCAATATAATTTAGTAACAAGTGTACTTATAGTCCAGATAAATGCACATGTGACTCTGAGGCCCTGTTTTGACAAATCTTGGCTGAGTATCTATACCGATGGAGTAGGTAGGCTCTATGCCAGATGCTGAGGATACAAACACATCTCCCAATCCCAGAATTCCAGAGTTGGAAGGGACCTCAGTAGCCATCCTGTCCAACCCAAACAAAAAAAGAATGTCCTTCACATTGTACCTGACAAATGGTCATCCAACCTTTGCTTGGTGACCTTTAACAAGGGGGGGAAGCCATTGCCTCTCTAGGCAGCTTCTTCTACTTTTAGACGGCTTTAATTATTAGGAAGTTTTCTCTAACATCAGACCTAGTTTTTTTCTCTCCATTGCTCCTAGTTGTGACCTCCACAATAAGCAGAGTAAGTCTAGGTCTAATCCATTCCTCAAATATTTGAAGACAACTTTTATGGCTCCCCGTAAGTTTTCTCTTTTGTAGCATAAACATCCTCAGTTCCATCATGATTCATATGACGTGGCTCCAGGCCCTTGATCATTCTGGCTGTGTCTCTTTGGATGCTCTCTAGTTTATGCATGTCTTTTCTAAAATGTAGCACCTAGCACTGAAGACCAGATCTCGCCTGACCAGGCAAGAATACAGTAGCACTGTTACTTCCCTATCCCTAGACATCATGCCTCTCAATCAAGGTTAAGATCACATTAACTTTCTTATTTATGTTTGTCCAGCTATGGTTCAGCTCCACAGGAGACTAAATATCCTTTGTTTACCAGAATTTAATACAATTATTGGAAACATCACTGACTCACATTGAGCTTGTAATACATTAAAACTCCCATGTTGTTTCCCTGGACAAATTCCTTTCTAACCATTTGTATGCTGGTATGGTCATCTTCCTCACCTTGTACTTTGAAGTTGATATTTTTAAACTCATGTTTAAGATAAATATAAATACTCCATTTTTAAAGAGCTTACAAATGTAGTAGGAGGAAAAGAAAGCAACCAATTAACCAACAAGCATTTTAAGCATCTGCAATGTGGCAGGCACCATGCTAGGTGCTGGGATATCAAGATAAGAATAATCAATCTCTGCCATCAAAGAGCTTACATTCTATCATGTACACAAAAGACTGTTCTATAAGGTGTGATCTTTAAGGCAATTTTCAGTTTTTAAGTCAAACTAGCCAAGGTACTCTTTGACTTAGTTTATAGAATGAAAACTTGATACATAGTTTGTGCTTTACTCCTACAAAGTGACAACTCCCATTCAAAAACTGATTTATGTCTCCAAGAAGTTGGAAGTATCCCCTTTCTCTGGGGTCTGATCTGCAGCTTTTGTGATCACACCTTATTGCTGGGTCTCTTTATATGACTCTCCCTAGGGACCCTCTGGCTTCTATGTTTCTCCTCTGCAGCTTGGAAGCTGCTGGTATCTTCTAGTAAGTTTTCTTCAAGAAGCTGAAGACCAGCTTGATGCTACCATTCACTTGCTTTATTCCAGACAGGTTTCCAATAATTGTATTAAATTCTGGTAAACAAAGGATATTTAGTCTGCTGTGGAGCTGAACCATAGCTGAATAAACATAAATAAGAAAGTTAAACCTCAAGGAGCCATTATTTGCCAGTAATTGGAGGAATGTCAACAGTGTCTTCGCCTTTTAGCAGGTAAGGGGAAGAATCATGTAACCAGAATGGAAGAGAGCATCTGGATCCAGTATAGAGAGATGCATAAAGATTGCTACCTGGAAGAAATTAAGGGAAAGGCAAATCTTATATCCACAAAAAATGCATTAAGAAGTCTGACATTAATCTACCCTGGGGCTTCACAGCTTAGCTAAATGATCATTGAACTCCATGATCCTGGTGAAGCCAGCAGCTAAGTTTCCATTCCTCATACAGTCACTAGGTTGCCAGGGTAGAAATTCTGATACTAAACAGATATAAGGCTAGAGCATGTGATTATTTGAATATGTGGTAGCATAGTGTGGGGGAAAGAAAATTGGGGAGAGAATTTTATTTTTTTATTTTTTTAAAAGAAAGAATGCTGGACTTGGAGCCAGAGGACCAGAGTTCAAATTATGACTCTGGCATGTACTTACTACCTATGTGACCTTGAGCAGAGAATTATGGTAGAGGGAACATTGACCTGGGAGTCCAGAGATTAGGCAGATAATAATAATAAAAGCAACAGCTACTCATGTTTATATAACACCTTAGCATTTACAAAACACTTTTCTCAACAACTCAGGTAGGTAATGTGTTATTCCCATTTTACAGAGGTGAAAACAATTATTTGCCCAAGGTCATGCAGGTGGAAACAGTCAGAGCTAGAACTAGATAGCTACCTATCTGTCTCTCTTCCTAATTCTGGGTCCAATGCTCTTTAGCATTGTGCTTCTCCACAGTGTGTTAATTTTTAATTTAATTAATTAAATTAATTAATTAAATTTTGATTTTTTAAAAAATTCTACCAGAGTGACATTGGGCAAGTCACTTTAAGACTCAGTTGTATCATCCATAAAATGGGGCAGTTGCTTTAGATGATCTCTGAGATTTCTTCTGTCCCCAAAATTCTGTATTTAGAAGGAAACATGTCCATTGTTATTGGCATGAAGTTGGAGACATTTCTGGGCTATACTCTTCTCTACCTGCATACCCTGATAAAACTTCAAACTCAACATATCCTGGACACAACTTGTCATCTAACCCCTAAATCCTGCCCCTCATTTCAACTTGCTTATTTCTGCTGATTATACCACCATCACTCAGTTACTCAGGCTCAAAAATTTAGTCATCGCTGACTCTTCCCTGTCCCTTATTTCCAAGTCCATCATGACATCTTTCTCATCTTTTTTCCTCCCTACCTTCTCATGCTGGCATCACCATAGCTTAGGCCTTTGTCACTACCCCCACAGACTGTAATAACCTTCCAATTGGTTATTCTGTTCCCCCTTCCATCCAGTTTTCACAAAGCTGCCAAACTAACCTTCCTGACCATGTCACTTCCCTCCTTGAAAGTTCTAGGGGATTCCTCTTGTCCATAGCATAAATATATAAACTCTTAGGCCAGTCACAAACTGTTTCCAACCTGCCTTTCCAGCTTCATTTCACGGTACCCCCTTAACAGTCTATCTCCCAGAGACTGGACCCAGAGGCTGTACTTTTGGCTTTAGTGAAGTCATGTGGATCATTTCCCACATTGGGAACAAACTTTCTCAGCATCTCTATTGATGGACTTTTTCCAACAATAAGAGTCAGTTTAAATACCACTTGCTCCATGAAGCTTTCCCCGAGTTTCTGAGGGAGAACTGATCTATCCCATCTCCAATTTTCTCAAAGCACACCGTAAGGCTCTTCTTTGTCCCACCACAATTTACTCTACATCTATTTTTTTAAAATACATGTCATGTCATCCCTATGAAATTGTAAGCTTCTTAAGGTAAAGGATTGTAGTTTTTTTTTTATCTGTGTCCTCAGTGCTCAGTATAAATTAGGGTATATAGTACATGCTTAATAAATTTGTTCAATTTAATTAAATTGCATTCCAGTAGAATATTTATGCCCATAAATTCAAGACCAAAGTAAAAGAGCTGGTGGTCTGCCTATGCTATGATATAAAGAGATTACAATTTTTAAAAATTAAAAAAAGAAAATAATAAATTTTGGTTGACAACAGAGAAAGAGAGAGAGAGAGATGCAGTGAAGGTGTAGAGGGTGATGACCTGTCACCTACTAGACTTTTCCATGCTTGGTATATGTTGACAAAGATCTTTGTGTTACCTGCTAAAGTGACAGCAATGGAGACTGAGTCGGATCCCAGGGCATTCGTGGCATTGCAAGTGTAGAAACCCACATCAGCTTCAACAGGTGCTAGGATCTGTAAGGAATCATCTGGTTGCAGAACAATTCTGGAAGCAATAGAAAAAAAATGCAGGTCTGGTCAGGTCTCTGATTTCTTTTCCTGGCATTTCTGGCTACAGTGAGTCAACTTTAATAACAGAGACAGACCCATCTTGTTGAAATGGGGAAACCAAGGATTTCTTACACTTTGGCTGTTGGGATTACAGCAGGGCCCTAAAAAAGACACAGGGCCCTTGTGTGCCTTTGTAGTTTGGTGATTAACTCAGTAAGAATTCATCATTAATCATGCTTCAGCACATTGTATATACTCTATGTGGCTGATGGTTGCAAATAAATCTGAAAATCTGGAAAAATTAATGACTGTCTCACTGAGAGACATAACAGTACAGTGGAAAGAATGTTGACTCTGGAGTCAAGGGATCTGGATTCAAATCTTGCCTATGATGCTTACTATCTGTGTGACTGGGCAAATCACTTAATCTCCCTTAGACAAAGATTTTTTTTTCACCTGTAAAATGAGGGGGTTAGGCTAAATGGTCTCTGAGATAAAAAAAATTTCTCTAAATCTATGTGCTTATGCTCTATATCTGTATGTGTTTCAACTGAGACAGATGGGCTAAAACAGAGGTTGAACTAGATCATCTTTGAGATCCTATTTAGCTCTGGAACTATGATCCTAAATTTGGATGCATACGGATGAGCAATTCTACAGGTCCAGTTGTTGCAGCTTCAGAATTCACAAAATTCATGGTTGATTTTCTGTTCATCTCATGGCATTTCTAGGAACCATTTACTTTAACTCCAGGAAACTAAAGATCAATGATTTTAAGCATCCAAGTGAGCTGCCATATTAAATACATTTTGGTGATAATGGCAATGAAACTTTTATGGAACCCTTAGCTCAGAAGGAGAAAGGAGAGAGGGAGAGAGAGAGAGAGACAGAGACAGAGAGAGGAAGGAGGGGGAAGAAGGGAAGGAATGAGGAGAAGGAAAGAGGGAGAGAGATCTATATGAGTTGATTTTACCAGAAAAAGCACACTTCTGATTCAATCAATTTAATGCTGCCTAACTTAATAAAAAGTAGAGTATAGACAAGAAAAACCAATACTGTGGAAACTGTTAAAATTCTGTCAGAAGAATGACAGTTGGGATCTCTGTGAGGAAAGTTAATACCTCTTTTGACTGACTAGTCCAAGATGAAGGAGAAATTACATCTCTGAACTAAGATGAAATAAACACAATTATGTTAACAGCAATTTATTATTTTTGTAAGTTGGCTTTACTTTATATTTCTTATTCACTTATTCACTACAGTTAATTTTTATTTGCTTATAATTGAAAAGCAATTCTTTTATAAACAAAACTATTCAGGGTTGGTTTTGTGTTCCCTATGTACATAAGGATCGCATATTCTTGAGGTTTCCAGATTGTACAGTCATTGGTATTGAATGCCTAGTTGGCACCTTCTTTTATAACTTGAAAGATTAAAATTCTTAGCTGGAAAGCTTAGCTAAGAATTCCAATGGATCACAATGAAAGTTGTGGGTTATAATATTCATGAGGAGGTCTGAGGGGGCTGAAGTAGGTGACCTCTGAGATCGCTTCTGGCTCTAAAGATATTTCCTTTCATGAAGGACAAGCATGGAGGCTAATGGGAAAAAGAGGAAAAAGCCCTAGAACTTGTCACCACTCAAAAATAGAGATGAATATTGTTAATATTTGTAGTTTGGTTATACAATCTGTGGTGTAGATAGAACTTGGACTAATCATGTCATGGAAACTCAGCACAGGAAGGAACCTTCGAGATTCCTTTGTCTAATCCAGGTAACACATAATAACACAGAGGGAATTTCCTTTACTACATGTCCACTCTAGCCTCCACTTACAGAACATGAATGATAAGAACCATACAACATTCTGAGGAAGCCCTTTCTACTTTTGAAGACCCCAAATTGCTAGCAAGTTTTTTTTTTAATTACATAGGGTCTAAATCTGTCTCTCTGTAACGTGTTTCTCCTGATTCTGCCCTTTGGGGTAGAGGGGATTAGAGAGGTAAACACTGAGCTAGGAAGACCCCTGACCCATCCTGACTTTGTAACACTGGGCTAATCATGAAAGCTCCCATTTTGCTATGACACCCTTTAAGACTATACATTTCAGAGAAGGTGCCAGTCTGCATTGGCAGAAGGAATTTCTTGGTTGGGAATTCCCTATATGAAAGAAATCACAGGTCTAGTACCTAACCTTATCTCTATTATTTATCTTCAATGAATTATAATTTTTGTGATGGTTTAGACAATACCAAGTATTATCACATTAGAATAGAATCAGAGAACCAGACAGAGTATCATCACTTATTTTATAAACTAGGAAAATAGAGTCCCAGAGAGTTGAAGTAATTTGCCCTTGTCATATAGCTAATAATAATGATAGTGGCAATAATTTTCACATATATAATTATGCACATATAATACATATGCATATGTACCATGCATACAGAATTCATATAAAATATAAATTATCATATATAATTTATGATATTTACACAATTTACAGAGCACTTTCCTCACAACACCATGCAGTAGGTGGTGTAGCTACTGTTACTCCCATTTTGCAGATGAGTAAAATAAGTTTCAGATGGATTACATGACTTGCCCATGGTCACACAGCTTAGAGCTATCAGGGATATCCTTCAAACCCACATGCCCTAGAGTAGAAGTCCAGGACTTTTCCACTAATACTTCGCTTGCAGAATTAGAACCCAGGATTCTTGGCTGCAGGTCTAGTGATCTTTCTGCTCTGTGAAAGGGGCTCCTTTTAGGACCACCAAAGGATCAAACCCTTCTTTCCTTGTTTCTTGTGACCAACAGTCATGCAAAAGCCCCATCTCCAATCGATTGCCAAGTTTGCCAATTCTCTCTCCTCCATGTCATCTTTCCTATCCATTTCCTTCTCTCCATGCACACAACCCCTACACTAGCGCAGGCCCTCCTCACCTCTTCATCTTATGTTCCTCTTTCAGGGATTAGTTTAGGTACTTCTTCCTATAGTCTTTTCCTTCATTGTTTGTGCTTTTCTCTATCCTCAAATTAGCTTGTATTCATTTCTTCATGTTTTACTCCCTAGTAGAATGTAAGATCCCTGAAGGTAGGCACTTTTTCCCATTTTTGTCTTTATATTCTCAGTGTCTGGTCCAGTGCTTGAATATAATAGACACTTAGTAGTTATTTGGTATAGTAATATGGATTAAAACATGGGTGTGCCTCAGCACTCTTCCTGTTTAAATCTATTTTTTTTCTTTTTCCCTCAATCTACTTAGGTATATATATAATGTTGGGGGGTTATATGTAGAGACGATTTATCAGCTAAGTGGCATGGTGCAGAGAGCACTGGACCTGGCAGCAGGAAGATTTGAAAAACAATCTGGCCTCAGACACTTACTAGCTGTATGACCCTGTGACCCTTGCTTGGGCAAGTCACTTAACCCTGTCTGCCTCAGTTTCCTGATCTGTAAAATGAGCTGCAGAAGGAAATGGCAAACCACTCCAGTATCTCTGCTAAGAAAACCCTAAATGGGGTCACAAAGAGTTGGACATGACTAAAAAATGATTGAACCACAACAGCAAAAATGTAGGAAACATTATCTTCAGTTGAAAAGAAGATAGCAAAATTATTTGCTCGTATCAGGGCCTAAGAGAATGGTTTTGCTACAGTGAAGATCACAACTTTGGAAGTTGCCAGCTGAATCTAGTTTCCCTGAGAGTTCACACTCCAGGTCTCTAGGAAATAAAAGAAAGGAAAGGGGGCTGAAGTCAATGGTTACTTCATTCTCTCAGTACCATCTTGCGGGGGGGGGGGGTAAGAAAAGTCTGGAAACAAAATTTTCTGTCTACTTTTGGTCATTTTTGTTCCATTAATACAGTTTCTACAAGGCAGGATTTTAATTTATTGGTAGCTCAGCTCTCTCAGTTGATATTTTGGTTACAAACCTGATATATTTCTACTTCAGATGCACAGGCTCAGAAAGACTATGCTGCTTTCCAAACAAAACCAGAAAGATTTTGTGGGGTTTTGTGATGGAATTTATGAAATCAGAGTAGAAGGGAGACAGAAGAAGGGGCAAAGGGGTTGGGAGCAGGACATTGAGAAGTGAAGTCTGCCAATGTGCAATGCAAGTGATAACTTGCCCAAGGGTCCATTATGCACAAGGGGCTAAAGTTTGTGTTATATGTGCTATCTCTCTGGAAATATATTCAGCCAGAAAATGGAGTAGAGTAGCGTTAACATTGCCCATGTCTGACAGCACAGGAGCCCAGATTTTCTGTCACATGCCTACTGTGCTAGATGCTGGGGAGGAGGCAAATACCAGGTCTGGAAAAGGCATGGTTACATTCTCTGTGACAACTTGAGTCCTCAAGGATCCAGGCATTAAGAGGGGAAAAGATTCCAGATCATTTTATTAGTCCACACAAATGTCATTCTTCTCCAAGTAAGGTGTGTGGAGGTAGATAAGACAAGACCAAAAAAAGCTTCTGGGGACATGTGCAGGTCAAGTCTTGTGATCTGAGGCAACTGGTGGCCCGTTGCATAACAGTATACCATGCTGTCTCTGTAAAGAGGTAGCTAGATGGCACATTGGTTAGGGCACTGGGCCTGGGGGGCAGGAAGACCTGAATTCAAATCCAGCCTCAGATACTAACTCTGTAATACTGGGCAAATCACTTCACTTCTGTTTGCCTCCATTTCCTTAACTGTAAAATGGGGATAACAATAGTACCTACTTCTTAGGGCTGTTCTGAGAATCAAACGAGATAATATTTATAAAGTTCTTAGAACAGTGCTTGGCACATAGTAGGTGTTTAACATTCCCTTCCTTCCTAAATATAATATCTAATACAAATGAGTATGTAATAAGTAAATGAAAGTGCTAGGAAATAAAGTGAGGTAGCGATCCCATGTCTGATCTGCTTCTCAGATTTCTCAGGGGTTAAGTATTTCTAAAATGACGATATAGCTCATATGTAATACCTACTACTTTTTTATTGGAAAGAGGGTGGGGTAATAACTTACCTTTCCATGATGTCTTAATTCACTTTCCTCACAACTCTGTCTATTAGGTAGTGCTAGCTTTACTATCCCCATTTTAGAGATGAGGACACTGAGGCACAGAAAGGCTGTAAGAAGTGAAGCTAGCACTTGGATTTCACTCCTGAGTCCAGAGCCCTTCAAACTCTATCCAGTTGCCTCTCAAGTAGTCACCTGAGCCTCGAGCAGTTCGTTTTCCCCTTCCTGTTTAAGAACAGGAGTGGTAAGGTTGCCCCACCTGGCTCCGCTTCAGACAACAGTTTGAAATATCCCTGTAAATGACTGCCATCTTAGTTTGGCACAGCTTCCTACATGCCAACCAAAGAGCTGATGCCAGCTATTCTCTGGGAGAATGAAGAAAGTAAAATACCATTATTCACAGACACCAAATAATCTAATAACCAATGAAACTCTCAAGGAAAGTTAAGGTTACTGTTGAGCCCAGGTTCTGGAAAGCTATACAGAGAGGGTGTCTGTGGTCACTGGAGGACTGGCTACTTGGGGAGGAAGTCATTTCTTTCAGTTTTCACAACTTATGAAGATTGCCTACTGAGAGGCAAAGGCCTCAGTGTGGCTCTCTCTCTCTCTTTGGCTCATGACTTCCTTTACCTGACCAGTCCAGTCTGATCTCCTACTCCCTGGACCCTTTAGCTCTTGTCTTAGATTCCTCATATATCCCTGCAGTTTCTGTTCCTGTTGGTCTAGAATGGGGGTGGAGGAGGGAGGGAGACAACATGCAGACAAGGAGGTACATACAAGGTAGACACAAGGAAGTTACTTCATTATGACTTCCCCAATAAAGAGTCATCTAAATTCCACTCACTTTTTTTTTTTTTTTTTACATAGCTTCAGTGAAGGAAATCTTATGAACCCTGAGGCAGCTCATTCCACATTTGGACAACTCTAGTTGCTGGCAAATTATTTCCTACATTGAGCCAAACAGACAATGTTTATCTAAATGTTCATCTAAAAATGTTTATTACACTTACTATGCATAAGCATTTGTTAAGCACCTACTGTGTCTTGGGCTCTATGCTAAGTCCTGAGGATATGAAGACGAAAAACGAAAGTCCCCTAGTATTCCATCAGGTGAGATAACATGTACATACATAAGAATATCAACAATAAATACAAAAGGAATACAAGGTAGTTTAAGGTCAATAATAGTTGAGAGGATCAGGAAAAGCTTGAGGTAGATGGTAGAACCTGAGCTGAGTTTGGAAGGAAGTGAGGAAGAAGGGAGTGCCTTCTAGGCACTGGGCACAGCCAGTGCAAAGACAGAGAGGTGGTAGATTAAGCATTGTGTGCAAGGAACAGCAAGAAGACCAGTTTATTTGTATCTTGGAGTGCAGGAAGAGGAGTAATTCAATGTCAAGTTTGAAAGGAAGGCTGGGCCCAGGTTTTGAAAGATTTTGAAAGCCAAACAGAGGATTTAATATTTTGTTCCAGAGGCAATAGGGATCAACAGGAGTTTATTGAGTAGGAGAGTGACATGGTCAGACCTGTGCTTAAGGAAAATCAGTCTGGTAGTACAATGGTTAGAGCATTGGGCCTGGAGTCAGGAAGACCTGATCATTTAACTCATAGTTGACACCTGTAAATATTGCCTTTCCTGTTAACCTCCTTGACAGCAGGGACTGTCATACTTTTCTGTTTTTATCCCCAGAATTTAACACTATGGCTTACACAAAGTAAATGCTTAAAAATGCTTCTCTCTCTCTCTCTCTCTCTCTCTCTCTGCTTCTTTCCCTTTTTGAAGCAATCAGGCTTAAATGACTTTCCCAGGGTCACACAGCTAGTAAATATCTGAGGTAAAATTTGAACTCAGGTCCTCCTGATTCTAGGGCTGGTGCTCTATCCACTGTGCCACCTTGTTGCCCCAACAAATTTTTTTTGTTTATTCATGGATTTTTATATGGCATTATCCTTTTCTAAGGAAAAAAAGTTGCTTTTGCTTCAGCAATCCACAAGGAGCTTAATGCCACAGGGAATGGTCTTTTCTTAAACTGACTCTGTCTGGGCCACCCATTGATGCCTAGTAGGGATGCATAGAGTTTAGGTTTCTTTGACTGGCTTTTGGCTTGTGGCTAGGCTTGTAGCTACTTACAGAAATGCTCAGTCGCTAACCAGAACGTTATGTTTTCAGTTTCTTGGTGCTAGAGGAGGGAAAAGTGCTTTGAGACGCCCTCCTCCAGGAGCAAGAATGTTTTTTCTGAAACCAAAAAATGCAGTAGCTCAAAGGCATGCAGGCTGGGGGTTTGTGTGGAGGTTTCTTAGAGCAGATGTTGAGGCTTCTGAAGAGTTTCACATCACCCGTAAGCTTGGGAAACTTGTCTTTAGTTTAACCTTTGCTATTTTTAATTCAGTTGCCAGACTAAAAGTTACTTAACACCCGATGCTTCAGAACTGTTCCAGGTCTAAGAAAAGAAGACATTTTGGGAATGGGAGAAGGCCATCCAACCCTGCATTATTCACTCTCTTTAATTTGTCTTAATCCTGTCTTCAGGCTCCCCCCCCCCCCGCCCAGCCCCCTTTGTTCCCAAAAATACATCTAGTTAGATCTTGAATTCATTACTACACGTGGCTCCATCAGTGTCACTGGCAAATCAATCCACATTACTGCCCTTTGCCTAAAATGGTTCGGCCTGGCTTTTCTATTTACCTTTCAGAACTTACCTCTCTTATTTGTCCCACCTGCCAGTATTAAAAGTGTTGACCCCTTTATCAAAACCTTCTGTAGTGTTGCCATATGGGGCTCTCTTTGATAGTAAGACATAATGAATGGCTTTAAAAAAATCCTTCTTCTTCAAGACCCTGATGGGTTGACCATGGAATAGTGACTTACACTGTGATGTGTATGAAGCCTTAGCTCTGCTGTTCTTGGTGTATTTTTGATGCTATCTCAAACCTTGAAACAACCTACTAATTTCAGGGATCCCTTCTTTAACCCCAAACCCCTTTCATGGTGTCCAGTTCACTTACTGCATTGTCACAGGATTTAGAGCTGGAGGGGACCTTAGCGATCATGTGATCCAACTGCCCCATTTTACAGATAAGCAGACTAAGGTTTGCCAAAGGGAAATGACTTGTCCATTGCCACATGGAAGAATTTGAATCCAGGATTTCTGACTCCCAAGCCTGTGCTTTTTCCAGTCATGAGAATAATTCCTTTGTCCCTCTCTAAGGAAACTCCTGTTCAGGTATGGGTTGGACTAACTGACCTCTCAGGTTCTTTCCAACATTGGGATTCCATGATTTTATAATTTTATATTTTCAGCTGTTATTTTCAACTGTGAAATAAATTTGTCTCCTTTACGTGTGTTCCTATAGCTCAAAACAAGCCGCATGATTTTGAAGCTAGTGTTCATTTTATCATGAAACTTGGAAATCTTTTTGCATTTGCTTATGACTTTCACATGCAACATCGCTGGCAAATGTAGTTAAAAAACTGACCCTCTAGGCATTTCCCATTGGACACTCCCACCCCAAGAAGTTTCCATGTATGGCCATTTTGTAGCTTGATCTGAAGCCTGTTTTCCATTCATATTCTTAATTCACCTCCTATTGCATCCTGCTTGGCCATCAGTGAGGAAACTTACCCAAAACTTTTTTTTTTTTAAATAAGTATCAGTATCTTGAATCTATAGAATTATTCATAGATAGTAGAGGAAAAATCTCCTCAACGATTATAAGCAATGAAGTATCATGTATTTCTGCCTGGATCTAGGTTGCTTATTCTTAATAAAACTTATTTTCTAGGTACTTTTCCATCATGTCTTTTAAGAAATCACCTGAGACAAACCTGGGAAGACTTGTGTGAACTGAGGTACAATTCAGTGAGTACAACACAAAGAATACGTCATACAACAACAATAACAATTATAAAGGAAAACATCTACACAAAGGCATAAGAACTCTGATAATGTAATGACCAACCAAAATTCCAAAGGACTAGTGAGGAAACATGTTACCTACCTCTTCAAAGTGAGGTGAGGAACTCAAGTTCAAAATGAACATATATTTTTTAGACATGGAAAATGTGGGGATTTATTTTGCTTGGTTATGCATATATGATACAAATGCTTTGTTTTCTCTTTTGAAGAAGGGGTGGTGGGAGTTGAATAAGGAGGTACAAGTGGTAGGGTTATATAAATGGAAAAAAAAAGAGAAAAAGGAAAATTGGGCCATTGAAATATTTCAAAAATGCATAGAAGAATATAGAATTATGGTCAGTAGGAAACAGACAAGTAGCATCACTTTGAAAATTACATGTTGAACTTATATACTTGGAGGGAGAAGTAAGTTGTATGTAGTACAGATTTGTGGCTGCACATGGAATCTTTTCTCTGTTTCACTTTGTATATGAAATGCTCATTTTATTTGATGTTTGAGTCTATAATAAAAAAATTAAGGTCATCGAGGATTCTTCCATTTCTCCCTCAACCTGTGATTTCATCACTATAAGTCTCCTGAATCGGGGACACAGTCACCTCAATCAGAGGTCTAACAAGAAGCTTGACCAGGGCTTTGCTCTAGGGTGCCAAAACGAAGGGAGAATTGAAAGTACATTTTTCAATTCAATTCAGTTAACATTTATTAAGTGCCTACTATGTGCCAGGCACTGAACTAAGCTCTGGATATATAAATAAGAAAAAGAGACAGCCCTTGACCTCAAGGAGCTCTCATTTAATGGGGGAAAATGGGGGAACACACAAAAGGAAGATGAAGAGGTGAGGAAGCAGGGGGGACCTGGTGTAGGGGCATGGTGTTTCGTAGATTTGAAGCTTAGCAGAGCTGTTGATGGAAAATGCAGTTATCAGGAAGCTTGTGAGCCCTTCATAAAGGAAGGCTTTGGGAGGAGTTTAGTACATTCATTCTTTCAGGAGGTGGAAATAAATTGTGCTTGATACCTAGTTAGCAAGAATTAGTTAAAAAATGAAGCTCCAGAAGCTCCCACTCTAAACTCCCTAGTATACATACCCCTATACCCCAACTAGCTCTTTCTGGGTCTATGAACCCTTCTTGCTTACATTTTATGCTGAGAGGTGTGACTTGCTCAAGGTCAAATAGCTGTTATATGGTATAGCTGGTACCATACCAAAAAATGATTATATAAATCTGTTCCATATTGCTAACTTTAGTTGATATAACATGTTAATGACCTCAGTTTTTTATGTCTATCATAAAGATGATAGACATAAAAAATTTAATAAAAACATTTTATGCCACTTGTCCTAAGTCCTAAAGGTCATATATACTAGTTATGTAAGGTATTGCTCCTAACTAATGCAGATCAATAATTTTTCTGTCCCAATGAGGCATTGAGGGCTTAAGTGACTTCCTGTGGTCACAGAAACTAGTACGTGTTGAAAGTAGACTGTGAACCTGGGTCCCTTTGACCTCAAGACAGATATCCACTCTCCCTTATAAAACATATAAAACTAGATACTTAGCCGTTTCCTAATGGTAGTAGTTCTGAAAGTGGTTCAGATGTAGTATCAAAGACATACTGATTTATGTTATTCATTGGCTTGATACTTGACATAGGAGGCATCCTTGTTTAGGAAGGTAGCAAATGGTATAGTGGAAAAATGCCAGACTGGGAGTTTGAAGAAATGGGTATGAATCAAAACTTTAGCACTCACTACCTGTACAACCTCGGGCAGAGGTTAAGTAACTTCTCTGGTCTCTAGTTTCCTCATCAGTAAAATGAACAAGTTGGTCTAGATAACTAACAAGGTCCCTTTCTGGCTTTAAATCTGCATTCAATAGCTGGGGCTTTGGATCATATGGTATCAAATCCAAGTGAAAGCTTTTATATGTTCACCTGGATTCTGGCTAAAGGGGAGAGCACCATAAAGAAGAGAGACCTGATAGTGTGCACATATAACATCTAGCCCAATTCATTATAAATAGTAGGCACTTAATAAATGCTTGTCATATATATGAAGGAATGGATAATAACCATTAAACCAAGCAAAGGTTTAGTATAGTTTTTTCTTGGGGTAGGTCATTGATGGAGATTCTTTCTCTACACACAAACACACACACTATGGACTCTTCAGAACTGATGATATTGGAGAAAGCATGCACTAAAACAGGTGTGTCTAAATAAAAATGAAAAACCTCGTGAAATAGAAGCCTAATTGTTTGTCTGAAGTACTCAATACTAATTTATGCTTAATCCAGAACTGCCTGATCCCACTGTTGTCTTCCCCCTCCCTACTTTTTTCTACAGGGAATCCTGCAAAACAAAAGTAAACTAATAAAGGCATTTCTTCAAAGGTCACTCTTGCCTGGGAAAGGTGGGAGACACCTAAGAGTATTGTTTTTCAAATTTAGTTCCATGGAGCCTTAGGATTCCTTGAAAGTATGGTAATGGCCGATAGACTTAGTTTGACTCTGCCTATGTAGTTTAGAGACCCATCTCAGCCCCACACCTGGGACAAGTATTCCGAAACAAGAAAAACAAGGGATATGGGACTATGGCCTTAAAACAAACTAAACAAAATAAAATCCCCCCCTTCTTTTTATGGCAGTGTTGGATAGGTATCCTTCCATTGGGGCATTCTGGGGGAGAGTTGGGTCTGGGGTTGGAGGGTGGGTACAGATTTATGGTATGATGCTGGCAAAGGGGACACATTGGTTTTATTGTGTTCTGACTCCCACTAAGCTTTTCACAGAGCTCTGCTTGGTTCTCCTTGGCCCTATCATATACTACCTGGTTTGGGTAATTGTCATATTTCCCACTCAATTCTAAGTTCCTTGGAAGTAGGAATTGTGTCCTTTTTGCTCTAACCCCAGGCCTCAGTCCAGTATTTTACAGTTAGAAAGTGCTTAAACTTTTGACTTATTCTCTAATAAAATGACTGGAAATATGAAGTGGAATTCTATCCATTATCAAAAAATCACATTTTTTCTTTGGCATTTTCTGGATAAGTGCCCACAGATAAAACTTTCCCTGGATGTAAGTGGTACCTGAGAGTTATATTGACTTTTCAAGCCAATCAGCCCCAAGGGCACAACAACTCCATAAGAACATACCATCTAGTTTACCCCACTGGGAGCAGGGGACAACACCAGAGATGGACTTTATGGAGCAGCAACATGGGGAGCACCAGTACAGTACAAACCCTGTGAAATCCAAAGCAATACAGCTGGGAAAGCAAGTACAATTCAATTGAATTGCAATTTAATACTAATTAAGCCCAATTCTAAGCTCCCTACCCCACAGGGCTACTGGGAGTCAAGAAAGTACTTTGTAATAATAGTTGTTATTATTATTATTATTCAGATAGTTGTGCTTCCCATGGGGCATAATGCCCTTGTGAGCCCTGATAACTATGCCAAGAATAGAATGGGATTTCAAGTAGGACTGTTTTCTTCTTGGGCTGAACCAGATGACCAGACTAAGTTGTTATAACTTCCCCTCAATAACTTATTCAGAAGCTCTGGCAGCAGACTTTTGGTGTGTTAACTGCTACTCTATCTACTGCCTTCAACTACAGCAGCACACATTTGAATAGTCTGTCCTTTTCCAAAACCCAAGCCCAAGTATGTGCAAAATACAGCCAATGCTCAATTTCCAGTGCTAATGGCGGTGTTTGGAGGGGAGGGAGGCAGGCAGACATGCAGAGCGTGGAAAAATGAAATTCACAATCCAAAAATACCATGCTAGTGAGCAGAACTTCCTCTTCCACCAAATCGATCATCAAGACTATTAACAAGTACATAATTCTTACTTCAGTTTCACCTTTTCTCCTATTTTCCTGCTTATTCTCCTATTGAGGTAAAAAAAGACCAATAAATGAAAAGAGATGGGGGAAATGGTAAATCCAGATAATCTACAAGCTGAATAATTAGTATTTGAATAATGTTCAATTCCCATTCCCATACCCTATAGCTCTATCTTTCAGCCAGACTGAACTTTTCTCCATCCCTTGCCTTCTTCTGTCTTGGTTCCTTGGTCACATCATCCTCCATTTCTGAAAAGAACTCCTCATTCCCTCCGTAAATTCAGGTTCTCTCTACAAGGCTGAACTCAGGTGCTTCCTCTCTCATAGAACTTTCTCTCATCTCCTGTCCCTCATCCAAGTCTTACTATTTTTGGATTAACTCATTAGCTGACATTGGTTTAATTGGCATGAAGTGAGGGCAATGATAATAAGCTAGCCTATCCCATCATAACTAGAATACAAGAATATAGCACTTTAACATTTACATAGCACCTTTCGTACATCATCTCATTTGGACCTCATGATAATCCTGTGAGACAAGTAAGACAAATAGTATTATGCCTATTTTATAGGTAAGGAAACTAAACCCCAAGAAGATAAGTTAATTTCTTCAGGTCACACAGTTAGGAAATGTGGGATTTGAACCCACCTCACTACAAGTCCAGCACTATTTCTCCTACACTAAGCCAATAGCCAAAATAGAAATGTTGGGACCTCTGAGAATTGTACAGATTTTCCTGCAGTGGGAAGTTATAGAAATTGGAAGGTCATTACATCTGCTGACATGAGTGGCTCAGAAAGCTCAAAAGCATAAAACTTCCACTGTTTTAAGAGCCAAGGTCCCCATCATTTTGTCAACTCCCTAAATAGGATCTCACTTGTGATTAGGCCTTGGGTTATTTTTACTTTATTTTTTATAAGCCCTACAGACAAAGCTGGTGCTGAAGCCCAGAGACTCCAAGAGAAAGATGGGTTTGGACACTAAACAAAAACAGACCAATTGAAACAACCCTAGGCATTTCAGCACTTCCTCAGTGAAAGCAGTTTGAAAATAAATAAGCATTTTGGAGCCACTACCAGGCACACTAATGATGACAAGCCATGAAATCCAGCACAAAATGGGGTCCCCCCCCCCACTTTCTGATGTAGTGGTACCAATGGCAGCTCTGGCCTTTTCGTATGTTTAGTGCCGCTCACACTTTTTTTTTTCTCCAACTCAGGCTTGAAAAACAGGCCAGCAAGCTGATCTTCAGCTACGTTTCTTACTGTCCAGCCAAAAGAAATGGAATACTTTTTGTTCCATGAATTAGCAAGGCAGGAAAAAACTTACTTTCCACCCTTCTCCCACTATCTGGAGTAGAAAGAGTTGGCTAAAGCTGGATTCCGGCAAAATTGAGAAGCCTAACCATAGTTAGGCACTGTTTGTTTTAAGTGTCACCATCACCACCAACTGGACGTATGGCTTACATGCTCCACTATTTAAGCCTCCACTTTGGCTTTCATTTGTATGGCACCCTCATGCTGCAGGTGCCTAAAGCTCATTGCTACCAAGCTTCTGATTCACTCATCCCCACTCCATTTAAAATTCCCTATGATATACTTCTAGGACCAGACTATCTGTGCCCTCTTAAATAATAATGAACTAATCAATCAATCAACAAGCTTAAATGATACTATGTGCCAGGGTTATCAGTGATAATATTTAAAGGCCAAGACAAAAGATTCCCAGAGCTCTCTCTCTCCCAATTATCATTTCTCGGTTGTTTTTCAGTTGTGTCCAACTTGCTGTGACTCTATTTGGGGTTTTCTTGGCAAAGATATTGGAGTGGTTTGCCATTTTCTTCTGCAGCTCATTTTACAGATGAGGAAACTGGGGCAAAGAGAGTAAAATGACTTGCCCAGGGTTACCTAGCTAGTAAATGTCTGAGGCTGGATTTAAACTCACCAAGATGAGTCTTACTGACATAAATGGATTTTAACCTTGGCTTTCTGGAAAGAATATAGCTACCTTAGTTCATAGAATCATAGGATCATAGATTTAGAGCTGGAAGGACAGATGCCATCTAGTCTCTCTTATTTTATAGATTAAAAACAACAAGGCTCACAGAGTGAGTTATAAGTGAGTAATTAGTGAGCTCTCATTAGTGAGGTCACATAGGTTGTAAGCATAAGAAATGGGATCTGTTTATGATCCACTTTATTAAGAAGTATTTTATTCTATTTGCCCTTACTTTTTATCTTCAGAAGGCATAATATCTTGTCTTAGTATTCTGAGATTTGGCAAACACATCCAGGTTTATTCTATGCAAACATTTCCTATTTTAAAAATAAATTTTGTTTATGTCCCTTTCAACCATAGACTTGTTAGAGAGACAAACTACTGGATTTCTGCTCTCTTTGATCATGGTAGCTTCCCTTGATCCTGTAGTTAAAAATCTTTAAAGGTTTTTCAAGTGTGAGTGACTTAGCCAAAATAGTGATGATGTCAGATGATGTGAATTCAAACCCTGGCTCTGGTAATTATTATCTAGGTGACATGTGATAAGATACTTCATCCATTAGGGATTGAGTTTTCTTACCTAGAAAATGGGAGGTAGTGGTGGGGAGGTTGGGACTAGGTGCTCAGACCCTTAAATCCAGGTTCTGCTACTTGCTACCTGTACTTTAGATAGGTCATTTAACTTATCTGGGTCTCAGTTTCCCTCTCATAAAATGAAAAGGTTGGATCAAATCTCTAAGAATCTTCTAGCTGTAAATTCTATGATCTTATGACATTGGTTGAGTGACAGTGATCACCACCACTCTATTTAAATGCACATACCAAGAGAGGTGCAATGACTTTTTGTAGGTCATAATAGAAGGGCCAAATACAGCAATGTTTAGTCATAGGATCAGGTCAACTGCAGAGGCCAGGTGTATGTGCATTCCTGGAAAGCCTCATCAGACCACACACATGGAAACACACCATACTTGAATCTCAGGTTTTTGAATGGTCTATGTACTAAAATGCTAATGTAATTATAGTCATGATTTACATAATATCTTTCTGACAAAATAAAGTTAAAAGCCCTTAAAAGAAAGCATTTCCTTAATCTTTGTTGCCCTGTGGGGCATTTTGGAGAAAGGAAAACTGAGGCTTATGTAAATTAAATAAGCAGCTTCAATTCAAGCAATCTGTCAGTGGTAGAAGAAAGACTAAAATCGGATGTTCCTACTGAGCCCAGTTCTTGATGTTCTGCCCTGGAAAATAGCTCAATGCAGAAGAAACTGTGAAAGGAGAGGCTGAGGTGGAGGCGGGGATGGTGCTCCCCTCCCCCTACTAAAAAGCAGCACTATGCTCACCGATCGCTGTACTGCACCTCTTCCCCATTCCTGGCCCAGGTGATGGTAGGCTTCGGGTTCCCCACAGCTTCACAGTGCAGAAGGACACTCAGTGTCCCACTGGCAAGGGCTACAGTCTGCCCAAGGTGTGTGACCACCTCAGAGGCCGAGAGCTGCTGGGCAGCTGAGATCTTCCTCAATATCACTGGCTTCCTGTGTGGTTGGCCACTTCTCACCTCTCCTGAGGAACCTGCAGAGGAGACGCGGAGGGAGCTGCTGAAGCCAGACACGTGTTTGTGGGGAGGGATGGCCACAGGGTAGACTCTTCCCTCTGTGGACTTGAGGAGCGAGTCCTGATGCTCCAGGTGAGTCCTGAAGATTTCCCTCGCCAGCTGGGCTACCAAGTGCTTGCTGTACACGTCTTGCAGCTCCTCAGGCTGGTGAGAGATGTTCCTCAGGAGGTCATCGAGCCGCTGCTGCTCGGTTACCATGGTGAAGGGCAGGTGGAGAAGGGCTTGCTCCGGATTCTGGTCCTCCTCTGAGGAGGTGTTCCTCTCTGTAGAGTCCGGGGCCTCCCAGGAGGTGAACAGCTCTCCGGGCCACGCCCGCTGCTCCAGCAACCTGGAGACAATCTCATCATAGCGGCTCCCTGGGTCAACTGCCGGGGCCCGCTTTTCGGCCTTACTGCCATTGAAAAAAATTCCATTCTGGTGCTTCTCCTGGGTGCGCAGGGCATCATTTGGGCTGTTCTTCCTCACGGTGGGGGGCTCCTCCTCGGCCCTCAGTCCCAAGGGTCTGGCCAGAAGCTTACGGTTGCCCCCAATGAGCTTGATCACAAAATGCTCCTGAGCCGGTCCTGCAGAGCAGGTGTAAGTGCCTGTGTCCGAGGGCTTAAGACGATGTATCTTCAGGTAGCCAAAAGGGGCCACTGTGATGTGGGCAGAGCTGGTGAGATGCCGGCCATCCTTCTCCCAGGTGATGAGAGGCTTTCGGAACCTCCGTGTGGGGCACCTGAGGACCACAGAAGTCTTGGGAAGCAGGTAGGCAAAGCCTCCCACCACAAAGTGTAACTTCCTTTGTTTCCGGGTCTGAATATAGATCTTCCTGACGGCCGTAATGTGAGGACTGTGCTTTGGAGACGGGCGACTGGGCCCTAAAATGGAACCAACAGTATCTGTAAATAAAGCGGTACCATAAAAACAGAGTTTGAAGAGAGTGAGAGGGAAAGAGGGGAGAAGAGAGGACAGGAAGGAGGAGTGAGAGGAGAGAAAAGATAAGGAGAAGGACAAAGAGAAGGGGAGGCACAGAATGGGGAAGACAAAGAGAACAGAGAAGGAGATGAAGGGAGGTGGGAGGTCACAATGCAGTTAGGGAGATAATACACACACACACATGAAAAAGTAAATAATGGTATGAGAAGGGAAAAACGGATACAGTCCAAGTACATAAAAATGTGAGAAAGTAGCATTTGATTAATTGTCAAAAGAGTGGGTTTCAAAGGTGTGGGAGGAAGGAGAAGGAGGAAGAGGAGGAGGAGGAAAGAGAAGAGAGACAGGGGTTAGAAAAGTGAGGACTCTGGCAGTTTACTTTGGCCTGGGCAGCCGTTTCACGCATTACATTTTATGGGCGCCACCAGCTACCAGCTGTTGAACATCAAGCCGCCACAATAAAAACGTAAGAACTAACAAGGTGCAATTGAGCAGGATGCCTGTCACCCTGCTGTGTGGTTCCATGTCATTAGAAGCCAAAGCACAGGGACTGGGGACTGAGCAGGGGGAAGCTCAGGGGAAATTCAGTTCCCCTTGTTAAAGGCATTTGAATAAAGAATTTGGTTTAATAAACAGAAGGAGAGGACAAAAGGGAAGGAGAGTTCCCCTTGTTAAAAATTTACCATGTGGGCCCAGCAAAGCACCAGGTCCCTAATGCGGATGGTGGCAAGAGCCCCAAAGTGTTACAACCTCAGGGATTAATATTAAACAGAGCAAATCTGTTTGGAGGTGATTTAAAACCCCAGGGTGGATAATATTAGACTTCATTAGTTATATGCTACCTCCAGCTTCCAGGTCTCTGTATGCCAGACAAGTGAACTTTTCCCCCACCCCGTGCAAACCATTCTTCTCAGGGAGAAGAGAGCCTCTTCTGCCCATGGGAAATCAAGACTCCTCTCCTTCCAACCTGACTGTCAGGTGTCCAGCAAAAGCCTTAGCAGACCTCTGGGGCATCAACAACAGCTTGAAGCCTTCCCTGAGAAGAGGGAAGTAGCCCTCTAGCGAGGTGAGGCTTCCTGAGTTCCTTTCTTCCCATCTCTGAAGCTTCTTGTCATACTTACTCGCACAGGCTGCTAGCATGCAGGGCTGGATGGAGGAAGAGAAAGGCAATGGCGGGCACAGGGAAGAGTTGACAATGACCCACTCTCCAGACTTCAGGATCTTTCTGCAAATGGCACTCCGAGTCTGGGTGCCCTCTCCGCAGCTCGTGGAACACTAGCAATGAAAGAGAGACCAAGAAGTCCATGTTAAAGGGGTTACATCAATCTTCGAGATCTTGGCAACTGCAATTTTAGAATAAGTTGTAGAAAGTTGCTTTTATCCATATAATAGAAGTCAACTCAGCTTGGGGCATTGATTGAAGTTTTCAAAGGTTAGGCAATGCAGTATACAAATTTCAAACATATCAAAAAAAAAAGCAGCTATGTTCTAGTATTAATCAACAATTCAGATACAGGAACTATGGCAAGGGACGGAGTCCCTCTAATGATGACTGGTGAAATGTATTTGTTAAGAAGTCTTAACTAAAAATGAAGGGGAAGGAGAACATTGGTTCCATACATCTGCCCAACCAGATCATATGACACAGGAAGAATAATGTCCATGGAGAGGACCAATGATTCACAGAAGAAATATCTAAGGTGAGGAATGTAATAATACTCTTGGGGCCTCGGGTGTTTTGATGCAAATATACACAATCTGAATAATAAAGGAAACTTCAGATATTAATTCAAAGAGAAAAAACTGATCTTATTATCACTGAGAGTTGGCTTAGGGACTAGTTGAATGATCAGACCTAAAGAGTAGTAATTTGTGAATTGCTGTGGACCTGGAGTTAGTAGCTTGCCCAAAGAATCTGTAAAACATTTTTATCAATGGAATAGATGAAGCCAGAATTGCCATGCTTGTCAAAGTATTGGTTGACCCAAAGCTGGGAAGGACAGCCAACATATCAAATAAAAGAAATGGGATTCAGAAAGATCTGGACAAGGTAGAACTATGGCCCAGATCTTAAAGACTAAATGAAAATAAAAAGTAGAAAACACTATCCCTGTACCTTGAATACACATACACGTACACACACACACACACACACACACACACACACACACACACACACAGATGATAGTAAATTAAACAAGAATGAAGCAATCCCAGTTTTGTAAACCTGAGGTGCTGCAATGTTATACCAGTCAGAGATACCTTAAATTGTACCCAGTGTTATTTCTGGAGCTCTCATGGGAGGCTGAGTAAGTGCCATTTTGTCTGAGGAATTTCCTTGCCACTTATCCTGCTCTGTCTCTGCATTTTGTTGCCAGTATCCTATTCTTGCCTATATCCTGATCTGGTTCTGCCTTAGATTCTTCAAGAATTCCTGCTTTGAAATCAGACTGTGTAATGTGGAATTGTTCTCCACCCCCCAACCCTACCAATTCTCACCTGTTTTGCTCTTTCAATTTTTCATTGTCTCCTGCTGCTCACTTAGCTATTCTTTCCGTATACTTTCATTGGGCTGCCACAGATGACTTTTACCTGTCCCACCTCTCAGACCTGCCCTCCTTTCAGAAGCTTGATGTGGCTGTAATTAACTTCCTGGGTGCATTAGCTGCTCACCATGATCCCCAGTCTGTCATCTGCTCCCAGGTGATTTCTTGCAGAACAACCTCAACTGGACATTGGGTGAAACGCTGGTGTGCTACATTACTTAGAGCTCACTTTGAGTTCAGAGGAAGTAGGGAGGGTTTCTCTGCTGCTTGGAATGAACTGGGAATGCCAGACCATAGGGGAAATGGAGCTTGAGTTGGGCAGTATTAGGTGAAGAAAAGGGGAGAAAATTTCAGGTGAGGTGAAAAAAGGAGAGCAAGGAGAATGGAATACACATAAATTATAATCCTATGAGAAAATAAAGACATGGAAATGTGAAAGTACAAGGGCCATAGGGGTATGAGGTGAAAACAATGGATTGACAATTTTCATTTGAGCAAAAGGATTGCGAGTGAAATAAAGCTAGAAATGTAGGTTGGGGTCATATTGTGGAGGCCAAATTAAGGAATTTGTACTTGATTTGGGGGGGCCATTTGGAAATTGTTAAAGGCTTTTTTGTGGCATAATACATGATGAAGACAGTGTTTTAGGAAGATTAATCTGGGGGGCAGTGTACAGGATGGATCAGAGATATGGAAGTCAGTTAGGAAGCTGTGATATAACAATGGCAGCTAAGGTGGTGCATTTTTTCCTGTTGACTTGATAAATGTTCATTTTAAAACCTTCAGCATCCAATTTTTAGCAACTTTTAAATATAGTGTGTCCCAAGTGTTTTAGTGACATTTTAAGCTTTAAAAGCATAAGTTGTACTAAATAATTTTAATAGCACGAAACTGCAGCAAGACTTTTGGGAAACTCTGCATTAGCAAATTGATTCTTTGTTATCTATACTGCCAACTTTTATGAAATTTAATCTGGAGAAACTTCAGAGACAGTAGTGGGAATCACAATTCTTACTTTAGTTAGATGATGGTAGTTATTTCCAGGTCAAGAACCTTCTCCCTAGTTTTCTTTGTTTGCAGATGACCCCATCACATCCAAAGGAGGAAAAAACTTCACGATTAAAATAAACTACACTGAACCTCCTACCCTCTAGGTTTTATTTTTAGTGTTAAAAGCACATCATTAATTAATAATAATAATTAATTAATAATTTAATTTAAATTTAATTTAAATAATAATAATTTATTAATTAATGAGGAAAATGTTGTTAGATAAAGAGTTAGGAGGCCTGGATTCTCTTTCTGCAAGCCATGTTTATATCGCTAGGCCTTAGTTTTCTCATCTTTAAAATGAAAGGGTTAGATTCCATCATCCTTAAACTCTCTTCTAATGCAAACATTTTTCTTAACTTCATTTTTTGGGGAAAATTTCACAAAAAGATTTTAAAAGATATTTTCTTGGTAGCCTTTCCCTTAGGGATTTAATTGGTTAAAAAAATAAGGAGGTTACTTTCTGAAAACGAGGTATGACTTTTTTCAGGGATGTGTTTAAAAAAAAAAAGTCTTTCCCTTTGAACAGGATCTGCCAATAATTTTAGTTGAAATACCCAAGAGGGGCTCAGGCTTTGCTATTTTGTCAGATGGATTCTATGTGATAAAATATAAGATTTAACCCAAATATCTTAGGCCAGATAGGAAAAAAAAGCTTATCGGAGCATGAACACGTCCTCCTAGTGCAGAATAATAGCTTTCAAAGGTGGATGTGACATTTCATCTCAGTCAGAGGGCCAAGAAAGCAGCAGTTCTGATGAGATAGTGAGTCTTAAACATCTCGCTACACTACAGGGAATGCTTTTTGTGTGACTCCAGGTTCCATTCAGCTGAACCGATTTCCTGATATCATAACTCCATTCCCTACCCCCACCTCCACTTTCAGAATCTCCATTAATCAAACAGGACAACCAAGAACTTCCTAACATTCCTTTGGCTGAGTATTGCCTACATGTGGTCAGCAGCAACTTGGAAAGTACGACTTCTGAAATGATATCGTTCAGGGTGTTCCCATCAGGACTAGTTGAAGGTGGTGCAGGCAGCAAGGGTGGTGGACCTGCTTCTGGACAGCCAGTGTGCTTTAGCTACTATCTCCTCATACAGATCAGCAGAAGTAGGAGGATAAAAATAATGTAGTCTGAATGCTGCTTAACCTGATAGGAACTTAATATAGTATTCCTTTTCCTTTTCTCTGTAACATGCAGGTCTTTGACAAATTTTAATGCCAAATACCAGCAATTTCTTCTGAATTCCCTAACATCCATTTTGCTCCAAATCCTGTTACCTCCAGGGACACCAACAGACAGTGAAAACATAGCCAGGTCTTATTGTGACTCTTCTGCTGATACGACTGACCCTTGTTGTTGTTCGTCCTTTGTTTTTGGAGAGGACCAGTAGCATCATGGGGTGACGTCTTGACTCATGCGTGAATTAGATTTAAGTGAGGCAGAGTGGCACAAAGTCTTCAGCCTCACTCTCTCTTCCAGAGTCATTGAAGTCCAGTGGCAAGACAGAAGCCAAGATGACTGGCGATGGCTCAGGATGCAGTGGATGACCTTGGCATCTTCGATGCCTGACCATGGCTCTAAGCCCTCCACAGGGCCTGCTTCAGCCTCCTTCATGGCTTAAAGAATCAACACCTTTTTCTAATTGGCTTTAAGATTACACCTACATCTCAAGCCAATACTAAATACATCACCACTTCTTCCTGGTATGTGGCCTTCCTCATTTTCCTATATTTAAGAATATTATGACTCTTTGGGTATTAAAAGTCATTCCAGAAAAGGGCGTTCACCCACACACATATATGTGTATACAGAGATTGCCTTCAGTAAGTAGCCTCGATAAAATAATGTTTTTATATATGAAAAAAAGTTGTTTTCTCCTTCCTGAGGACCTTGGGGATGAGGTTGCCCCAGAAGGCGATTTTATAGCCAAATTATAAATATTTGGAAATGAACAGTTGTTTGGCATTGTTGGGGGAAAGCTTGGTTATTCCCCTTAGCAGGCACCTTCATACAGAATGCAATGGGCAAAGTTGACTCCCATTGGCATTAGAATAAGAAACCAATGTTCCAAGGGAGTCTGGGGTCAAATTTTTAGAGAGCTGGCGTCTTAATTTACAGGGAAGTTTTCCACTTCGGGGATCCAAGTGGCTGACTGCGATGTAGTTCAATCAGTTGTGATTGAAAGGAGCTGTAACTGTACAAAGGGATAGGGTGGAATGCAAAAGGATTATTCCCTAAACCTTTATGAAGGGCAAGAGATGAATTTCAATTTTGGCTCTAGCACACTCAGAGAGGCACATTTCGGTCCCTATGACTCCCTTCCCAGCTAGATCCTTCTGAGACAGTGATTCATTGGCAGAGCTCTATGGTGAACACATGGGCATAGGGTGCAGGAAGAGTCTCTGTGTTTCAAGTTATTTGGTAATACTAATCCCATGAAGTAGCAAATGCCGAAAATATAAACAGACTTAAGATGGGTTCAATTAAACTAATAGATGCTAAATGCACAATGGGATTTGGTAAGGTAAACCAGGGATCATAGAATCACAGAATGCAAAAAGAGACAATGAATTTACTGAAAGGATGTTAGTGATCATCTGATCCACTGCTCTTATTTTACAGGTGAGGAAGCAAACGTTCAGAAGAGCAAAAATGATGTGTCCAAGGTCACACAATGATTTAAAAAGCAGGGCTGAGACTCAAACCCAGGTCTCCTAACCCCAAATCCAACCATCTTCGGGGCTGCATCATCCCTGAGAGCAGAGCTAATCCAAGCCATCGCCCACATATAGGAGATCAGGAGGGGGGAAAAAGACACAAAACAAAACAGTTTTTTGGCTGGGAAGATGCTGGGCTTCTGGAGCCAGGAAACTGACTGTAGAGGAGCAGGATCTCTTTTGGCTTCTCCTTGAAATAAATCATTTTCTTCATTGTGCTATAGCTTGTGAGAGAAAGAGCCAGAGAGGCCTTGACCCCCTGAGAAGAGACCAAAAATAACTGGAGGCGGGGAGCAGAGACCCAGTATCCCAGAGGGAGCCCCATTCCCCCAAATATGAATCAGTTTTGCTCCACAAGGGCCAGCTACAATTACATGCTTGCAATTGTCAGGTGAGGGCTGGCTGCCTAAGCTGGTTCCCCATAGCCCAGTTAAATAACAGTTACAAAGCGTGGTATAAATTGTTACAGATTCCAGCACGTTAGGGAAGATGGCTTGTCTCAGCCCTCACTTCTTCCCCAGGCCTGATTCGCCTCACCCTTCACTGCTCAAATTCTTACCTGTGTCCACTCAGAGAGAAGCCATTCATGGGGACAGTCCTCATTCTTACAGGCTTGCTGGGAGGCGAGCCTTGGGGCCGAGCAAAAGGTCTCTGGCAACTCGAGGAAGCTGCCATCAGCCATGCGTTGCTTGCAAAGAACGTCTCTTTTCTGAATGCCCCCTCCACAGGACCGGGAACACTGGGAAGGAGAAGGTTTGAGTGTTAAGGAAGGAGCCCATTTAAATTCTTATTGTATCCTGGGATGAGGAAAGCCTTCTTCAATGCTGGGATGAGGGGGAGGGAATGCTAGTTAATAGCCCCAATTCTATCTGCTTTCTTTGAAGTCGCTTTATTAGTAAAAAGTCTAAAACCTGACTTCTCTTTTAACTAGGTTGGAATTGCCGAGGTCTTTTAAACTTGCCAAACTACTTATAGCTGATGATGTGTTACAACCCACAACAACCAGTCTAAAAGGCTACTATAATAGAGTATTAATCATTTTTATGATGGAGAGAGATTTATCTTGTTTCCAGACAGAACAAGACAGGGCCACTGCCATCACTGTAAGTGAGGGGGGCTGACTATAGCTAACAGGGAGTTTGGAGGATGAAGGGGACATTTTTATCACAAGGCTTTCTTTCCTTTTACTCGTGGGTAACTATGGTGTTGTCATACCAATATCTTCAAATGGCTAGTCTCATATTCATCCCTCCCTTGTTTATGACCAGTTCTCCCTTAGGTCTTCCTATAAACTGATCATACACTCTAGCTGACCTTGTAAGTGATTAGTTTTCCAAATAACTGGACAGCTAAAGTGTGTCCTAAAATTTACCCGAATACTTGCCAACTTCTTGGGAGTGGGGGGAGCCAGCTTGGAAAACTTCCCACAGTTCATTCCCCGTTAGCAATTGCCCTAATCCTGTGAACTCAGTACAACTGTGCTAGAACCTTTAAAAGAAGTAAGGAAGATACTAACCAGGTGCTTGCTCTCTTTCCTGAGGACAGAAGAGGATGAAATTGGTTTACAATGCAGCTCTAGAGATTTCATTTAGTTAATAGAAGAAATTTTACAGTTGGACACTGGGGGATGGCTTTGAAAGGATGTTAGAGAGTGTTATTACCCAGAGTTTTTTCTTTATACAACTACCCATCTTTCTACAATTACAACAAAGAAATAGGAACATCAGCTAGATTACAGGGATGGGGACACCCAAGGACCTAGAGGGCCACATGTGGCCTGGCGGTGGCAGGTTCACCACCATCGGGCTAAAATTTAAGGAACAAACACCATGAGGGCAGAGGATATTTATTTCATGTCCCCCACCAATGAGCCACATATGGTGCTAGATATATAAGGTAGCTGCTGAATTAATATCTATTGAAATTATTTTCTTTTTTTATATTGATTATAATTTTTATTTTGTAGTGGGCTATAAAAGATGCATCATTACAGTTTTACTTTGAACAGAAAAAGAAAAGGGAGGGAAAAAACTACCACATATATCTATCATGCTAGATACCATAGGGAGTTACTATAGTATAGGGAGAAGATATTTGTCACAACCAACACTGGGGGGTAATTTGACTTTTGCTATGGTGCACAAATATTTGCTGAAAAATGTGACATTTTTCATTGAGAAGGGTAATGGTTAATTTACAACAATCATTATTACCCCCTGAACCTCAAAATATAACCAAACTCCTGTTCTTTTAATCCTTTGCGTATAATTGTGTAGAATTCTCCATAAGCAGGACTGAGTCCATTCAACATTAGCAGCCTGTTTACATTGTCTAACAACCATCTTGGATACTTCATCAGTCAAGTCTAATGTGCAGTATTTTAGGATTTTTTCTCTGCTTGAGGACTGACATTTTCTCTTTCCAAATGCCTTAGGGAGGCAGAAGGACTTCAACTTAATCTGAATAAACACAAAAGATAAAGAGGCTGAGGGGGAGGAAGGAACTAAATGGGAGCAAATAAAACTCTCTGATCCAAAAGCTTAGTTAAACACTTTTGGCAAAGGACAAATGAGGTTCAAGTTTACCATTCGGTTTGAGGAAGGGGTGAAAAGAATTATTTCACCTCTGGCGTGGAGATATAAAATAGCAAGATTGGGTGTGACATGGTAGAAACACTGGATTTGGAGATAGTTAGAAGACTCAAGTTAATACTGACATTAATTGTATGATTGGGCCAGTAATTTACCTACCTGGGCTTCAGTTTCCTCATCTGTAAAATGAGGCTAATAATACTTTTGTTACTGTAATAACAATAATGAAAATAATAATATTTATATAGCACATTAAGGTTTACAAAATGCTTTACAAATATTATCTCATTTGATCTTTACAACAATTCTCAGACTTACCTCCAGGGTATAGTGTTATAATTAGCCCCATTATACAGATGAGGGAAATGAGGCTGAGGAACATTCAGTAACTTACTCAGGTTTACACAGGTAGTAAATGTCCAAACTGGATTTGTACTCTGTTTTTCCTCACTCTGGGTCCAGTGCTCTAACCATTGCATCACTTCATAGGGATTTGTGAGGTAAGTATTTGGTAAAACTTAGGGTGTTCCAGAAATATGAATAATTATCAGAGAAGCAGCTAGGTGGTACAGTGAATAGCATGCTGGACCTGAAGTCAGGAAGACCTGAGTTCAAATATGGCCAAAGACACTTAGTAGTTGTGTGACCCTGGGCAAGTCACTCAACTTCTGTCTGCCTCAGTTTCCTCAACTGTAAATTAGGGATAATAGTAGCACTTACCTCCTCAGATTTGTTGTAAGGATAAAATAAGATAATATTTGTAAACTACTTTGCAAACCTTAAAGCACTATATAAATGCTAGCTATTATTAAAGGGGCTTGATTCTCAGCCTTCCTTTTCTCCTCCTCTCCTTTTCTTCCTTTTACTCCTTGTCTAGAGTAGAGGTGTCAATCATATCACCAGTGGGCCCATGCAGTCTGCGTCATTTCCCAGTGTACAGGGAACCAGATTAAAATGTAATTGGGAAATATTTAACAAATTAAATAATAATACAATAAAACATAGATAACATTACATTTAAAAACTGTCAATATGCAGCTGGCTGGATCTTTAATTACAGATCCTTATGTATTCTGTACTAGAAGAATTTAGTTGTTGCTACTCAATGTCAACCATCCCACCCAATGCAAAAGTCAATGTATCAGTCTAGATATTTGGTTGGTCTAAGGTGCCAAACATGGATGTCTAAAAATTTGTGTAGAACAAACATACAAATTATGGACTGATACTTTTGCATATCATTCTAGGTGTTTTGTTATGGGACAGACACTGCCTTGAACAAGACAAGTTTAAAACAAATAGAAAGATAAGCAAAGCCTACAGTTCATGGATATTTCAACAGTCCAGATACTAAAGCTATTCCTGAGTCAAGAGCACGACACCGGGTTTAGTCATTGGCTAATGTTTTATCCCTAATTTGCTTGAAAGTGATTGCTTAATTTTTTTTAAATGGTAAAAACTGTTTTTAGGAAAAAAGAACACTTACTAAATCAATTAATTAATTTGCCATCCAGATGAGAGAGAAAAACCATGCATGTCAAATGTATACACACAATAGGTTTATGTACAGATAAAAAAATTGAGGGGAAAGCACTAGCATTTGGGTTAGACAAGGAAGGACTTCATTTAGAAGGCAGTATCTGAGCCTTGAAGGAAACTAGGGATTTGTAAGAAGTAGAGGTCAGGAGGGAGTATATTCTAGGCAGGGGGAACACCTTATGTAAAGATAGACATGGGAAATGGAGTTCCATGTATGACAAAGAGTAAGAAGGAGATGAACAGTAGCATTTGTGAAAGGGAATAATGTGTAATAGAGATGAGACGGTAGGATGAGACTAGGTTGTGAAGGGCTTTAAATGCCCAACAGAGGAGTTTATTCTTGATCCTGCATAGAATAAAGAGCCACTGTAGTTTATTGAATATGGAAATGATATAATCAGACCTGCACTTGAGCAAAATCACTATGGCAGCTGTGTGGAGGATGGGCTGGAGTGAGGAGAGACTTGAGGCATAGAAACCAATTAGGAATCTATTGCAATATTCCAAGTGAGAGGTGATGAGGGCCTGAATTTGGATGGTGGCAGTGTGAGTGGAGAGAAGGGGAAGGACACAGGACATATTGCAGAAGCAGAAACAAGGATGTAGTATAGGATGCTGTACTAGTTTCTGGTCCTGCAATTTCACTAGCAAAGTATAGACAAGACTAAGTAGTTTCGTGAGCTTGTGGAGATTATGAGCTGAACCTCTGAGGAGGGAAATGGAGTTCCCCAAAAGGGCTCTGCATTGTTTTGCTCCAGGCTCTGAATCCTTTCTGTACTTTTGGTACAGCATCATTTGAGACACACGAGCCCAATTCTGATGTTCTCATGGGAACCCTTGGGTGGTGCTGGGGGCGTGAGCTACAGAGGTTTCTGATTAGAGAGGGGCCCTTGAGATTGTATCTGATCTGGTAGGTTAGGTCAGGGCCTGCCATATATACATTACCTTTCCAGGCCCATTTTCCATTGCTCCCCTTCACATACCACTATGTCCTTGACAAGAGGAAGCATGCCATCCTGTATTCTACTTCTTCCAAGCATTCATGCCAACCCCTCCTTTCTATTGCCTCTAGGATAAAATATAAACTTCGCTATTTAGCTTTTAAATCACTTCATAATCCAAGCAAAACCCATCTTCCTAGCCTTGCTTTGTGTGTGTGTGTGTGTGTGTGTGTGTGTGTGTGTATGTAAACACACACACACATATCCCTTCTTATATTGTGTGATCCAGTCAAACTGTCCTCTTTTCTGTTCCTTACACATGACATTCCATCCTCCATCTCTGTCCTTGGCACTGTCCATCTTCCATGCCTGGAATGCCCTCCTTCCTCACTCCTACTTCATAGAATCCCTGCGATCAAAGCATAGCTCAAGCTTCACCTATTACATGACTTTCTTGCCCCCAAACCATAAATACTGTCTTCCCCTAAGTATTTTACATTCAGTAATATTTCTTCTTTTTATATTTTTTCTGTATAGACTTGTGTATGTAGCTGTTTTCCCATCAGAATGTCATCTTGCAAGTGGAGATTGTTTCATTCTTGGTAGTTGCATTCCCAGAAGCTAGCACAGTGCCTGTAACACACTATGTGCTTAATAAATGCTTGTTGCTGATTGATTTAGGGGGGGAAAGAATATCTACAAAGTTAAGTAAATACAAAATATACATGGAGCAAATACAAAATAACTTATGGTATTTATGTGAGTTTGGGTTGAATGCTAAGAATTAGAGGAATGGGGAAAGGTCTCATGTAGGAAATGGCACTTAAGCTCGGTCTCTGAAGGAAATTAGGGATTTCAAGAGGTGGAGGTGAGATTATAATCTTTAAGAAAGTCTAGTAGAATGAAGGTTCTTTCCAGTCACTGGAAATCCCAAGTGGCCATGGAGGGCACTTTTACCATTAAAAAAATAAACCCTTCTTTTCCTTTTGTTTCTCCCACTTTCTCTATTCCCTCCAAAATAAAAACAACCTCAAAAAACCTCTATTCAAGGATTAACATGATCTTTAACTTTTGATCTCTGCTAAAGAGATCTTGATTGTTGCTTTTTTTTTTTTAATTGACTTCTCATTTTCCTTCTGGAATACACTTTTGTAAACAAGATAAACACACTAATGGATTTACTTCCAGGACAGAACATTTTAAACAGCCTCTCACCTGTATGAAGCTTTGTTTTAGTAACTGGAATGTTACACTGATGACTATCAGAAACTGATCTCCCAAGAACTTCAGAGCTTTATCTAATTTGATCCAATGGAGGAAAAATAGGAAATGGAAACATAATTGGTGAGCATTTACAATTTAATCATTGCAACTTTCTTTCTTTCTTAAAATTATCCTTTCACATGCTTGCACACAGACATGCCAAATTCTAACCCCAGGAAGAAAAAGATTACAGGGAAAGGGTCACGTAATCCCTGTTAGGAGCCAAGGAAAGAGTTGGGGCAGGGAGGTTATTTCTGTCTCTGCCCAGATGCATGCAACATTTGCATGTAGGACCGGTGGACACCAGGCTGTACATAAAACACAATTTATGTGGAGAAGCACAAATGACTTTGAAACAATCTCAGTTTATTTGATGTCATTCCTTTCGGTACTTTCCAACCATCTGTCCCTTCTCATCAGGACGGAGACTTTTTATAAAAAATGAACAAAGAAAGTACATTAATGAGTTTTGGGGAGGTGGAAGGTAGAGGAGTCATAGTGAGTTGGTTTCCAAGGACTTTCCATAAATTAATGCTAAGTACTGAAAATAAGGGACTCCATTTGCTCTCCTTATATAGTCTGTAGCTCTGTTGCTAATTGGATGCCAAGGGAATCAAGCAACTACTGCAGTGTCCAGAGCAAGGGATAGCAGAGACACGCTTGCTTTGCTCTGGTCAGAACAGATATGCCCTCCTGGGCTCGGTCCAAAGAGCCACATTTTAGGAAAGTCATGGAAAAGCTGATATGTGTCCAGAGGAGGATGACCTCTTTGGGGAGGGATCTTCCTTCTCATGGTATAGAGGGTTTGGGCGAAGAAACTGGGGATATTTAGCTTGGAGAGGAGAAACAATAATTGTCTTCAAGTAAATGGAGTTCTGGCATGTGGAATGAAAATTATATTTAGTCTACTTATCTAGGAACAGCTGTAGAAGGTACATAGAGAGAGGGAGATATAGATGTAGATAGACCCAAGTTCAAATCCTGCCTCACACACTTACAAGCTGTGTGATCCTGACCAAGTCACTTACCCACTGTCTGCTTCAGTTTCCTCATTTGTAAAATGGCTAAAACAATACCTCCCAGAGTTCCTGAGAGGATAAGATGTGATGATATTTATAAAGTGCTTTGCAAAACATAAAGCTCTATATAAATGCTAACTATTCTTATGTAAGGAAAAAACTATTAATTAAAGATATCGAGAAGTTGAACGGGTTGCTTTGTCAGGTGGTAAGTGTCTCCCTCAGTGTAGCTGTTCAGTCGTGTCTGACTCTTTGTGATTCCATTTGGGGTTTTCTTGGCAAAGATACTGGAGTGGTTTGCCATTTTCTTCCATTCATTTTACAGATGAGGAAACTGAGGCAAACATAGTTAAGTGACTTGCTCAGTGTTTTGCATAGCTAGTAAGTGTCTGAGGCTGGATTTGAACTCACAAAGAAGAGTTTTCCTGATTCTAGGCCTAGTGCTCTGTGCACTCTGGCATCACCTAGCTGCCCCCTCACTAGAGCTCTGTAAGTGAAGTCTGGGGGACCACGTCATGGGCTATCATAGATGAGAATTCTTTGAAAGTATCGTTTGGGCTAAATAGTGAATGAGGTCCATTCTAGTCCCAAGATCTTACTGTAGGATTAATACTGTGTTTTATACAAGTTGCTGATTGAAAGACTCCAAAATATTCTCCATACCCTATGTTTAATCAGTCTTCAATCAGAATAAGAATTCTTCTAGTCAATCAATTCTATCAGTCAATCAACAAATGTATTGAGTGTCTGTTATGTCTGAGGCCCTGTGGTAGACATTCTTTTTGATATAAAGAGGTAGAAGACCTGATCCCTGCCTTCCAGAAGCTCATATCTAAATGCAGAACATGTGAAAAGAACTGAGTATAACTTTTCCCCTAGTACAAAGTCTTATAGGAGATGTGGTACAGGAAGTGAACTATACAGAAATTTCAACTAAGGGAAGAAATTTGCCGTGGAGGTTAGAGAAATCTTCATGGGAGCGACTGGGCTTGGGCTGAAAACTGAAGAGTGGAGAGGATTTGGGAAGCAGAAGTCTGAGGAGAGGAATATAGTGTGAGAAAAGATTCTTAGAACATTGAGTGTTCAGGGGACAGGCCAGAGATAAAATTGGGGAGGGATGTAGATAAAGGTCATCTATTTTATCCAAAACCCCTCATTTTGTAGTTGAGGGAACTAAGGCCCAGAAAGGTTTTCTGACTTGTCCTCCTGGCTAGGCTTCTGACTCTGTCTACTCTGTTGCCATGATGAAAGTTCTTCTCTGGAACTTCCTTCAGCACCTGGGGCCTTTTTACCCCAAAATATCTTTCCACCATGCTGGCTCCCTTCTCCTTTTGGTGAGTTCTGTTTGTATCCTCCATTTTGGGCACTGGCCCAGGCCAGCCATTCTTCATTCCTCCTGGCTGTGCTTCTGACTCTACCAACTTTGCTACTGTGGCCCTGGTTCAGATACTCCGCATCCCCTCCTACCTTTCCAGCTCCTTTTCATCTATTGTCTTCCTCTACTGGAATGTAAGTAACTTGAAGGTAGAGACTTTCTTTCTTTTTGTCAGTGCCTGACATATAGTAAGTGCTTAATAAATGTTTTTGTTGTTTTGTTTGACTGCCGACCAAGGTCATACAGGTAGTTAAGTAACAGAACCAGGATTTAAACCTATGTCATCTGTCTTCATATCCAACATTCTTTCCACTGTTCTACATTGCCTCAATGTCTTCAGGGGTCACAGATGCTCAATTAAAGAGTATTAACTTTGTTACATAAGTAATGGGGAGCCATTGAAGATCTTTGAGCAGGGAAGTAACATGATCAAAGGGATTATTTTAGAAAAATTAATCTGGTTTGGGACTAGTCTCTTCAGGAGAAATTAAATGGAAAACATACAGACTAGTTAGGCCTCTAAGATGCCACAAGTGGGAATAGAAAGGAGATGATGAAAGAAAGAGGGAGACATTGGAAAGGAAAAGTTGAATGGAGTTGGTGACTGACTGGGTCTGAGGAACAAGGAAGAAGGGAGGAGCAAAATATAAGCTCACAGTTTTCCATTTCAGGAATTGTCAGGATGATGGCAAAACCGACAGTTAAGAGGGAAGTCGGGAGATAGAGTTGGTTGGCATAAAGAATTTAACCTCAATTAGTCAATGGGCATTTTAATAAATGACTACTATATGCTGGGCACTGGAGATACAAATAAAAAGAATAAAACATTCCAGACTTACAAGAAGCTAAGGAAGACTAATATGCAAAATATTTTAATCTCTTCATAACACCAAAAGAAAAATCCCCCATATCTAAAAATAAACTTGTAATATGTTAGGGCTAAAAAGACATGGGCCTTTTCTTATTGTGTATTTAAGATTTAGCAATTAAGTTTAAAATAAATTAATAAAAAATAAGATTAAAAAAAGGCATGGGCCATCACACAGAATGAGAAGATGAAGCAAAAGTGGGAAAGAATGAATATGAGGAATAGTAGAAACAAAGAGAGATCAGACAGTAACCCAAGCCAAAATTACAGTTCTGCATCATATACTTTTAATTATGTTTAAAACAGGTTTGTGTTTTAGTCCTTCTTCTTTCTCCCCCCATCCAAGTATGAGTAAATGTTGGATATTTGCCATTTGTCAAGTATGGGCTTCAAAGAAAACAAAGGAAGTGACATTAACATTTGACAGATGGTGATCCATACAATTTATACTTTTTTTTTTCCTCTGGGAAAACCACACACGGATTGCCCTGATCACACTTTTGTCCAGCCAAACACTGCGATGTGGCTTTTGTCTCAATGAAAACTCAGCACTCACCAGAGCAGCTGTCTGTCATATTTTAAATGGACCTTTCAGACGTCTCACAGATTTTTTCCTGTCCCTTTGCACAAGTTAAAAAGAAAGAAATTGTAGCCTGAGTGTGAAAGGATGAGAGACTCCTAGTTGTACTCTCTGGGTCACGACCAGTATTATAGACAGATAAATGGAAAAGAAAATTTACACTGAGAAAGCAAAAACTTGTGAGTGGCATACTACATACCCTTGTTCTAAGACGGATTGTGGTGAAATCCAAAACTCAAAGACAAGTGTGTTGTTAACAGCTGTAGTGTGAATAAGAAAATGTCAGCACTCCAATCTACGGCACTAGTGTCCTGAGATAAGAGCCAATTAGCTGAGAATTGCTTCACAGTTACTGTTGACTTACTCTGCCAAACACATCACATAATGGCTTGTTTTCTTTTAGTCTTTTAATCAAATGGTCTGGGGAAGCTAACATTGCTGAACAAATCTTCTGGAAAGAGTTTCTGATGACCTCTAAAAGCTAACATGATCTGATTTCTGCATTAATCCCAGGGCTCTGTCCTGGGTTCTTTTCTCCTGTCTCTCTTCATCCTCTTTCCCTGTGATCTCAGCAGGTCCTTTGTGTTTAATTATCAATTCTACCCAGAAGACTCCCAGATTGAAATGACTTGCTTTGGCCTCTTTCCTGCACTCTAGTCCTGCATCACCAACTGCCCACTGGACATTTTCAACTGGTACTCCTACAGACATTTCAAACTCAACATAGTAAAAGCAGAACTCATGTTCTCCCTCCGCCACTTCTAACTTCCCCAGTACAAACTCCATCATTCTCCATGCTTCACTCTCCTTTCCTCTTCATATCCAGTTTCCAAGTCTCAACCATACTATGTCTCACATCACTATCCTCCTTTCCAATCACAAACCTGATACCCCAGATCATCACCTCTCACCTGGACTACTGTAATAGTCTCCTAAAAGGTCTCCTTGACTTCAGTCTCTCCTACAGACAATCCATCCCCCAAAGTGATAGCCCCAAATTACAAGTCTGTGTCATTTCTCAGCTCAAGAAACTTCAGTAGCTCCCTATTGCTTCTAATAGCAAATACAACCCCCTCCATTTGGTATTTAAAGCCCTTAACAATCTAGCTCTAATCGACCTGTCCTGACTTAACACGTATTACTCCTCAGGCATTTTACATGCCAGCCAAACTGGTCTACCTGTGTTCCTCACACACAATGGCTTCAATTTCTGTGTCAGGGGCTCATCTGAGTTTAGTCTTGGACTTGAGTATGCTTCCTCTTTGCCTCTTCCCCTTGGCATCACTAGGTTCCTTCAAAACTCAGCTCAAGGGCCACCCTGACATAGAATGCCCTTTCCAATTACTTCAAATGCAGTACTCCTGCTTCTACGAAAATTACTTTGAATTTCATTGGAGTATATCTCAAATTTACAAATATACACACATGTATTGTTTCTTCTGATAAAATATAAGCTCCTTCAGGCCAAGTACTCATTTCTGTTTTTGTATCCCCCAGGACCTAACACAAATGCCCATATAGAGGATTAATAAATGTTCGTTAAGTTGAATGGAAGTCTCCAAAAAAGAACACATTCTGCCTCCTGGAAATTTGGTGATTTCCATCAGAAATTTGCCATCAATATCTTCCAGTTGTTGATAAAATCCATAATAAAATGCTGTAAGAACACCAAGTTGTACACAGTAGATTTGCAGTTTCGTGTACAATCACCTTTTTTAAAAAAAATTATACTATGTTATGGAAATGCTTGTTTTATTCCATAAATTGAAAGTAAAATCAATGTTTAAGAATGCTGTAAGAATAATTTCTATTTTTAATTCCCTTCCTCTTAACAGATGTTTTCCATCAGGCTTTCCTTCCTTAAGTGTCATGGAATTTGGGACTAAAACTATTTGGACATAGGGTGTTATTCTACTGCCCCCCCACCTGTTAAGTTCCTCCTGAACAAAATGTGTCCTTCCATTACTATATTTAACTTATGGATACCATCCTACCAAAGCTTCATGAAACCTAAGTTTCTCTCAACATCTCACGTTCATTTTTTCAATAATTTCTGTTTCTGTCTTGTGCATTCCTGGACATTTCCATTACTATTATTCTCTCTTGAGTTATGCTTTCTGGAATGTACCCTCTCTTCACCTCTGCCTCTCAGAATCATTAGCTCTCCATGGCATCTGGTTTAGTCATTGTGTCTAGGAACTCTTCTTAATCTGCATGAATTTTCATTTTATTAAGGTTCTATCGATCAGTTCAGCAAATTTCCTGGTAAAGACATCATTCATTGGCGTATGTACTCTATCTCTGGCTAAGAAACCACCATTCTTAAATTTTGCAGATTGGTCCAGAAAGCCAAACTCTATTCTTTTACATTGTCTTCTTATCCAGCTGTTTATTGCTCCTATCTTTCGAACACAATCATCTTCATTTGGAAGTCATGATTAAAAAAAATTCATCTCTCCAAGCCCTTTAGTTTCCTATCCAAAGCTTCATAATCTCTAAAGATTATTTTCTGGGTTCCCCTGGCTCTGACATAAATTAATGGTGAAAGTTTTCAGATTTGATAAGGTTTGGGAGGTTCTCTATAGGCAACAAGGTACTAGATTTAGAGTCATGAGATCTTTGTTATTTGATGTCTTTGTGACTTTGGGAAATTCATCTAATAACTCTGAGCCTTAGATTCCTCATCTGTAAAAAGGAGGAGGAGGAGAAACTCTCCCATCCTCGTAAATAAACAAATCTATATATCTATGCACATAGCCATGCATGCTCCATTGATAAAAATTGAATCAAGTCAATCAATCATTCAGAATTTCTTAAGAACTTACTATGCATCAAGCAAAGTGTTAGGTCCTGGGAATACAAAGATAAAAATGAAAAAGTATTTGCCCTCAAGAAGCTTATATTCCATTGAGGGAAACCACATAGCATGATGGGAGGCATTAGCAACTGGGGCAATCAAAAAAGGCTTCATGGAGGAGGTGTCATTTGGGCTGATGTATGAAGAAATCCAGCGATTCCCAGAGACAGAGGTAAAGAGGGAGAACATTCCAAGAGCGGGGAACAAAGTAAAGGAAAAAAGAGACAGATGAACAGCAAGTATGCCAGATTAGCTAGACTTTGATGTGTACGGAGGAAAATAACGTTATATTCCTGAAAAGGTAGGAGCAGACAGAGATGTTTGTATTGAATCACAGAGGAATGAGGGAGCCAATGAAGGTTCTTGGGCAGGTGAGTTACATGACTAGACCTGTGCTTTAGCAGCTGTGCAAGAGAGGGATTAAAGAGGGGAAAGATTGGAGCCAGGGAGACTAATTAGTAGATTATTGTGATAGTCCAAACAAGAAGGGCCTAGGACTCAAGCCCTAGGATTCTGGTCCTGTGATTGGAGAGATGAAGAATAGTGTGAGATACGGTGAGGAGTTAGAATTAGGGAGGCTGAGAAATTGATTGGATATTAGGGAGAATGGAAAGTAAAGGATGATGCTTTCATTCTGGCTCTACTTATGTGACCTTGAATAAGTCCCTTAAGCTTTTTCAGACTCATTTTCCTCATCTGCATCATGACAGAGTTTGAATTTTTTGTTGTTGTTCAGTTGTTTCAGTTGTGCCCAACTCTTTGTGACCCCATTTGAAGTTTTCTTGGCAGATACTGGAGTGGTTTATCATTTCCTTCTCCAGCTCATTTTATAGATGAGGAAACTGAGGCAAACAGGGTTAAGTGACTTGCCCAGGGTCATACAGTGACCAGGGCACACAGTAAGTGTCTGAGGCTGAATTTGAACTCAGGTCTTCCTAACTCCAGGCCCAGTGCTCTGTCCACTACCTGCCAGACTTGCAGCTCTAAATTTATGATCTCCCAACCTTTCTGCACTTCTCTCTTCTAGCATGAACACTAATTAAAATGTCATGACACATAATTCTTGAATAAATGTTAATCTTTGCCACTAGGTGATGAGTGTTTTCAGTCACAGCCACTCATTAAGGTCACTGTTTCAGGCAAAAAAGTGTCTGTAACTCGTATTAGAAGAGAGGGTACCCTAATTACAGAATAAAAATTTTTGAGTTTGGATTCCCCACTTCCTTTGATGCTTCAGTGAAGTGTGAACATCACCTTGGGTTCTCAAAAGTTATGCCAATAGGGGCAACTAGGTGGCACAGTGGATAGAGCACCAGCCCTGGAGTCAGGAAGACCTGAGTTCAAATCAGACACTTGACACTTACTAGCTGTGTGATGCTGGGCAAGTCACTTAACCCCATTGCCTTGCAAAATACAAAAAAAAAGTTATGCCAATGGACCTCAAACTCTGGGAGGTTCTACTAAAATGGAATAGTCTTGAGTGCAGACTAGCAATGTTATTTTCAAAGAGTCAATCTAGCTAAATTTAAAGAGCTTCAGCCCTGGAAGCTTGGCCACTGGATGATGAAGTTCTTCGTGGACAATTCATGAGGAACATCAACTAAAGGCTTGAGATCTGCATTAGTGGAGGGAGTTCCTGCCCCACCAAAAGCATAGATTCTGGAAGTATTAAAATAATAAGCACGATTACTGATTGACTCTGGAAGAAGCATAAATATCACACAATCCTTGCATCTATTTCAACTTCTACACCTGCTCTAAGTGGAACCCTTGGTTTTCTGCAGCTTCCTCTGGTAATTTCTGCTATTAATTGCCTATTTGTCATACTATGGACTCTGTCTGATATATTGTGTTGGTCCCAAGAGGGACGGGCATAATAGTATGACTAGATCAACACTAATCCATCACTAAGCCTAAAAAAACATCAAATGAATGCTTTGCCAATGGAGGGCCGACAGCCGCAGCTTCACAGAATCACAGAATTTCAGAGGTCATGTAGTGCAATAGCACAACCCACATCTCCTGTAGACTGTATGTGGTAATTTGGCTTTGGCTGAAGATTCTGGTGGAGGAAAACCTCCAAGGCAACTTCTAAATAGTTCTACTTGTTAGGAAGATTTTCTTTCCTACCACTTCCATCCATTACTCTTCGTGATTTCCCTATGGACAAGCACAGTGAGTCTAAGACTTCTTCCACATGACATCCCTTCAAACAAGGGAAGGTGGCTATCATGTTTCCCCTAAGTCTTCTTTTTCCATGTTGAACATTCCTATTCACATCCATCAGAGAAGTAGGACACTCTTACTTGAGAGTTTAATAAGTATATTCCCTAGATGCATTCAGCAATCACCTAACTCAAACCAAGGCAGGAAAGAGAGCGCAGCAAGCACCCTCCCATCCACAGCAAATACAAGTGGTGGCTCTCACCTGTTGCCACTCGGCAGGGTACCAGGCTGGTGGGCAGTTGAAGCGGTTGCAAGCTTGCACTACGGGGGGCTTGGGCTTGTGGCAGAGTTCATCTGCCAGCACCACAGTCTCGTTCATCTCTCTGGAAAGTAAGTGGGAGCAGAAGACATCTCGGGTCTGTAGGCCGACTCCACAGGTTAAACTGCATGGACTCCACTTGCCAATCTCCCACCTAAGGAGAGATCAGGGAGGAAGAGGAAACCTGAATTTTCCCCAAACCTGTCATCACAGGGCTGAGTGTCTGTTAAAGAATAAAAACTTGTTGGGCAAGAATTGAACTGAGGGTCTCCTTTCTAAGCCTGGTCCCTATCACCTTCCCTGCTCCCACCATCCTACCCTTTCGCAATATTTGAATTAAAGCAAATGACAATAGCAAACATTCACTCTTACCTTCAAAAACCTGAATAATTATCACAATCATTCCCATTTTGCTAAGTAATATACAACTAAAGTGCCTCTTCTAGGACTATGAATAGATTCAATTTCACGGCTGGGATGGGCACACAGGGGCACCTAGTGCTGACTACCAGATCAGGACAGGCCTTCCTGTTCACCTCTCCAGCCCCGATCTCAGCAAGATAGAAAAATGTGTGCTTGTTTTTTCTTTGGCTTCAAAGTAAAAAGTTGTTGGCTCCAAATCTCTTCAATTTTTTTTATTGTGGCCTAGAACTGCGGCTCTGTCTTATGTATAAATATCATCACTACCTGGTACTGGATAATGTAACTGAAATGAAGCCTGCTAAATACATTAGTTCATTGAGGAGGGAAATAAATGAAGAGAAGGAGAGTCTTGTTATCTGGAAAGACCAGTCAAGCTGAGAGCCTCAATGCCCCTCCTTTCAAATAGCTGTGGCTTGAGGAAGCCAGCTAAGGTGAAATGAGGGACTAGAAAGAAAAACTGAACAAAAACCATCCTGTTTTTCCCTCTTGATCTGACTTCAAAAATGGAACAGTAAAGATGAAGCTCAGCTTCATCCCAGTTTCTTTAATGTTCAGTTTTACAGTCATTTTTCAGTTGTGTCCTGACTCTTTGTGACCCTATTTGGAGTTTTCTTGGCAGAGATATTGGGGTGTTTTGCCATTTCCTTCTCCAACTCATTTTACAGATGAGGAAACTGAGGCAAACAGGGTAAGTGATTTGCCCAGGGTCCCACAGCTTGTAAGTGTCTAAGGCCAGATTTGAATTCAGAAAGGTGAGTCTTCTTGACTCCAAGCCCAGCACTCTATCCACTGAACCACCCATCTGCCCCTCTGTTTACCACTTGAGATTTTCAGAGGCTCTCCTACTTACTATAAAGATTTGACTAATCGGCCAGTATGACTTGGCCTAGAAGATCACCGCAAGTGTGAAAGCAGGAATAGTGCTGACCCCACATGGCCTGTGGCTTCTCATTGTGCTGTCCGTGGCCAGCTTTGAGAAAAGTTATATGCAATCTCTGGCTTGCAGAGGTTTTTCATCAGCCCATAAACATTTCCCGGTCCTCATTTACCAAAGTTGCCAGCATCCTACTCTAGTTACTCCCTGCCTATTACTTCTGGCATAACTGGGCTACAGAGAACACAAACACTTACCTGGCAATATATACTAAAAGTTTCTCCATTAGTATGCACAAGCCCATATTACAATGAAAAAAAAATGAAAAGGAGATGCTAAATGGATACCATTTCTCTTCTTGGATTGTGATTTTATTTCAGTAAAAAATACCTGGCAAGGAAATTCTCTGCAACAAGGTCACTGATAATTGCTGTGATTTGCTCAGGTGGCACAATTAGTCTGCATCAGAGGCAAGACTTCCATCTTTGTCTTCCTGACTATGAGGGGGGCTACTGATGCTATTTCTGTTTCTGTTGCCTGATTTCTGATGGGCTCTGGGATTATTGTGATTTGCACAACTCCCAGTTTAGAAAAACAAACAAACAAACAAACAAATCCAGGTCCAGTATTGACACCTTATTATGGCTGTATCATCCAAAAGCTCCTAACTGCTTATAAACACACAAGATTGAGTCAGCATTGTAATACGGTCATCCCTGTATGCTATGGATTCTCAACCTTTTTTTTGTATCATGTCTGATGAAGCCTATGGACTCCTTTCTGAGAATAATGCTTTTAAATGCACAAGATAAAATGCATAGGATTACAAAGAAAACTGATGATATTGGAGCATGGTTATTGAAATATTAAAAAACAAACAAGTTAACATACCCTAGGTTAAGAACCTTTGCTGAACACCAAGCCTGGAGCACAGAAATTCAGCCAAAAGAATCTTGAAGGTCCAGCCATTCTGGAGAAGGTAGAGCCATTCTGACAAAGCTCTAAGAAGTGTAGTCAGTGGCCTCAGCCACCTCCTCAATGAGAAAATTAAATTGCATTCTCCAGGAAGGAAGCCAACAGAGGCTAGTTCTGTCTGTATATAAGAGGCTTCTATGACCCTGAGACAAATAATAAACGAACTCAGGCCAAAGCAGGTTCAATGGAGAATCATCAGCTTCTTGCAGCTTCACATGAGACACTTACACACATTGTGGGCCACTAATACTGTCAGTGCCCAGCGGAAAAAGCAAACTGGATCAACACTTAGATTATCTGAGTTTGAATTCTGTCTTTGCTATTTTCTCTGTGTGTGACCTCTGGCAGTTCTTTCCCCCTATCCGTGGTCTAGCTTCCTTATGAATAAGATGAGGCAGCTGACCTCTAAGGCCCTTTCCAGCTCTAAATTCTATGATCCTAAATCAGCTTCCCAATTGCTATCTCCTACCAACACAAACTGACCACTGAGTCTGATTAATACTCTCCCTCTTGTTTTTTCTTTTTTTTTTTTGTAAAGCAGCTGGGTCTTAACTTGGCAGCCAGTTATACAAAGTCAGAATGTGGTCTCTCTGGGGATGAGTCCTTTGGTTTCCTATAAAGACATTGATCAGAGTTAGCATGGGCATTCGGTACCTTCAGCAGTTGATATACATCTCAGTGGGACACCTAACTTAGATGTACAAAAGGAGGAATTTTAGCCTTCTGGGAGGCCCTTTGGATGTAGGGCTCATTATGTGAGCTACCAAAGTTTCTTTCTTTCAGAATGTGGCCTCCAGAAACTCATTGCTTGTCATTGATATAAATGAGTATTATATCTACTGGCAGGTCACAGCTTAGTGGCTCTCATGTCCCAAGAGTTTTCCCTTGCCCTTCATTCCTGGGTGAGGAAAAAAAAAAGCTTGTTTGTTTCTTTATCCAAAAAAATTTTTAAATGCTGTTTTTGTTTGGAAGAAAAAAAACACCATTATGAACATACATTTCTTGGTTCCCATTTAGCTTTTCCTTTCCTGAGTCAAGTCAGCATGAAACATTGACTCGTGTGTAGCCTTCTCTCACTGTTACTGCCTAGTAGCATTTGACAGTTTTGAAAATGCTTGTAGGTCATTTGTTTTCATTGCAATTCCTATAGATTTAGAAGGCAGGTAATAAGTCAGGCAACATTCTGAGGCTACCCAGATTAGGAAAGTGAAATGGGTTCTTGTCCAAGAACACTAATAAAGTAACATGGCAACCATGTCAACCAGTCAACTTTAAGTAGGGTAAATAGGATACATGGATGTTATGGGGATATGGGGATGAAAGAGCAGAATAAGATGACATTAGCAAAAGTAAAGATTCCTCAAATGAGTGAGTTCTGGGCCACGATTTGAAAGAGGATATGGCTGGATTAACTGAAGTAGATAACTGGTGATTCCTCTGAGTCAATCAATAGTTTATTGAAAATACAATGTGAAAAAAAAAGAAAAATAAAAAAATAAAATACAATGTGCTCAGTGATGAATGAGGCACTGTGGGAGATATAAATGAAATATAAGATGGTTTTTGCCCTCCAGGAGCTTATAATTTCTTTGAGAAAATAGAACCCATAAAATAATAATTAGTAATATCATCACAGAAATGGAATTTTTAGAGCTGAAAGGAAGCTAAGTACCATCTTGACTGACTCACTTATTGTAGAAATACAGAAAGAGGAGATAACATATAATTAATAGGTAAACCATATGGTAGCAGGCTAAGTGTGCTGGGATTTCAGAGGACAGGAATATCAGTGACGACTGCTATGGACAGAAAAAGATTGTTGGATGAATTGGGTATTAAGGGGAAAATGACTATGAGCAATTCACTTAACCACTGTCTGCCTTAGTTTCCTCATCTGTAAAATAGACATAATAATAGCACCTACTTCCCAGAGTTGTTGTGATGATCAAAAGAAATATTTGTAAAGCACTCTGTAAATACTAGCTATCATCATAGCTATCATCATCATCATGACTGATGCTCACTCCTGGTTGACTAGGGCTCCTACTATGTCATTTCCTGCTCCTAGGAGGTACTCCATTCTCCCAACCTCTTACCTTCCATCCCGATCCAATCAAAACTTACCAGTCCTTTGCCTCATTCCCTCGGAGCTTGACTTTCTGAGTGACAATGGGTTAAAATATAGGCTAGATTCTTTTATGACTGAGATGTTCTGGCTATAATTCTGCTTAGAGGTAGGGTTATGGGCCAGACAATCTTTGCTTCTACATTTGGGACTGTATAATTCTATCTGAGGTCACAAAATTATTCCATTGTGGAGGAGGGGGAAATGGATCAACAAACTTACCAAGAATAAACAAGCTTTTCCTATGACTGCTTTTGAATAGGCCCTTTAGGAAGTGATTAGAGTATCGGAAAGAACTCTGGATTTTGAGTTGGGAGACTGGAATTTGGATCCCAGCTCTGCTACTTATTACTTGTGAGACCACTCCTTGGTGTTGCTGGGTCTCAGTTTCACCTTCTACAAAATGGGGGTGATGATACACTAACCCATCTCACCGGGCTTTCCTGAGTAAAGTGCTTTGTCAACTTCAAAACGCGATAGAAGCATATGTTATTCTTGTTGCTGTCCTCATGTCTAAGTCTCTTTCCTCTTAGTTGCTGAGGGACTTAGGATATTCAGCTTTCAAGAGGATGAAATGCCCTTCCCAGTCTTGCTGTAACGTATTTTTTTCTAAACTATTCCCTATTATTCCCTTATAAAAAGCCTTGCACTCAATTCAAGCTGTTTGACTATTTGTTCCCACGATACATCTTACTCATTCCGGCATCCTCTCTACCCAGAACGTGGTCCCTTGACCTTCTGTATGGATGAAGGCTCCCTGCCCTTCCAGAAAGGACCCATTCAAGTTCTCCTTCCTTCATGGAGTTTTCTGAGGCCATTCTACCCTTCCACGCAGTGATGTGACTCTTTGTCCTCTGAGCCCCTATGATGCTTAAGAGTCTATGGCCTTCACTTAGGCCTTAAGCACCTCCTTCATATTTTCATGGAGTGGGTGCTCTCAGATTGTCTCCACCTCTACCGCTCCTCTTCCATCCATCTCCCTAATGACAAGAGGCTGCAACATTCCTTGCTGAAGCTACCGAACTCGACACAATGTATGAACTCTTTTTCCTTCAGAATTCTGTTGAGTAGTCTCAAATCTGCTGGTCCCTACTGTGAACAGAAACCTAATTGCCTAAGAATTTATTTTCAACAGTCTTCCTTTTCATTTGGAAGACCTGAACTTTGGAGGAGAAGTGGCATCATTCATGTCAGGATTTAAATCCCCAATTCCAGTCTCTCCTTCAGGATTTCCTTCCCTCCATCACCACAGACATTTTGTCCCTCAACACATTCAGCAGGGTTTGAAATTCTGTGCCAATTTACATCTGCCTATATGCCTGGGACTGGGAGAAAAAAAATCAGGTAGAAGGCTTAAAACTTAGGAACAGCCCCAATGCTGCTTTCTCTTATGGTCTCCATTAGTTTTTCTGTGCCTGTGGATGCTTCTGGTGAAGCCTGAGTTTCTGTTCCCCTACCTTCTAGGCATAAAGGCTTAAACTCATTAAACTTCAAGGCTCCATGACTTTGATATCTCTGAAAAATCTCTATCAGAAGAGAGGGTAGGAATGGATGACAACTTACTGCAAGAATCATTCAGACCCCTCCAGTCCATTCTTCCCAAAGTTGCAAAATTGGTATTTCTTAAGTGCATGTGCCCAGTACATAACAGGTGCTTCATGATGATTGTCTGACCAAGCTGATTTCCTGCCTAAGAAACTTTTGTAGCTCCTGACTACCTCTGGGATAGAGCACAAACTCCCATATTTGCCATTTAAAGCTCTTCTCGATCTGGATTTAGATGATCTTTGTAGGCTGAGCTCTGTGTTCCAGTCAAACTGCTCTATTTTCACATATACAAAACAACATTCTGTGCCTTGGTACTGACTGTCTGATGTGTCTGGATCACTTTTCTTCTTCACCTCTACCAAAAGGAATCCCTACATTCTTTCAAAGTATAGTTCAAGTGCTAACTACCTTTTTTTTTTTTTTTTTGGAGGCAAATGGGGTTAAGTGAATTGCCCAGGGTCACACAGCTACTGAATATCTGAGGCTGTATTTGAACTCAGATCCTCCTGACTCCAGGGCTGATGCTTGATCCACTGGGCCACCTAGCTGGCCCTGCTAACTCCTACAGGAGGCCTTAACTTAATTTCACCATTTGTTACGACTCTTCCTTTCCCCATCCCAAATAATAACAATAACAATAACAGCTAACAGTTATATAACACCTATTATGTGCCTGGCACTGTACTAGCATTTTACAATTATCTCATTTGATCCTCACAATAACCCTGTGAGGTAGGTACTAGAATTATCCCCATTTTACAGATGAGGAAACTAAGACAAACAGGTTAAGTCACCCAGCTAATAAGTGTCTGAGGCTGGATTTGAATTCAGGTCTTGCTGACTGATAGAACCCAGCGCTCTATCCACTGTACCACCTAGCTGCCCCAAATTACTTTGTGTCTATTCTGAATGTATTTTATGTACACTGATCTGTGTGCGTGCTGTTTTCCCCAAAAGAATGTTAGTTCCTTAAGGCCAAAGACTGTTTTGCTTCTGTCTCTGTATCCTCAGCACCTAGCCCAGTACCTGCCACATGGTACGCAAGAAAAGTTTGCTGAATGGCCTTTTAAATCCTTTCATGTCATTATGGGCGTCAGTGCCAAACTGAGTGAGGACGGGAAGAAATCTTCTGCCTGAGGACAAAGTACCACACTCACTCTAGCTAGCAAATCCCTTGGGTGATACTGCCATAAATCCAATTGGATCCTGGGCAACGGAAAGCAAAGGACAGAGTCATTTTCCCAGTGGAGATTCCCCTGTCTCCTGTGTTAGAAATGTGAAGAGACAGGAGAGGAAGCCAGCTATTGATGCAGTGTGTGATTAATTCAGTCATTGCGTGGACATAGACACAGCTGCATGCCTTCCCTTCACAACCGAAGAATGTTTCTGTTCACACAGGTGTCAGGTGTTAGACATGAGATGGTCCCAGCCAAAGCTCTCTCCACATTGAAAAATGTTTATGTGAGAAATAAAATTGAGGCCTCTCACGTTGTTTTCATGTTTAACCACATAAAAATGACCAAGAAATTATTTTTAACGTTTGGTTCAAAAGTCCCTGGGGGTAGAATATATTTGTTTCTCTTTGATGTTTCATTATCACAGGGTGATTTAAAGGGACACTATCAGGTGAACATCTGTATGTTATTAAATCCTTGTGCTAGGATTCAAATTAAGTTATTAAAAACCATCCATTGTTTTTCATTATTATGTGTATTTCTTTCTAAAAAAACCTTTTATCATCTATACATCATTTACTAACTCATTGTTCTACATTTTAGTAAACTGACAAAGTTTAAGGATTAAATCCCTAACTTACATGTAAGGTATAACTTTCTTATATTGAAGAATATAACCCAGTATCTTTTTTTTTTTTTATTAAATCAGATTAAAATTGTTCTGAGTCAGGTTCTGAGTGAGGGCATGTTTGCCTATCTCTTGCTTCTTACAATTATCAAAAGGCCAGGGTATAGCACCATAGGATCACAGATTTAGAGCTGAAAGGGACTTTAGAGGTTATTGTGCTTATTTTACAAAAGAAGAAACTGAGGCCAGAAAATTTAAATGACTTGCCTAAAAATCACAGTGGTAGAGCTAGGATTTGGAACTAGATTCTTTGACCCCAAATCCGTTGCCCCTTCCCCTATATCATGCTGCTTTCTTGGCTTACAATGATAGAATTCTTTGAATTTGTGTAGTGTGGCATTCCCTTTACCCCAGGATAATTTACAGCTGTCTCCTGGTTTTCACAAGGGATTCATCTCCATGCCCAAGCTACGGAAACCAGAACAGAAAAGTCCCAAGGGCCCAGGCAATTGAACTAAGAATATATGTTCTCATCTCCAAGTCATTGTTCACTATCAACAAAACCAAATGGCTCCCCAGATACTGTCCGGGGTATGATTTGACCCTAATCTACCCTCTGTTAATTTCATATGAATTCCTAATTCACAAACCTCATTCAATGATGCTAAATTATCAAGAACTGATAGGAACACACACACACACACACACACACACACACACACACACACACGTTCTGTGAATGCAGCCTTTTTTCATTCTCTTCCTCCTCCTTTTTTTCCTCCCAGCCTTGACCTCAAACATTTTATTCTCATGGGGCTAAGAATACTTTCCTTAGCAGCATTTCTAATTTTTCTCTGTTCATTCAAAAAATCAGTGTGCCAATGGATATACGCAGTTTTGCAAAGAGCAAACATTTTCTACTTCTGGCTCATCACCCTCTAACATGATTAGTCATGCCAAATTAATTTCTGGGATGTCAAGCTAACTTTGTGGATTTGGAGCAAGGGTGATTATGGGTATACCCTACAGAACCAAGGCCTGACCAACATCGTTTCATAAGGAAGTTGTTAATTTATCATAATGAAACCCTGAGATAACATAGAGAAATTCCATCATAACTTTGTCAGTATCATCGTTCATGTATGACATTGTTCATTTGGAACTAACCACCCCTATAAAGTTATTTTACCAAACTTGTCTTTTTATGAACCAATTCATGATATCAGGAAGAGAGGCACCATGGAGCACTGGATAGACTACTGAATTTGGAGTTAGGAACCTCTAAAAACCCTTCCTTAGATACTTACCAGCTGTGTAAACCTGGGGAAGTCACCTCTGTTTCAGTTTACTTAAATGGGGATGATAATAATACTTGCCTCATAGGGTTGTTGTGAGGGGAAAAAATTGACACCATATTTATAAAGTGCTTCACACAGTGCCTGGCACATAGTAGGTGCTTAATAAACACTTACCTTCTTCCTCCACCCCATATGCCTCTACTTATCAGTAATTTCACTCAGGGAGCTCATCTTCATATTTGCTGGGATTCAGGATGACTGCTCTTGACTATTGCTTGGGGCTTAAATGTCTCCCACTTGAGTCTGGTTGGATGCTACCACCTATACTGGTCTGTAAACAATCTTAACCCTTAAGGAGGGTTCTCTCACTTCAGCTCAACTCATCAGACCAGATTTGGCCTTTGAGTCCTGTTCAGCAAAAAACAAACGGACATCTCTTGATGAACCAGAAAGAGAAAGGTGAGGCCAGAATACCTTCTAACCAAGAATCTGCAACTGGATCTAGGCAGTAAACTAGGTGATAAAATGTCTCTCAGAAATTGTGTGATGCCTGTGAGTTGAGTTTGGCACTTTTGGCTTTGATCCTGAAGTTCTCAGAAGTAGAGCCCTACTCTACCTAATTTGTCAGAGAAGGTTAGAGAGTGGAATAGGAGGGAAAAAATGTTTTCCTCCCCTGCATACCAGAACCCTAGGAGCCTTGTAGTCTCTTCCACGTTTGTGTATTTTCCTGGCCATCCATTCCCTGAGGATGAGTGGCCCTGGCTGGGATTTGCAGGCAGGCAGCATTGTATAGAGAGAGACCTTCCTGCCAATTGCAGAAACTAGCACTGTGTGATGTGACCTTCTGTGTGGTGTCAGAAGGAGGTGTTCTGTTTGTGGCCACAGCCAGGAGGAAGCTGATTCTCCCCTAGGGCCAATATAAATGAAAGGGATGGATGCAGGGAGGAAAGGGTGGAGGAAGGAGTTTTTTCCTATGTTTCCAACAGAGAGTTTTGTTTCCCAACATGAAGGGGAGACATAAGCTGAATGCCCAGGGGCTCATAAGGGCACAAGGGAGTATGCAGTCATTTTGAAATTGCTGAGAAAGGAACAAAGATATATTAAACCTTTTCAACTGAACTTGTAGCCTGAGAGTCCTTCATGAATAAATGGGCACATTAATTAGCCGAAAAAGAAAACCACTTTAGACGTGGGTCTGTTGGTGGACTGAAGTTTCCAGAGCTTCCAAAACGTGATACTTTCAGTCTAGTAGCAAATTATTCAAACTCCAGGGCTTGCATAAATGTTTGGATAAGCTCAGATTTAGAGGTATAAGTGTACAGCAAGACAAAAGGAAGGAAAATTTACACATTGAAAGATGAAAAAAGAATGTGAAACGATAACATTATAACCCACAGTTCCAACCCTCAACAAATTACCTTTCTTTAAAAATTAATCACACCAGAGGACTTACAAGGCATCCCTGCAAATACTACATGTACATAAACAGACAGCTGCATCAGGGACAAGGGCTGCCAGAAGGACTCTTCCTCCCAGAGAGTCCCCCTGCCTTGCTTTGCAGAATTTCCCTCCAGGAGGAATTAGACATGTGAGGGGGGAGCAGGAGAGAACAACACTCTTCTTTTTCCAAATCAGTGGAGGGGGTTCTCAAGCCCACATATGGTTTTGCTTCACTCCACTGTGGGGCAGTTATATAGTCAACCTTCATTACATGAAAGAAAAGGCCGTACTGTACTGTGAGTTCTCTAGATGTGTCTAAATGCTTTTAACTGTTCTGTAAAACTACCCAGTAGGTACCACAAAAGGAAGAGGAGAGACTCTGAGGATGGCTGGCTCCACATGTCTCCCTTCTCCTGGTCTCATCGGAAGCAGCCCAGGGCTGAAGACAGCAGCCCTCTCTGAAGGCCAAGCCGCCAATAGAGTCTTTCTGTTAGGGAGACTCTCACCTCTTTAGCATCTTCTGCACCTTTTCTCCACCACCCCCATCTCCCTCCTTTAGGATCTTGGCATCATTTTATTTACAAAAAGAGCTTTGATAAATGGTGTCTGTCTCGCTAGGGTAGATTGTGTATAGATAAACCCCTTTCCTTGTAACCATTTCCTTCTGTGATTTTCCATAGTCTGAAGAAGCAGAGGTTTAAGGGGATTAGGGAGCAGTAGAAGAACCCTACTTTCTGGTTTTCCTTGTTTGTTCAACCAGGAGAAGGGCTGAAGGCAGGGACAGTGTGGCAGTTGGGATGAGGTTCTTACTCAAAGAGATTTACAAATCTTCAAGAGATTTCCCCTCACACCATAGCTAATGCACCAGCAATGTACCAGCTAATGCACCAGCAATGCACAGCCTTGCATTCCATATCATTAAGTGCTATAGAACCCAATTTCCCAGATGGTCTCCTGGACCTATGCACAAGGACCCTCCAGACTCCTTCCACATATACCTTCATGTTCCACAAGGGAAAGCCCTTTGACATGGAGGGCTTAGTGAGGACACAGTCTAACTTTCCTAACTATGTTTTTTCTTCCCCAACTTCAAAACTTGGATGACAGTTTCCAAACTAAGATTTCTTTGTGATATTGTTCCCTCCCTTTGAGTAAGCCCTCTGAGGCCATTTATACAACAAAACAATGATCCTTGAGACTGACAGAAAGCAAGGGTCCTGAAAACTTGTGGTGACAGCTTAAAAGGAGAAATAAAGTTGGAGTTATAATTCAATATCATTTATTTATATGACACTAGCTTGAGGGAGTCCAGAGAACTTTTAGGTACTGCCTAATCCTAGGGCTGCTGACCCCAGGCTCTGCACCAGGGGAAATGAGGACAGATCATTTGGCATTCATGGCCTGATGCTGCTTTGGTGATCTCTATGCCCTTTACTTGTTCTCTACTACTGCCCCAGGCTACCAACACCTGCCTTTTGCTGTAGTCTCTATTAAGAGAACCTCCTGGAGGCATCTAACTGATTGATAAGGCCTGCCCTCCTTCCCCTTGGCCTAGCACACAAAATCGCCTAAAGGTAGTGTAAGCCTTGGTGACACCCAGCCTTTGGAGACTGCCTTACCTTCTCCCTTATTTTTCTGGAACTCTAACAACCAGACTGGGGTTAGGTATGGCTATAAAGTGATGAGGTAGACCCAAATAAACACATTCACCACGACTACCCTTTCTTTTAGCTAATCCCCAGAGATGACTTACAGAGCCCTGACATTCTTTAAAGCACAGTTTAAAAGCCTCTGCTCTAGTCCATAACTATAACATAGCCTGAGTGGCGGGTTCTGATTCTATAGCTGATTCTGACTAGAGTCACAAAATATTTCTCTGTTACGTTTAGTTCTTTTTTTATGAAAAAAAAATTATAGAGAAAAGCGTGCCAAAATAGATATGTTAGTCATTCACAAGGACCAACCAGATAGTGTGAGAAATAAGCAATAAGATGATATTACTAACGATAGTTGAAATTTGTGTAATTCTTCACAGTTGGCAAAATGGTTTTCTTACAAGCTGGTGAGGTTGATAATATAAGTAGTGTTATCTCAATTCTCAAATGAGGAAACTGAGGCCCAGAATGGCAAGCAATTCTATCATAGACTACCGACCCTAGCTCATGCTGGGCCCCACCCCTGGCGCCTTTCCCGACATAGTATGGGAAGAGCTGAGAAAATGACCCACCATGGTAAGGGAATTCAAGACTAATGCACAGTCTTACATCAGTGCTCTTTTGTTATGGTCTATTTATTGTTTGTATTTGTTGGGGGAATAGGGGCATGTAGGGTACTAAAACCCAGATCACCATTTTACCCTTGTGCAGACACCCTCTCAAACCTGGCCTCAATGCAGAAAGGGCCTGACCAGATCTGCATTTGTCCTAGACTCACTTTGTCTCCTCTATTTCATTCACTGACTCTTCATATACGGAACTGACTTTTAATTAGGTAGTTTGTCAGTAAATAAGTCAATAGTCATTTATTAAGTGATTACTATGTTCCAGGCACAGAGAAAGGCAAAAATAGTCTCTGTTCTCAAGGAGCTCATATTCCAATGGAGAAGATAGTAAATAAATAAGTACATACAAGATATTTAGAGACAGCACCCCTTCTGGGTATACCAATCTGCACTCATAGGTTGGGGTCCCCAGATGGTCATTTGATTCCTACTATTCAGAGGTCTAAAGGTAAGTAGTACTGTTTCCAATACTGTTTCTGACAAGCCCCCACCAATGTGCTCCCTGCCCCCAATAATTACCCAATAGTTTAAATTAGTAAAAGGAATTTACCAAGATGGTAAAGTAAAAATACTGTGTGTGAAGCATTCTCCCTGCACATGTGAAGTCCCTGGGAAAAGTGGGCTCAGACTTAAAGGTCAAAGGCACATGTGTACGAAGCACAAATGGTAAAGAAGTATCCCAAACATTTTGGTACTAAGCATGCATTTTCTTCCTTTGGAGTATTCTCATGAGGATCCCTTTGTTAAGTGCAGCTCTTTGCAGGGCTCCAAGGAGTCCAGAGCTGGCATATCTGCACCACTAGGGGTCACATTTTCTGAAGCTCCTTCTTCCCTTCAGTAATTATCTTTCTATGTCTGTCTTTTTCTGTTTGTCCTCAATGTGTCTCTCTTTGATCCCTCTGAATGAGGATGCTTTAGAGGTATTGATACAATACCTCTAATAATATGGTCAATGGTTGGGTCAGGGAGGGTGGAAGAAAATATATTTCATCTGGGCTCACTGCCCCCACTCCTTGCTGCCCTCTGCTACCACAGCAAGGGTCTGTTGCCTCAAGGCATTCCTGAATTGCCAGATTAATGGCTCTCTTTATACGGGGACTTTGAGTCAGGAAGACCTCAAGTCATATATTCCTTTAGATGCACACTAGCTGTGTAACCAACATCTTGAAAACTTGGCTTCCTCATTCCTAAGATAAAATAAAAGGTGCTGGACTCAATGACCTCCAAGGTCCCTTTCATCTATAAACCAATAATCCTATGATCTTATCCAATCGCAAGATATTTCTTGTACGTCATCATCTGCCTTTCAATCAATGGCTAAAAGTCCTATGGATCTTTCAAAATTGCCTAAGGATTTGTTTACACATTGTAATGAGGCGGTAGGAAAATTCTTTAATGCCTAGTTTACTCTGTTGATCAATTGAAGGCACTAGTAGCTAGGGGGATTGGGAAAGGTCTGCTGCAGAAGGGGGGGATCTGAGCTGAGTCTTGAAGGAGGTAAGGTGGGAAAGCATTCCAGAGAGAAGCAATGGCCAATGAAAATGCACAAAGTCAAGAGATGGAGTGTCCCATGGAAGGAGGAGGCCAGTATAGCAGGATCATAGAGTGCATGGAGGGAAGGAGAGTGTTAGAAGACTGGAAAGAGAGGAAGGAAAGGGAGGGCCAGGTTGTGAAGAATTTTGAACGCCAAACAATTAACTTTACATTTTATTCTGGAGGAACTGGGAAGCCTCTGAAATATGAGGGTGACATGGTCAAACTTACACTTTCAGAAAAATCACTTTTTGCAGCTGTGTGAAGGATGGATTAGAGAGAAGAGAGATCTGAGACAGAGAGAACAATTACTATTGTAATAGTCCACCTGAGAGATGATTAAGGCCTGAACCAGGGTGGTAGCTGCATGAAACACACACAAGAGATGTCTTAAAGGTACAAGTGACAAGATTTAGCAACAGATTGTATTTGTAGGCTGAGGGAGAATAAGGAGTTAATAATGACACCACAGGCAGTTGTGACTCTAAGTAAATGGAAGGATGACAGTGACTTTAAGAGTAAAAGAGTAGTTTAGAAGAGGTGAAGGTTTTGGGGAAAGAATATGAGCTCTGTTTTGGGCATGTTGAGTTTGAAATGCCTATGGCATATTCATTTTGTCCAAACTGTCCAAAAGTCAGTTGGCAATGTGGGTTTGGAGCACAAGAGACAGACTAAGGCCAGATGAGTCAATATTGGAATCATCTGTATTGAGTTGATAATTAAATCCATGGCAGATGGTGAGACTGCTAATTGAGATAATATAAGGTGAAGAGAGCCCAGAACAGAGCCTTGGGTGACATCCATAGATAGTGGGCATAACATGGATGAAGATCCAGCAAAAGAGACTGTGAATGGCAGTTGGAGAGGTAGAAAAAGAAGCAGGAAAGAGAGCAGTGTCATTAAAACCTATAAAGGAGGACATGGGGGTCAACAGGGTGAAATGCTGCAGAGATGTCAAGAAGGTTGGGTATGGAGAAAAGGCTATTAGATTTGGAAAGTAAGAGATCACTGGAAACTTTAGAGAGAGCAGTTTCATTTGAATGATGACATCAGAAATCAGAGTACAGACATTTTAGAAGAGAGTGATTAGAGATGAAGTGAAGACATTTACTATAGATGGTTTTCTCACACACTTAGCTAAGAAGGGGAGAAAAAATATATGGGATGATAGCTAGAAGGTATGGTAGGATCAAGTGTGGGGCTTTTTTTTTTTCTTAAGGATGGGGAAGACATGGCCATGTTCCTAGGCAGAAGAGGAGACAGGATATAGAGAGAGACTGAAGTTCAGAGAGTTTCTCTTTCCACACAGCAACTCACTAACTTCCAAGCATTCAACACAAATGTCCCTCAGCCATTCACACTCTAGGATTATTCCACCACAGTACTAAGTTTCTAGATACACTTCTTCCTTCATCTTACATGTCAGTTTCTAATTACTTCATGACCAAAAATGAACCTTGAGGTTACCTCCTGATATCCTAAATAGGCCTGGGGAATCAAGAGCAATTGCTTATGTCTGCACCCTCAGGTACATAGGTGCTCCTCTTTTCTGGACGTTCTCAACCTTTAGCACAGATGGGTTCAATGACTTTTCTATGGTCACATAACAATTACAGTGACAGAGTCCAAACTTTAACTAGAACTCTCTAATTAGAATGTGATGTCTATTTGCATACTCAAATACTATAGTACTTGGCACAAGGTAAGCACTTAACAAATGTTCATATGGGCTCAGGATTGTGCCTGGCAAACTAAAGGATCATGGAGTTATTCTATAATAGCTTTGGCACTTACGGGGAAATATGCCTGTGATTATTAGCAGAATCATAACAGTGACGTTCAGCTCTAGGAAAGTTTCTAGGATCTCCCAGGTTAGGAAGCCCAGGTTTACATCTCTTTGGGTAAGTTAGTATTTCTTCCTATAAGTATTTTCTTGGAAACTAAATGCTTACTGTTAAGTGTAATTCAGGACCAGTTGAAATGTCTATGATTGGAACATAAGCACTGGCTTTTGTTAAGAGCACATCTCTACCTTATGCTTGGAGATTCTATGATTCATTTCCTCTGTTACTTTATCTCCACTGGTTTGAATTTGAGACCATATTAGCGAATTTTCTCTCAATCTTTTAATCTTTGGGTAAATATCTTTGGGTTTTGAGTGAAGCTCCACCCCATACAGGGAGCACACAGTCCCTGGTTAGCTGGGTGGAATAAATTTGTATTTATTCACTGTACTAGGAGAGAATGGAGAGAATGGAGACCCAGATATGGCCAAACAAAGAGGCCATGAAACCTTTGAGTCTTATAGACACTACCTTGAAGTCCAATGAAAGTTTTTAGATTCTGGTAGTATGAAAAATGGCTGAATAGGGTGTATTGTTGTGATGCCTTAGGAGCATAGCCATTCTGTAGCATGGGTCATGAGAAAGCCCCAAAGTAAACATCATCAATGAGTGATTGCCATGATATGGGTAGATGCTTGACTCATTGCACTCTCAAAAAACAGTGTCTTTTTAGGACACATCTAGCTATACATATGGCTCATAGGGATACTGTGTTGATTAAGAAGAATGTTATCTTGAAAGGTTTCCTATAATTTATATACCTAACTAAAGATTGTTGTTGTTTGTCCTTTGTTATCAAAGAGGACCATGACATCAGGAAAGTGATGCCATGATTTGCAAGTGAACTGGATTTAAGTGAGGGAGGGCTGTGTAGTCACCAGCCTCACTTTCTCCTCCAGAGCCATCTGGGTCCAGTAGCAAGATATCACCTAACTAAAGATAGAGGTCATCTGTATACATGTTTTACATCCTACCCACACTACCAGGAGAAAGTTAAACTCCTTAAAAGCAGTGATCATCTCCCTTTTCTTTGTAGCCTCAGAACCTAGCATGGTGCCTTGCATATAGTAAGTGCTTAATAAATATTTATTGATATGAATTACTTTACAGACCTCCTTATCTAGCTCTGCTCTTATTAAACATTGCTCATTCTACCCCAGCAGAATTGCAGGTTACTTCCAATACAGACTTCTCACTTTTCCAGGGACTTGATTCTTTGTTAGAACAGGAAATTAACTTTTTAAACAGGTTATTCAGACCTATGTTCTTCCCCTCCCACACCTCAACCCATTATTATTCTTAAAAAATACATTCACACAATGTTGTATTAGGTGCTAAACCCAATTTCAGTGTACAGACAAATGTCCCTTTGTGAGCTTGGGTGAGAACCAACTGCCTTGTTCCTAATTCCAGGACTAGAATTCATAGAATAAGCATCAGAAACCCAACCATACTCTGAGAGGCAAAGTACATTTGTAGCACATCCTTGTGGATGCATGGTGGAGGGGCCTTTTCTGTTGGCCATGAGCACTTATTTAATTGACTGCTGAGCCATGGATACACCAAAGGCTCTCCTTCCTGCAGGCCATGATGTGCAACAATGGCTATGAGTTCCAGAGGGTTAGAGAGTGAGGGAGATTTGCTTCCTCCCACAAGGTCCACCTATGAGTGCATGACCTCCTAGGCAAATCTTTTTGGGTCATCTTCTATTTGTCTCCATCCCTCAAAAGGCAACTGATGTTTTCTCTCTTCCAGGACACTGTAGCAAAGCTTCTAAAGCAGAAGCAGAAGTAACAGTGACAGTGGCAGAGGAAATGGAAGATGGGCCAAGAAGAGACACCATCAGAAAAAAAAAACAAACAAAAATTACTTGGCTTTGATAAGGCTATACTCAGTGAAGGTGTAATGCGCAATAACTAATGGGCAGCCCTGCTGCTAGTAACCCCTTAAACTAGAGCCAAAAATAGAATTGCTCCTTAAGAATCTGAGGAACCTAGTTCCCTTACTGAGAAGACAGACAACTCTGAAGAAATCAGCCCTGGGAAAACTATGGCAAACAAAAGGCAGGGATTGGTGATAAGCCTCAGCTTATCGAGGCCACAAGTGATAGACATTAATAGAGATCTCAACAGATTTGGAATCCAGAAACTCTGAGTCTGAATTCTTCATCTATTATTTACCACTGTTTGACCATGAGCAATTCATTTCAGCTCTCTGAGCCTCAGTTTCTTTATCTGTAAAATGAGGGGATAAAGACCAGGTGATCTCTAAGGTACTATTTTAGCTTGAAAGCCTGTGATACATCTTAAGGTAGAGCTAAGGCATAGACAGGATAATCCATAGACTTTCCTAGCCAGTGGGATGCCAATTTGAAGCAAGGCTCTTGTTTCAATCCAATTTAGTTTACCTCTGAGCTATCCCCCTCCTATGTGAACATTTCTTTTGTTATCTTAGGAGTTTTCTTCTAAAGAGTCTTACTTGAGGCTTGGTGGTGAAGGTGGGAAAGGAGTAGAGGGTAGGGAAAATAAGGAGCTATCATTGAAGGGTTTTGATAGCCTGCAATACTACTTTTCTTAAAATTGGCCCAGTCTGTGTCATTCAAGCCAGGTCCAGAAAACAGAACAAAGATTGATGTGACGCCTAGAGATTAAAACATCTTGTTCTCCCTGACTAAGGTCATTTAGTGACAATATTTGGAGGATCCTAGGCTGAAGCTTCCTATGGGATAGACCATGAGGAATTCAAGGACCCTGATCTTTAGACTCAGTAAGTCCTGCACTCTCATCCAAATTAAAACAGTGGGGAAAACTTCAAAAAATGATCTAATCAAAGGTTGACCATTTGAAAAAGATCTTCAACAATTTATCAAAACCAACTTGGCAAGAGGTGTTACAGATATAGGCCATTAGAGAACACAGTAATAATTAGGTAGAGTGACTGAATTGATTCCTTAGTTTTGAGGAAATCATGTTAGAGCAGGAGTTCTTTGCTTGAAGCTCAGGGACTCCCAAGGACTACATGGATATATTTCAAGGAGTCTTTGAACTTGGAAGACAAAAATGATACATTTATTTTCAGTTAACATTGGATTGAAATTTAGAATTTCCTTCCATTGTGATTTAAAAAACAAAAATATTATTCTGATAACCAAAGAAGTCTATGACACTAAAAAAGGTTAAAAATACCTGTACTAGAATAGGTCCTCAAAGTCATCATCCTTATGAGTGAACAACTTACATATGATTATATACAGGAGATTTGTATTAAATACTTGGAAGGGAAATGGAATAATGAATCCTAAAATTACACTAAAGCTAAGTTGAACAGTTACGCACTTAGGCTTCCTTTCTTATCACACATCCCAGGAAATTACAGAAGTGATTTCAAAATGTGTGGGTGCGAGGAAAAAGGATGCTGGAGATGCAGGAAGAGAGGGAGGGGTGCAGGCAGAAATGAATAAAGGGCATGGATTTGTGAATGAAATGGAATGAAGAGGAGGCAGCCAGGACTCACTCTGTGGCAGGTCTAAATTCTGCAACCAACCATGGGAGATAACCCAAGATATGGCTGACCTTGGACTGGCACCATGACAGGGCTAATATTTTCAGTAGGATGAACTGCTTTTGAACTGTTTCTTGAGACAATTGGGTATAAACCAGATCTTTTTCTTGCTCACTTTTGTGTTCCACTCTCTCTCTTTGTTTCTCTGTCTGTCTCTGTCTCTCTCTTTGTCTGTCTGTCTCTTTCTGTCTCTGTCTCTCTCTCTCACACACACACATACATACACACACAAAATCAGTCCTTAAAAGAAACAGTATTTGTGTAGCATAATGGCTGATAAAAGGAAACCCTCAAATTGTGCTTTTGTTTTGGGTGGGGGGAGCTTATGAATAACAACTATCTAGGTTAAAACCTTGTCTCATTAGCTTACTAGCTTATGTGACCTTGGGCAAGTCATGATCACTCTGGGCCTCAGTTTCCTCATTTGTAAATTAGGGGGTGGGATTCTAATGTTTAAAGTCTCTTCCAACTCTAAATATATGATTTTATAATTTTATGACAGAATATCAACTTTCAAATTAGGAAGATATGGGTCCCAGTCCTGCTTCTCCAGCAGACTAGTTGTATGACCATGAGTAAGTCATTTAACCATGTCTTGGTGACTTAAGTAACTTTAAGACTATAATTTGTAGAAGAGTTGAATCAATAGAGGTAGTTTCCATGCTGGGAGTTCCTTTCATTGATCAAATCCCATATCTGTATCCCCACTCCCTCTTTCTTTCTTGCTTAAAACTTCTAGGGAAGGCAATAATTATATTCCTGTGGCATACTGTTCGAAAGCTATACCAAAACTCACTGTTCCACTTCAGGAATTCAGTGACACTGGCTTTAATGAAAGCTATAACTCTATAATAACTTGATATATGATAGGAATAATTTGCTTTGAGTCTTGACAATTATACTGGTAAATAATTTTTGGGTTAGTAGCTCTGCAATGTCTTAGTCATTACTTCATATGTCATCTCCATTTTCCCCAGTGGAAGGTATTTAGCGATGACAGTTTCAGACTTAGTTAGCAAATGATCATGGCAGCTTATATCAATATCCCTGAATCTTAGAACTTGGGGAGGTTGGTGGGGGATGAGGGGAAAAATAATTTTGTTCAGTCCTTTCCTCCAGGAAGGAGAAGACTTAAGCTATCAGGGGAAAAAAATCATCTAGTAATCCACACTGATACATTTACATAGTGTTTTACAGTGAAATCTCCAACTTGGATTCTGTGCCGCTCTGGGATGTCTCCAGTTATTTTAAGAGATTTGTGAGTATTGAGAAGAGGAAATGGTAATCATTAGGAACTAGAATTATTTCAATGGCTCTGCTACTCAGTATCTACGTGACCCTGGGACAAGGCATTTAATTTCTCTGAGCCTCAGTTTCCATAGACGAGAGGAGATTTGACAAAATGAGCTAAGGTTTCCTCCAGCTCAAACATTCCTTGATTCTACATTTTTTCTAAGGTTAACACTGGAATCAGAATCAAACATCTGTCATAAGGTGTTCTTGCTGTGTAATGGATCCCATAATACCAGGTTAGTTAGGTTAGATACAAGATTAGATACATAAGCTCTAGCCAACTCTTATCTCAGTCTGGAACCTTGTCTGGTCAGTCAATGATTAGGGTGGGTTGACTTATATGGTCTCAATCACTCGTCAATTCTGAGAGGCTTAGACTATATGAAGGTGGGATTTTTTTATTCCCCAGATCACGAACCTGCATCAAAGAAGGCGGGGTGGGGAATAAGGTTGTTTGAAGGGAAGAAACTGATTCAGGGAAGCTGATGGAAAGTCGGGTCCATCAGGGAAGCCATGGTCCTATCATACCTATCATACCTATCATGGAAAGAAGCTCAAATTCAATCATTCAATCCACACGCATTTGTTGAGTGCCAACTATGTTCCAGGCACTGTGTTAGGTGCTGGGGATACAGGTACAGAGAATGAAACAGTCCCTCCTCTGAGAAGGAGACAGTATATGGAGGTACTGGCATCAGCAGAGATACTGAAACCTTAGGAACAGGGAAATCTTGATGGTTGCCCATTTGTCCATTATCTCTGGAAAACACATAGGGCTGACACAGTTCCCTGACAGAGGGACTCTACTTATAAGAGCAGAAAAAAATCTAACTGAATATGCTAAAAGGAAAACCTAGTTAAGCATAATCTTACTCCTGCAGAGGCCTAACCCTAATGGACCTTCAGGGTTTGTTTTGGTTTAGCCCTGGTCTTATGGATGTTACCCTGACTGAGATAGGTCCAACTTAATTCTAAAACATCCCTGGTAGAAAGTCTGCATCGGGAGGTAGGTTTCCTATTACGGAAGGTTTTTGGCATCATCTGTCAGTATATTTGTGGAGGAGACTCCTGTTCAAGTATGGGTTGGGTTAGATGACCTTTGAACTCTCTTTCAAGTCTGAAATTCTGTGAGTCTATGAAGTCATGCCAGCTAACTTCATTTCCTTTTTTGAAAAGGTTACTTGACTGGAAGATAAGGGAATGATGCCCAGACAGGCCATATCTGAATTTCAGAAAAGAAGAAAGAAAAGAAAAGGATTCACAGCTGGCTAAATGACTATCCTCAAAGATAAGTGAGTCAATACCAACCAAGAGGGACACATCTAATACTTTGGGCACTCACCCATTCGATATACTAACAACTTGGATAAAAACAAGAAGTATGCATAAAAAAATTTGCTGGTGACACAAAGTGAATATGATGCAAAATCAATTGGGATTCAAAGACAGACAAAGAATAAAGAATAAGGGAAATGACAGAAAGAAAGCACATATTTATCACTACTTGTGCTAGTAAGAAATTGGGAACAAAGTAGGTGTGGTGCTGATAGATTGGGGAGTGACTAAATAAATTCTATTTTATGAATGCAATGGAATATTACTGCACCATAAGAAACAACCAATACGAAGAATAATGAAAAAATAAAAAGCTTGGGAAGACTTGTCTGAATGAATACACAGCATTGTAAACAGAACCGAGACAACAAAGTATACCATGACCACAGTCATGTAGAGGACAATGACGCTACAAGACACTAGAATTCAATTCAAAGCAATGATCAGTCCTCATGATAGTGGACTACTGACAAAATCAACCTCTCTCCTTTCAGTGGAAAAGTAGAAGACTACATTTGTGGAAGGCAGCATACGCTATTGGACACAGTATGTTAGTTTCATTTTTTTTTTAACCTAACTCCATTTCTTTATTAGAACAGGAGTAATACTGAAAAATTTCAGAAATCTATTTTAAAAACACAAGTAAGAGAAAAAAGAAAGAGGAAAGAATGGGAAGATACTCAGACCTAGGATAATGTTTCTCAAATGGTTATCTTGGAAATGTGTGAGGGTGTGACGGTCCTCTAAGGTGGACTTGGGAGGAATTAATGTTTTTAATTTGATACTATCTTAGAGGCATCATGGAACTGTGACAAGAACAGTGGATTTGGGGTGAGAAGATCTCTGAGTCTTACCTCTTTTATGACCTGTTGCTGCATCTCTGTGGGCCTCAGTTCTCTCATCTGTAAAATAATGGGATTGGACAAGATGGCCTCTATGATCCCTTTCAGCTCTAAATCTGTAAACCTATGAGGCTATGGGAATTAATAATTTGCTTCAGAAAATGAAAAATAGGTATCTTCTCAAAAGCAGCAACATTTTTTCCATTCATTTTTTTTCATGGATTTCCTTCCTACTGTATCTAGTAGGAGTGGGTGGAGCAGGTAGTCAGTGGAGCCTTTTTTTCTAGAGATGACCCATGAATTAAAAAATAAAATACCAGGAGGGGTCATCTGAGGATTTGAATGAGAGACTGGCCATTTTGCATAGATGTTAAGAAATCAAAGAGAAAGCTTCTGTCTTAGCTCTCACACACATCCATGGACTAAGTCAAGTTGAATTTAACCTCAGAGACAAGATCTTTCTTGGGTAGATTTAAGTGAACTGGTTTGCAATGTGTGCTTTTAAGTTATAGCCAGGGAAGAGAATTCTTAATCCCATTCTTTAATTTTTAAAGTCCCTCAGGTGTAGGTACCAAATAAATTCTTTCATACAAAAGGATGTACAGTTTTAAACACAGTCTTGCTAATTTGGGGCACTGGTGTTGGGTTTATGTTGATGTAAAAGTTCATACCTAAACAGAAGCCTGTCTTCATAGGAAAAAAATGGAATTTGGCTAATGCTTATGTTAGAATGTAGTGGTGGGTGCTTCATGGACCTAATACATTATTGTACATAGGAATAATATTACCATAACATCAAATGAGGTAATCTAATTGAAATGTTAAGAAATGGGTCTTGAAAGATAAAGTATAGGCAGATCCAACCTGATGTTATTAATTAGCTTCCTAACAGTATGGTAACTCAAGGCCTGGGAGGCTTGTTTTTTTTTTTTTTTTACTATATGTATATACACATATATGAATATATACACACATACATATATGAATACACACACACATATATGTGAACAAAGGACTGAAGTAGTCAGCTTCTCCAGGAAGTTTTTGTAAACCCAGCATCTGGGGAAGTCAGGTATAACTCATTTTCCCAGAGGAACAAAGAAATGGGAATATACTGAACCCTAGTACAGAACTGCTGGTTAGAAATGGAGCTTGACTTTTCAAAACATGAACGTCCCTCAGATTCCCTTCCTCAGGACTCCAGAAGAGTAGTCAACCAAGTGGGGCAATGGACCTCCAGAAGTTCAATAGCAAACATTATGCTTTTGTAAGGCAATATACTAGGTGTTAGGGCTACAAAAACAACAAAACAAAACAAATTATACAGTCCCTGGCCTCAAACAATTTATATTCTACAGGATTAAAAGTTAAGTCAAAAGTTAAGAAATCCTCAAGATCCTTTTTTTCATTTTCATTTCTGTTCCAAAATCAGCAGATTGAAACAATTCTCTTGATATCTTTTGGTTTAAATAGTTTTAAGTAAGTGAGTTGTCCTTACAAGTGTTTAATTAATTATCTCTCTGTGATATTTAACAAAACAAGAGAATAACAAACTCCAACTTGACTAGTCTGTAGGCCTGGATTGAGCTGTGCTGGGCTGGTCTCCAAGGAGGGCTGAAGGCCATTACAGCTGGAACCTTAACTTCAGGGAGGGGCTTAGTAATAATGTATTAAAAATGGTGGGGCTTGGTTATCCTGTATTAACGACATTATTGTGGATCAACTTTACGTGGGGTATGCCTGGGGACTCATCTGGATTCGAGCAGCATCAGCAATAGCATTAAACCTAAAAAGGGACTTAAACATATCCTTTGAATCTGCACATTATTTCTGAGGATGCCAATAAGCTTTGGTGGGCTTTGTTTTAAGTACTTGAAAGCACAAGGAAAGAGCCAGTAACACTTTGGCAAAACCTTCAGGTGCCCATCAGAGTAAGCGCTGAAACCCAGAGACAATATTGAAACTCTGGCTCTTAAAACCAAAAGTATCTCCTGAAAATTCATAAAAAGTGAAAAAGAAGTCTGCATTAAGAAGCCAATATTACTTAGCTTGAGCTCAGCTACTAACAGGTGCAAAGAACGGAGACAATTAGAGCAAAAGATCAAAGCTTGAATGTTTACCGACTATTCTAACCTCCTTCAGGACAGGCCATAGAAAGGGCTGTTTCTTTCACTGTGTAAGCAGAGCAAGCATTAAATTTGAAGATGGAAGAGCTGGGTTCATATCCTAGCTCTTTTTCTTACTCCCTGTGTGACCCTGGAAAGGTCATTTCCCCCATTTTTGGCTTCAGTTTTCTGGAGAGGAGAGGAGAAGGGAGGGGAGGAGATTATTCAGTAACTCTTTTTTTATACAGTAGTTCTTTCTGACTCCGGGGCTAGCATTCTATCTGTAATACCACCTAGCTCCCCACTCCTTCATCCATCTTCTCCTGAGGCTTCAATCTCCCACTTCCAATTGAATATCTTGTAAGTGTCTTAAACTCATTTTGTCCAAAACAGAATCCATCATAGACTGTCCTACATTTTAAACATCCCTATTTCTTTTGACCATACCATCATCCTTTTTCACTCACAGAGGTTTACCACCTCAGAGTCATTCTCTCTTCTGTCTCAGCCTCTTGAGTTCAAATGCAGCCTCAGATACTTACTAGCTACGTGGCACCAGGCAAGTCACTTAACCTGTTTGCCTTAGTTTTCTTAGCCGTAAAATGGGGATAATAATAGCATCTACCTCCTAGGGTTGTTGTGAGGACCAAATGAGATAATATTTGCAAAACTCTTAGCACAGTGCCTGGCACATAGAAAACACGACGTAAATGCTAGTAATTATCATCCTCATTATATTAGCACTTACGTCCACGCCTTTGTACCGGCTGTCTTCCTTGCCTGGGTTGTACTCTTACTTCAATTCTGCCTGTTAGAGGCCTTAGTTTCTATCTCGGCTCAGCTCAGGTGACACTACCCAAAGGTTTCTAATTCTCTTAATTGTTAGTGCTCTCTCATACTTTCTCCACAATTAATTTACTCTGATACACCTGCTCCAACAGAATGTAAGCTCCTTGAGGGCAAGAATTGTTTTTCCATTGTCCTCTTCGTATCCCCAGGACATCGTTCTGCAGGGCACTTAGGCAAGTAGTAGACCTGAGTTCAAATTTGACCTCAGATACTTACTAGCTGTGTTACCTTGGGCAAGTCACTTAACGTCTGTTTATCTCACTTGCCTAAACTGTAAAACAGGCATAATAACAGCCCCTACCTCTCAGGGATGTTGTGAGGATCAAATGAGATAATAGTTATGAAGTGCTTTACACAGTGCCTGGCACATGGTAGGTGCTATATAAATGTTTATTCCCTTCCTACTTGATCAATGTTTGCTAAAATTTATAATACCAATATTATAAAGTTGAATAATTTTGAGATTTAAGAGCTGGATCATAGCAATGACTCAGTCATGATTCCTGAGGACCAATGATGAAAAATATTACCCACCTCCTGACTAGAGAGGTGATTGACTAATATACAGAATGAGACACACATTTTTGGAGACAGCCAGTATGGTGATTTGTTTTGTCTAATTATGCATATTTGTTACAAGGTTTTTTTTTGTGGGGGTGGGGTGGGGAATGCTTGATAATTGAAAAAAAAATAAACATCAAATTGAATTTCTTTCTAGTTCCAAATCCTAAAACCTCCAAGTTAGATTAGTTAAGATTAGTGAGATGAGTGTCTATTATATTAAGCTACTAGGAAGGCAGTGTGATACAGTGCATAGGGCACAAGACTTGGAGTTTGGAAGATCTGGGTTCCAAACTTGCCTCAGACAGTAGAGGTGTGACTCTGGGTGAGACTCATAACTTCTCTGGGCTTCAGTTTCCTTGTGTATAAAATGAGGAGGTTGGACTGTCTGTCCTCTAAGTCCTTTTCCAACTTGAAGGCCATGATTCTATAATTTTGTAAATAGAAAAATTGAAACTGGAAATAATTGGCTCCTATAATACCTAAAAACTTCTACTATATCAAGCAAAGACAGGTACTCTGTAGGACCAAAAATGAAGTCTTATAAAGCTGAGATTAGATGAACTCTAAGCCAGCAATTCTCTTTGGTTCTTAACTCTGCCTTCCTGGGCAGGGATACCCAAACTTATTTTCTGATTCTTATCTTTTCTAAGAACAACTCTAGGTTTGAGAAAAGTGAGAAGGGAGAGAGAACCAAACACTATACTAGAACTGTGGACCTCATTCTTCACTGTTTATCTGTTCTGTACCATTCAGCTGTTCTTTGTTGCATTGGAATAAAAGTTTAGTTTTGAAAGTATGTAAGAACAAAGCTGGAGAAATTGCTTGGAATTTCCTTCATTTTCAGCCATCTGGCTTTCATTGCTTACTTCTTTCCCCTCCTCCACACACGTTTACCAAATCTTTTCAACACACACTGGCCAAGCTATCAAATACTTATAATTAATAACAGTCTTGGTGTCTTCCCCCCCCCATCATGGCGCTTGTTGGCTTTCCTGTGCTGCTCATGCCTTTGCTGTTCCAAAGCAGAGAGATGATTTCTGAGGGCATGATTACTTTGCCTCAGTTGGGAGAAATAAGAAAATGTGGTTGTTAAACTTTGGGGGTGAGATTCCCTATAGATGGTGAGGTTTTCCAGCTGTTCCTGTCTGTAAATTAGAGGTGTCAAATTCTCCTGAGTGGGGGCAGAACCAGATTAAAATGTAATTGAGAAATGTTTAACAAAAAAGAAATAAAAATATAAGACAACACAGATAATGCTAATTTGTGGTTTTCTAAGTCAATGTGTGAGCAGCAGGGATCCATTTTTATTTGAGTCTGACATCACTGAGGTAGGTTATATTGTGTAGATTATACATTGTGGCCTGGAATACTATGAAGTTACCTCATTTTACAGAGGAAGAAACTCAGGCAAAAAACAGTTAAGTGACTTGCCCAGGGTTACACAGCTAGAGTCTGAGGCCAGGTTTGAACTCATGAAGAGAAGTCTTCCTGATTCCAAGCCCATGCTCTAACCACTGCATGACTTAGGTGACCCTCAGTGAGATCTACTGTTTTTACTGACTGGACAGCAATAAATAAATGAAATAAGTTTGAGAAGGAAATGGCAAACCACCCCAGTATCTTTGCCAAGAAAACTCCAAATGTGGTCCTGAAGAGTTGGACACAACTGAACAAATCAAGGGTTTTTTGCTGATTGCTACCACTGATTACTATTTATCCAGTTAGTGTTTCCTATGTGGATTATTAGGCTGGACTCTTTTCAATGAGATGTACAACCACTCAAAAGAGTCTAGCGTAATAATCCATATAGCAAACACCAATGGAATGAACAGTAATTGGTAGTAGTAGTCAGTAAAAATTGACTTTTATATAGTACTTTAAAATTTGCAAAGTGATTTATCTAATTATGCTATTTGATCCTCACAATTCAAAGAGCTATGTAATACAGTTATTATCTCCATTTTACATGTAAGGAAACTGAGTTTAAGAGAGGTTAAATAACTTGTCTAGGATTACACAGTGTAAGAGGTAGATTTGAACACAATCCAGAACTCCACTACTTTGTGACGCCTCTTGCCACCTAAATTGTATCTGTAATCACTGGAAAGAGCATAGCCTATTGTAACTATCATTACAGAGAAAAACAGATAAACAATTTGTATGTTCAGACTATGCTACTCAGTTGGATGGACATCTCATTGGGTTGGACCATCCACACTTATATCTTGGAGATGGACAACGAGCTGGGTCTAAAACTGAAAAGGAGACTGGGTTTCATCCATGAGAAGGAGGCAGGCTCAGAGAAGTGAGTCAGTGGTATAGTGAGAACAAGGGCCATTAGATGGATAGTCAAAGTGCAGCACTGAAACCATAACATTTTGAAAACCTCAGGGAAGGCTTCTGACACATTGGGTGGATTGCCCTATCTTTTTCTTTTCTTTTCTTTTCTTTTTTTTTGGCTAGGCAATGGGGTTAAGTGACTTGCCTAGGGTCACACAGATAGTAAGTGTTATATGTCTGAATCTGAATTTGAACTCAGGTCCTCCTGACTCCAGGGCTGGTGCTCTATCCCCTTCACCGCCTAGCTGCCCCCTCTATCATTTTTTAGAGATGGGAAAACAGGCTGAGAGAGCCAGTGTGTCAGAGTGGCAAGAACCTGGTAATGGAGTCAGAAGACCTGGGTTCATTTCCCAGCTCCTATACTTATATGTTTGATGATGTGGGGCAGATCACCTAACTTCCCTGAGACTCATTTTTATCTTTATAAAACGAAAATAGTAATGATTATACAGTCAACCTCATGAGTTGTTGTAAGTTTTTCTGAACTCGTTGTAAGACTTTGGGTCTTACATGCAGGAGATGGTCAGATTACTCACCTGGGTCTAAAGCAGTTCTAGAGGCCGCAAGTTCCGCACCTCTGGTCTAAAGGCTCAAGAAATCTGGAGATTAAAACCCATTGGAGACTCCTGACTCCACATCTGCTCTCTTTCTACTAAGACACAATCTTTGCATACAATCAACTAGAACACTTACAAATATCAGATAGCATCCTCTGAGTATTTATCTCCCAATGTTAAGGGGAGGAATTGCATCTAAAAAAAAAAGTTGTTTTTTTTTTTTCCCAGTGTCTAAATGAGATGACAAGAATAGAACAATAGCTTTACTGGGAACAAGAGGCTTATTTGTTTCCTAATGATAAATGCTGTACATTTGACATTTTTGCTCTGAGTCAATTAATCAGGGCGTTCACAGCACCAGTGAGGTTGGAAGTGGGGTTGTACGGATCCAGGAGACACATTACTCAGATGGAGGTGGACAGAAAATGCCTGTCCTGTTATGATAGCTTCTTTGCCATCAATCTGCACAAAAAAAAAACGTGCATAGATTCTAATAACACAACCAAGAAACACTACTTTATCAGGCTAGCCCTGGGAAAAATTGTGAAGTTCTCAGACTCTAGCACTGGTGCCCCGCTTCCCTATTCTTCCTTTTCTCTTGTTGCCACCATACTTTCCCTTTCTCCTCACTCAAAAATTCTCTTAGATTCCTTCATTGGGGTCTTCTAGCCATTGCCTACTCTACTTGCCCATAACGTTGGCCCCAACCCTTATAATCAAAAACATAATTCTCCTAAACATACTTAGTCTACTGTTTTCACTGAGTGTTCTGGGAAATACACATGAGCATGTTCCCCACAGATACATGTATGAACACACACATACACACAAACACACACACACACACACACACACACACAGATTTTTGCTCAAGTAACCTACTAACCTGGAATACTCATCTAGTGGTCCATCGATGGATATAAAGATAGGAGAAAACTTCTGTCCCTTCCCAGGATTGGTGGTAAAAATCACCAAAACAGAAGCAACAAGGTACTCTGTGTGCCATAGTGGATACAGAGCTGGCCTTAAGAACTGGATTTAATCCTGCTTCTGACACAGGTCGGTTGTGTGTGTGTGAGCCTAGGGAAATCATTTAACCGCTCAATGCCCAAGAAACTGTTTAAAACTCTGACTGAGCCATAGATGTCAATGGAGAGTTTATACTAGGGATGTTTCAAACACTGATGAAATCGTAGGTCTTGATAAAAGCAAAATAAGCCATGTCATGTTGATAAAACACTGTAGGGCTTACACTGCACTCTCTTCACCACAAGCTGGGTGATCAAAATTATCTCCATTTTACAGGTGAATAAGCTGAGGCTCAGAAAGATTAAAGGATCTGTCCAAGGCCAGTTGGCTAGTACATGTCAATCAGTATTCCAAATTTAGCTCTTCAAGCTTTAAATTCAAGATCCTCCCTTTAGCAGGTTGTCTGACCTACAAAAGAGGGCCTTTCTACAGTTCAAAAGATTTACAACTGCTTCAGAGAATCTTAAATCTTGGGTCACTTCTTAAGAAATGTGTAAAAGCTATGGTGTCTCCAAAGTGAGGCCTGGTCTCTCTTGGGGCCATGGCTGAGCTCTAAGAGGTCTATAGCCTGACCCCAAAAGGTACAAGATCACCTAATCAGAGAGTGAGGAAAATAGGATTTTAAAAATTACTAGCAAGAGTCCTCCCTCTCTTTGTTTCTGATGAGACAAAGTGAGTCTCATAGGATGAGCAGGCACAGATAAGTTGTGCCCTGTACCTCAGCTCTCATTTCTCCCCTCAAGCCCATACATCTTCCAAACTTCCCTGGTTTGTCAAAGGTTACCACTAACTTCCAGTCAGGAGACAAAACCCAACCTCTGAGGAGTGGTGGTGACTTGCCCAAAGTCATCCAACGGGTAACGTGTTAGAGCTGGGAAATGAATTCGGGTCTTCTGACTTCAATACCATAACCATCAGCTAATTGGGAGAGAGAGAAGATGGGTATATTGTGGAATTTCCCCATTGGTCTGTGAACAGCTGTTGCACATATAGATGCCCTGATAGTGGTTAGGTTAAAACTTCCCTTAGATAACACCAAGCTTAGAATTAGCAAGGTAAAGACTGGCACAGCAGTAGGAGGGGGTGGAACAGAAGAATGTAGAGAAGATAAGGTTGGGTATAGTGGTCTTGGAGATGAGCCCTATGACTAGTTAACCCTATGAGGGTGAGATTTAGCTTATTTCCCCACTCTCTGATTGATTAATCACACATCATTTGGGATCAGGGCGTGAACCCCTTGCGGTGAAGTCTCAGCCCCCACTTTGGAGGTTTACAGCCTCCCATGTCATCTTCGTATATCCACTCACCCTGTATATCCAATCTGCTCATAAATCTTGCAGTTTCTATGTTCAGTATATCTCTTACTTCTGTCTCCTTTCCACTCACACATCCCACTTCAGGCTTACATAACCTTTCTCCTACCAGGGGTGAGGATAATAAATTAATAAAAGAATTTGTTCTGTGAAGTTTGGATTCAGTCAAAGGGCTACACTTGAGGACGTAGAGGGCCACATATGGCTTTGAGGCCCAAGATTCCTTACCCCATTAGACTATGTAATGGTCTCCCTGCCTTCACGTCTCTCTTCTTTCCAATCTATCTTCCACCCAGCTGCTGAAGTGATTCTTCTAAAATGCTGGTCCCTTCATGTCATCCTCCCACATTCAATAAACTCCAGTAATTCTCTATTGATCCTAGTATCAAATATTATTTTATCTCGTCCTTTTAAAATGTCTACTTTTTGTGTACTTCATAATGCAGACTTATTAACATAATAGTGTTTATTTTTGTTGTTTGGTCATTTCAGTTGTGTCTAATTCTTTGTGACCCCATCTGGGATTTTCTTGACAAAGATCCTGGAGTGGTTTGCCATTTCCTTCTCCAGCTCATTTTACAGATGAGGAAACTGAGGCAAACAGGCTAAAGTGACTTGATCAGCATCACACAGCTAGTAAGTGTGTGAGGCTGCATTTGAAGACAGGTCTATCTGACTCAAGCCTGGTTTATTATAAATAAGTAAATATTCATGGTGTTAGGCTGCACCACTGTGTTTTACCTGATTGGGGCACACAATCAAAACATTTTGGAGGACACTGATCTAAAGGACCAAAGAAAGTCACATAGAACTGCTATGTTTTGGACCTCTTTTTTTGGGGTCCAAACTAAACCTATTTGAAAAACTGCTATGAACTTTAATAAATAACAGTAACATCTGATCCCACTCCTCTTTTCTCTTAGCTCATCATACCTACTGTCTGTAGGAAGCCTTTTCATACCCCCTACTATTCTCCCAGGCCTTCCTTAAGATATTATCTTCTAGGGATAGCTAGGTGGCACAGTGGATAGAACACCGATCTTGGAGTCAGGAAGACCTGAGTTCAAATTCAGCCTTAGATACATAATACTTCCTAGCTGTGTGACTCTAGGCAAGTCACTTAACCCCAATTGCCTCACTAAACAAACAAACAAACAAAAAAAGAGAATCATCTTTTATTTACCCTGGACTTATTTTGTATATATATACAGTTATTTGCATTCTCTCTCCCTCATTAGAAAATGGGCTCCTTGAGGGCAGGGCCCTTACTTTGCCTTTCTTTATATTCTAAACACTTTTCACAGTGCCTAGCACCACAGCAAGCACTTAATAAGTGCTTATCGATTAAATAATGGCAATAAAAGAGCCAAATCTCATGGGACTGACAGGCTTTAGAATAATTTCTTTTTCTCTCACCCTTCTAAACTAAATTTATTTTTAACATTGACATAAACTTTAACAAAGTAATAACAATAACTTATTTGCTTCTGTGCCCCTTCTAACAGTCTCCCCTTTTCCCCTCCCTCCTTTTCCTCCCTGAGTATAAAACCATTTATTTCAAGGTAGAGAATTAAAACAAAGAAAAGCACAGTTATTCTGATGCTCTCTCTAGGAGGGAAATTTTGGAAAAAGTCGTCAGAAGTTAGAGGAAAATAGCATACAATTAGGAACTCATCTGCTTCTCCTCCCAATCCTGTTTCCTTTCCCACCTACACCTTAAAACAATTTCCTGCTCTCAGGGGGCAGAGGGCCTTCCCCTTGGGGCCACCCTGAGAGGTTCAATAGAATAGCCTTACTCCACCCAACCCCTGTGACAAGATCCTTGCCTTTGGATTAGGAAGTATGTCATGCTAATATTAGAAGTTGTAATAATATCAAACTACTCTGATACCTTCTGGCAATGTGGAGGTGACCCTATGTTCTCAAAGGCTATGCCTGGGAGCACAAACAATGACAGATTCTTCTAAAATGACAAGGGTTGGCGATGGGCTCAGTGACAGATTTCTAGTCTGTTTTTCAAGGAGCAGCCTAGCTAATGCCTGCTGGTCCCTAGGGGGCTAGCCATGGGGTGATAAGTTTTTCTGCTATAGCACAGATTACCAAGCCTTGGAGGGGTGAGGTATGTGTGTCAGTAGAAGGGATGAATATTGTAATGAATGAAACCACAGAGCTTTGAAGGGATACAATTTAGTATCACACATTCTAGAGTACTTTACAGATTCTAAAGCAATTCAACAGACTTTATCTTCTCAAGTCTCCAAGAACAACCCTATGAGTTTCATAAGAGTAATAGAGACTTTGGACAAACCCTTAAGGCTACCTAATGAAAGGTCTTCCCAGAAAACGAAGGGTGGCTGGTAAAAAAGGAACAAATCCTATCAATGACCGGAGTTTATCTAGAGAAGACTGCACACATCTTACATCTTAAAGTACTCTTATCCTTAGATCAACAGGAAGGTCTACTGTGGATCAGGTGGGGATAATCTAACCAGGCTTCTGAGGGAGATTCTATAGTACAATTGAAGGAGTTCTGGCTTTGGAGCAAAGAAATTTGGATTCAAATCTTGTCTCATACACTTAGGACTCATTTTTTGGGGGGCAAAATGTTTATTTTCCTTTGCTTTAAATCTCCTCAGGAGATTGTCTTGGGTCTGGAGTAAGGAAGACCTGAATTTAAACCCAGACTTGGATACTTACTAGATGTGTGACCTTGTATATATCACTTAACTTCTGTTTGCCTCAACTGTAAAATGGGGGTAAAAATAGCACCTACCTCCCAAAGTTATTGTGAGGATTAAATGAGATAACTATTTGTAAAGCATTTGCACAGTGCTTAGCACTAGTAGTATGGTAGTATGGTAGTAGTAGCATAGCAGGTACTATATAAAGATTTACTATCATGACGATGATGATGATGGATTCCTTTAAGTCCCAACTAAAATCCTGTCTTTTACAGGAAGCCTTTCCCAACCCCTCTTAATTCTAGAGCCTTTCCTTTGTTAATTATCCTGAGTAGAGCTTGCTTTTTATATATTCGTTTGCCCATTGCCTCCTCTGTTAGATTTTAAGCTCCTTGAGGGCAGGGACAGACTTTTGTCTCTTTTTGTATCCTTGGTACTTAATGGTGCCTGGCATATAGTAAGCATTTAATAAATGCTTATTGATTTGATCATTAAGATGGGAGCTTGGGGGTAGATGGCTTCAGAGGTCTAAATCTATGCTCCTATGAATTATTAACAATGAACTTTAACCAGAGGTATTTATCTGGGCCAGCAGAGAATATGGTGTGTCCTGTTCTATATTTTATGGACAAGGAGAGCAATACCCACATGTTTGGAAGATTTTCCCAAATGCTTCCAGGTGTGTGAGGCTGTCTGCTCCAAGTTGCTTCCTGCTGGAGGTGAGCCATATACACGCAGCATTTGGATGTCATAAGGACTCTGGGCTGTGTTTAGAAATGGGTCTTATGTCTGTTTTTATAGTAACGCTGAAGAAATAAGCAGGGCAGAAAATATAGCAATTGTCAGCATAAAGCAGCAGTTGCTGCTATTTTCCTGCCTCTGTATGCAGTCAATTCACATCACCTTTCCACCCCTGCTGGAGGGTGGTCAGAATAGAAGGAACACTGGCTCTGGCCCTAGGATTTAAAGTTGGAAGGGACCTTAAGAGATTATCTGCTCCAATCTCTTGTCATTCCAACATATGAGGAAACAGCTGAGGCCAGAGAAAAGTGCCTTGCTCAAGGATATACAGCTGATAGGTGGTGAAGCTGAGATTTGAACTCAGATCTCTTGATTCTATTTCCTAGACCTCTCTGCCTTGGGCTGTGTAGTTACAGCTGGCTGATCATGCTGCCAGAGAGTGGAACCTGAGAGGGGTTGGGGGAGGTGCTGAAAAATCATAATGCTCCTTTCCAGATACTGACAAGAACTGTAGGTTAGAAAGAGACAAGGAGCTGGTGCTATGGTTTGTACCTGATCTGCATTTTCCCCACATTCACTGGTTATGCAGAAGATGACAAAGTTCCTGGGAATTCACTCCTTGAGAATGAAGGGCTTCCCGAGCAGAGGGCAGCCAAGAAATTGTGATTAGAGAGGTTCAGGATGCCCGTGGAGAGATGACATAGTTAAAGTGACTGACATGATGGCAAGTCAACCAACATTTATCAAATGTTTTCTATGTACTAGGCATTGTGCTCAATGCTGAGGATATAAAGAAAGGGCAAACGTGTGATCCCAACTTTTAAGAAGCTCACATTCTAATGGGGATGACATCATCATCATCACCATCATCACTAGCATTAATATAGTGTTTTAAGGTTTGCAAAATGCTTTTTGTGTATTAACTCATTTTATGTGAGCAACTACGTAGACTACAGAAAGAGAGAGAAGGGAGAGAGAAAGAGGATGAGAGACAGGGAGAGAAAGAGGAAGAGGAGAGAAAGAGGAAGAGGAGAGAAAGAGGAAGAGAGAGGGAGAAAGAGTGAGAGAGAGAGACAGAGGAGAGAAAGAAAGAGGGAGAGAAAGAAGAAGAGAGAGAGAGGGAGAGAAGAAGTAAGAAATTTTTTCTGTCATTTTCTTAAGTCTAGAAAATCACCTGGTTTGTAGCATTTGCTGATTTCTGAGGTGTAAATAATCACACTTTCTGAAAATTTAACAACAGGCTTTCCAGAAATGATGTGATCTGGCACTAGCACATCCCTGGGATAATAAGCTGAAAAAGTAGAATTAGGGAGCTATGAATTTAAGTCCTTTCTGTGCCTTAGTTTTTTTCTTGAGTAAAATGAGTATATAATGCTGCTTCCTTTCCTTTCTCTGTCCAAGAATCTAGTTCTCTCTCCATTATGTGACTGGCATTGCTCCCCAAAATAAAGGGTGCATCAGCTCCAGAGAAGTCAGTATATTAGACCTTTGAGAATGGCACTTGGGCACTGTTCCCCAAATTTCTGCTACATCATAAGAAACAACCATCCCTGAAGAGACACGGAAGTAGTTAGATTCAGAAGCTAAATTTCCCCCTGTACATCCAGGATATCAACTCCTTGTGAAGGGACATTTTTTTCATCCCATTAGCAGATCTGAAAGGCTGGTTCCAGTCCTTTGAACTATTCACTTGCAAAGAAAAATGACACATCAGAGCATTATGCTATAGAAGAGTATCTGAAAAGCCAGTATTGTAAGACACCATAAAATTACGTGGACTTTAGAAGTGATTGGATTGATTAACTAAGACTTTAGATTGTGTAATAATGAAACACAGACAGGGCTCGGTAATGAAATGCCCTAATTGATTTTATGCGGATGGAACAACACAACCCCGAGAGAGCATGCTATAATGAATTTGCATGCTGCGAGCCTACAGATTTCACAGCGGGTCAGTTATACCACCCAGATCCTATGGCAAGCCCCGTGTTTCTAAAACACAAACTCCCCACTCCCAATGCCCCGAGGTCTAGGCTAATTAGTTAGAATGGTGTTAGAGCCTGGGAGAACAGCCCACAAGCATCATGGATATGTTAGTAATCTGAATGTTCCTTCCAATGCATGGCAGCAGCGGCACACGGACGCACCAGCCACGACAGCCTTTTGGAGGACGTGAACGCCCACCGGGCCAGGATTCAACAGCCCTGGTTTCAATTAAATTTAAGTGGATTCAACTAGAAGTTTGAGCTGATGCTAATTGGTTTTCAAAACATCGGGTAACAATAAGGGTTCTGCTTTTCCGTGCCTTTTGGAAGGATGCACCCAGCCTGGCCCCTTGCTTTTCAGAATGTGGGCCCACAAGTAGCTTACCTTGAAGGGCAGGGATCCAAATTGCAGGATTTCAGGAGCTTCGGTGGCCGGCGGCTAGTCACGCACAGGCTTTCATCTGCGGTCTCCCGCGTCTGTTTGTTCAGGCAGCTCACCACAGCCTCTTGGACACCTGCGCACAAATCACACCATCAGGCCACGGGTGCAGGGAAAGCTCAGAAATAAGGTGATGAAGTGTAGACAAGGGAACCGGTGGGAGGTCCTGGTGGCTGGTATGGATCCTGGAGCTTGTCAGAATGGGCAGTTCAAAGTTCAGAGCTGCCAATCTCATCAAGAATCACTTGATCAAGGGAGAAAGTGCTCAGAGATTTGTGGCCTCTGAATGGATGCCCCTTGAGGAGGGCAGTCAAAGGAAAATAGGCAATGGAAGTTCCAACAAATATAGCCCTGTATCGCTGAGTGCCATGGCAAACAAGACGCCACCACAGTTTCACCACCGATGGTGAAAAGTGATAATTTAATGCAGAAAGAGGGTAGGGTGTAAAAAAAAAATGGCTCTATGACCTTCACACTTTCTGTTTTCATCAACAGGGGACTGTTGTACTTGGAATGGAAGCACGAACCAATAGTGTAAGATCCAACGTTTTGTAAACTGGAGTCACTGTCAAAGATCCGTGTTCTTTAGGTGCCTCAGCACCCAGGGCTTAAAGCCTTCTCTTGCTTCCTCGTGATTCTGGCTCGTTGCTGCAGAGACCTGGTACAGGTTTGGAAGTTGGAATGAAGAAAGGGAAGTGAAGGGCTGTGCTGACTAATTCCATTTAAAACCCTTTTCTTTGTAGTTTCGTGAACCTGTGCCAGTAGAATAGAGGGTTTCTTGGCAGTCCATGCTTTAGGGGCAACCCCCCCCAACTCTAAAGCCTGTGCCTCCGTGCCTGGAGGCCAAATGTGTAGGAGCTTTAGAAACCACTCCACCTCTGTTACATAGAGTATCAAATGGCAGCAATTGGCGTTTTTCAAATACCAAGAGACACAGTAGAATCTGCTTCCCCAGTGATCAGCAAGAATAACTTAGACACTAATTTGTCTGAGATAATTTAAGTACAGTCCTAAGGGAGAAGGCCAGATAGAACATTCACTCAAAGTCACTTTCAGAGATATATATATACACATATATACATATATACACATAAAATGCATGTGTATATACATATAATACATCTATACACACATACATCTAAATATCTATAAATATATGTATGAATATACATTGCTGTATATATCTTTTATATTATTATAATGCTCTATTATATAGTTCATTTTATAAATTCTATATGTATCTACCCATAAAACAATGAAAAATAGACTATATATATTATATACATGTACCCTTGAATGAAGTCCCACTATGAACCCCGACAATGGCATGGATGTGACCCTACAGTATTAAAGAATGATGCTCAAATTCCAGTAGGACATTTTAGCCTGGAAAAACTTTGCATTCGGTTCTAGTGACAGGTCCATATTTGCCAATCAAGGACCAGTCTACATAAGGTGTAGGTAGGCTTATCAGCAGAGGGTTGACCACCAACCGATACATTTTTTTTTCACTCACCACAATTTACAAAGACTGTTTACTATGACTCAGAGGCACTGTACGCTATGATAGCTGACGGAGGGTCCAGAGAGATGAAATCATGGATTCTTGGAGCCTAAGTATGTACATACACACTTTATATTATGTGTGTACACACATACACACATATATTATCCAATTACATATCCACATCATTGGAGGGAATACCAACATTCATTAAATGCATGAAAATATTGATATAAAATTATGTACATATGTATTAGTTATATCTTAATTTGAAAATATTATAACAACCAATTTGTATGGTGCTTTAAGGTTTACAAAGTGAATAAAACAAAATAGGAAATATTATAGCCATTGAACAGATAAGGAAATAGATTTGAAGGGGATAAAGGATTTGTCTATAGTCACATAGCTGTTAAGGTCAGAAGTAGGACTTGAATCTAGGTTTTTTTGTCCCTAAGACCATGATATTTTCACTATCTTTCTGAGTGCACATAAAGGACAAACCACAACTTGTGAATAGTCAGAGCTGCCCACTAGGGACCCAAGTGGTCAGTTCCAGTTGGGCAACACTGGTCCTCCCCTCCTTTCCCCTCCCCTCCTCGGATATCATGCCCTTACCTGAGGGTTCTCTGCCCAAAGGAAGGTAAATCTTGAAGGCTGAAACCTACCTTGATATCCTGGGGTTTACTGGCTATACTTCTTTATTAAAGACCACTTTTGAAGCCCAATTCATTCTGGCTTTCATTGATTGGACAACAATAGTTTCCTGCCCAAGCACCACTCAGTGTTCGTTTTTTGGGCCCTCCTGGCCCAGAATGAATGAATGTAAATAGTAATTGTTTCTCTTTTGGCCAGAAACCCTGAGGGTCTTCCCTTCCCAAAGTTTTTTTTTTTTAGTTAAAGGGGCCATCCCTTGGTTCACTTCTTAAACAGCCCTAATCACTGAATGGGTGTTGCTTCAGTCAAAACTGAAGAACTCCTAAAGACCTTAGCTTAAAAAGGCCAAGGTCTCCCATCACATCCTGGGCTATCTCCAGTCATCCTGATCTATATCTGGTCACTGGACCCAGAGGGCTCTGGAGGAGAAAGTGAGATTGGTGACTTTGCACAGCCCTCCCTCACTTAAAACCAATTCATGATCTTCCTGATGTCATGGTCCTCTTTGAGAACGAAAGACAAACTACACACAATATATAATCCACATTTTCTAATCAAATCTTTCTTTGTACTCACTTGTCATTCACCAGTTAGTTCATCACTATTAGCCAGTTTTATAGTGGAAGCCTTTTATCTCCTTTCCAAATTGTTTCCCAAAGAAATTCTTGCTCTCATCTTAAGACCCACAGATGAGTCTCAACATTGACCTAGAATGTTCACTTAGAATGCCTATTGCTTTAAAAGTATTTGGTTACTGTCTATCAAACCCACACATCCTCTTCTTCATCTGTAAAATAAGCCAAAATTTTCTCAAACAAAATGTTTGACATCAGCCTTTTAAAAATGTTGCCATGGGTGCACTCTCTCCATTTTCATCTCTTGTGACTTTTAAAGAAATGAGGTTCAAGATTTAATTTGAATCTTCTTAGGTCAAAAAAAAATCTGTGTGATGTGTGGAAGGGTTTCATTGGTAGGTACTCATAATCACTACATATAATAGTATATCACATATTATTGGAGGCTTTTGAGTAATGGTTGGATGACCATTTGTTGAGTCTTAAAAGTCCGAGTCTTTGATTGAATACAAGATATATGTGCCATAATAGTTCATTCTAATTTATTTTCCTACACATCTGGCTATGAAAGTTCCAAACAATTTTATGTGTATGAAAGGAGACGTGTCTATGTATCTAAACTAAAATTAAACTCCTCCTTTTGTTAAAAGATAAGTTTACAGGAAAAATAGTTGTAAAAGGTTATGTTTACAACTTATACTTTAAGATTTTTATCTAAAAGTCTCAGAAGAGCAGATACATATGTATGTGCCATTAATCTGAATTTAAAACCAAAATTTAAAAGGCCCCAAACCATCTTCTCATTCATGTTTTAGCAATTTAAGTATCGTTATTTTTTAAAACAATATCTGGTAAGTGAGAAAGAAAACTTGGAACAGACAAAATTTATACTGAAAGACCGTGTGGTCTCTGGATTTACATTTAGAAAGCTTGGGTTTGGGCCCCAGTTCTGTCACCTGTAAGCTGTGCTGTTCAGTCACCTTAGGCACATCCCTTTGCTTTTCTGAGTTTCAGATTCTTCATTTAAAATCATGATAATAAGGTGTCTGTAAGACTCAAATAAACTCATCAATGGATCAAATATTTTTAAATTGTCCTCTTAATGCCAGGCATTCCCAGGTAGGCCCTGGGAATAAAGTCAGAAAAAACAAAACAATTCCTATTCATACCAAGCTTCCATTCTAATAGGGGAGACGATACATAAAGTGCTTTGTAGCCCTAAAGTTTATTTCACATCACTCTACTTCTTATACTCAACATTCTCCCAGTCAAACTAGACTACTTGCATTTTCCTATCTCTGTGCTTTCTTCATAATGCTTCCTGTACTTTAAATGCTCAGTGCTCCTCTTAGGGCATTTCTCCTTGTCAAAATTCAACCCATCCTTCAAGACCCAGATCCTATATCACCTCCTCCAAAAAAAGCTTTCCCTAATTCCATCTTCCCCCACCTCAGGTGATCTCTTTCTTTAATTCCCATAGCACTTTACTTACATCTCATATACTGTTGCTATATTCTCTTTGGTATTATACATATTGGTATAATATGTATATTATAATATGTAATATGTATATATAACATGTAATAATATATAATATATAAAATATATTTGTATGCACATCTCAATTCTTCTACTATATTGTAAGATTCTTGAAGGAAGTCATTGTGCCTTACATTTCTTTGAATTTATACCAGCCCATAGCTCTGTATCTTAAATATAGTAAGCTTTTAATACAGATTTCTAATCAGTCATTATCACCTAAATGAGGCAAAACTTTCATTTCTTGGTCAAAATACCAGGGAAAGAACTTATAAAGAAAAATACACTATGAAAAAGTACCTTTTATTTTCCTGAAATATCCTTGATGTCAAGTTCTCTATCACTTGGATTTTGATATTGATCTATTTGCTTAATATTTAAGCATTATGAAGCTGATCAGTTTCAAATCTGGTATCGAGCACAACTGTTAGTTCACATATGGGACACTGACATAAAACAAGGAGGTAAGAGTGGGACCCAGGACACAAATCTAAGAGGTTTAGGTTTGCTTTCAATCTTCCAGCAAATGGGATTTTCAGTGTTTATATCTACCAGAATAGCATAATTGTTACATGATATTTGATGACAGCTCTGGGAAATATGGCCACTAACGACAGGCTAAATTACTAACTAGTTCCTTCTGCTTGCTACCTCTGCAAGGTGAAAGGTTACTTTTGCATCTATTTAGTTTCATCTCTTGAGACTACAAAAGCAATAAAATAATCTTGACCTATGTTGCAACCAAAAAATTGATTTAGAATCTATTCATTAATCCTGTACATTTTTGGTTGACTTTAGGTAAAATGATTAATATATATGTATATATGCATTTATTATATAAATGTGTATACACACACATATATGTATATGTGTACACACACACACACACACACACACACTTATAAAATCTCCTGGGTAACATTTTGGTGGAAGATCAAAGTTGATAAGACAATAAAATGTTGCTGTCAAGCAATGACTTTAAAATATACATTCCATATATTGAAAGGGCTTTTTAAAAGTTCATATGGACATCATATGAACCATATTTCCATGCATATTTTCACCACTTTGGAATTTTCAACTGTAGAATTTTAGAAGTAAATATTACCTTGGCACAGTGATACAACTATAGGTAAATGTGTTCAGTTGTTGACAGTTTGAGACCTAAGAAATTTCAGTAACTCTCCTCTCTTGGCTCTGTAAGATGTATAATTTATGTTATACAAAGACTCAGCTCCTACAGGCATGGATCAACTGGTGCATCAAACATTCAGATCTTACTCCCAAATCAATACACAGAAAATGTTTTAAATTAAATACATTCCATATATACAATATACTTTGGATCTTATGTTCCCATTTGGTCAGTGGAATGACTGGATTTTTGAAGATAAAGGCATATAGTTATTTATATATTCCATTACTGAATCTATTTTTTCCATCTGCTCATAAAATTGGAGGCTCAGCTTACTGTAGCTGAAACTCACGACTGCCTGGGTTTAGCTCATATATAAATATCATTTTGTATCAAGTGTATTTTTCTTAGGCTAGAAATAGTCATTAATCAATTCTATCATGGAAATTAGGGACAGAAACTCAACTGGCTCATCTCCTGTTCATCACCCTGGCAGAGGAAAGGGACCAAAGGCTATGACAGCCTTTCCATTAGATCTCTCAGCTTCCCCTGTTCTTTGTGATAACAAAGTCTTTTAAAACATCTCTAGTTCTGTATGAAGTGATGCCCTGAAAATGTATAAGCAAGCAATACATGAGTGGTTTTCCAGTAAGCTGCCTTACAAAAATCAGCTGGAAGAATTTAGACTTTTAAGTACCAGGACTCTCCATTAAAACCTTTTTGAATTCCAGAGTTTGAAATTGGAAGACTTGGAAACAAACAAGAGTCCCAAGGTCAGGCCATTAAATTCCTAGTAAAAGACCTGTTGTATAAAAAGACCATTTTCTTCTTGCCATTGTTCCATTTTTCAATGCCTTTTCAACTCCACTGTGAGCTCTTTGGTCATATTTATTATTCCACCCTCAATGATGATGAAAGATGCCTTAAAAATGCAATGCCCAGGGGACTTCTTGTTAGCATTTTAATATTACCTAATTGGGAATCTTTGGTGATGAAAACATTTCCTGATATCAAGACCCTTCCACACCCAAAGGGTTTTATTGACTGCTAATGAGTGAGGTTGGCAGGGGCTCTCCCATGATTTCCTGTGTCACTATTATGTATTTGTGGGGAGAGGTGGGAAGAGGAGAGCAAGACAGACAAAATGTTGATGCTGTCACGTATACTCTCATTCAGCAACTCATGACCCCAAGACCTTTAAAGATAGCCTGTATCAAGCAATGGATTCTGGAATCTGCTAGTGAGTAGCAGATCCATACAGAATGTCATTATAGGACTTCATTTTTTAGCTCATGACCTTGACCTTAAGTCATTCTCCAAGTGATAAGGAAATAGTGTATGTAATACATAAAATTCAAGAGAACTAGGTTTTAGTTCCAACTCTGCTACTCGCTGTGTGATATCGGTATATGTTATCTTATTTCTTTGGACCTCAGTGCCTTAATCTATAAAATGAGAGAAAAGGACTCTTAAAATCCCTTTTAGCTCCAAACTTCTAACATCTAAACAGATATATTAGGGAGACAGTCCAATGTAATAGAAAGAATACTGGGCTTAGAATCAAAGCCTTAAATTTTTGGTCTATTATCTACTGTATGTAGGGCTTTGGGAAAATCACTTCCCTTCTCTGTCGCCCAACTTCTCCATCTGTTAAAAAGGTATAATAATATCCATACTACCAAACCACATTGTAGTGAGGATCAGATGAGTAATTTGTTTAAATAGCTACGTAAAGTGAAAGCACTGTCCAAATAGCTGCAGGCACCATTAGGGTTAATTATGCCATCCACGTAACTATTAATTATCCAAAAATTTTAAAATGTCCCCAGGAGGTACAACCTGTTGATATAATCGGAGTGTCAAATAATTCAGTGGGAATATGACAGTCTGGTTAGACATCCCATGTCTTGGTTCATGTCACATACTCTGAGACAAGAGCATAGATAAATGATATTGCATGTCAAGGGTTCCACCATGTTTATGTCAATGATATTTCCCAATCAGCGGTACTGAGACTGTATTGTGAATCATCAGAAAGACAACTGCAAGTAAGAACATTAGCTTCATAGGCCACTCAAGGCTGACAGCATGAAACCCAGTCAGGCCAAAAAAAAAAGAAAGAGCAATACATCTGTGTTTCATTTTGTCTAACTCTGCGTTAAGACCTCTTTCCTCCACTCCCTCCCTCCCACCATCCTTGGAACAGAGGCAGTAAACAAATCTTTCGCACAGCACATTTGCACACAGAAAGGGAAAACACGAAGACAGGACAAAACATGGAGAAGGGAAAGGGGTTTGAACTGAATTTGCCCTTCTCACCTCCTCCACAGGACTCCGAACACTCCGTGAAGCCCTCATACTCCCAGTCATACAACTCGTCAAAATCCTGCAGGCCACCATAGAGCAGGTCTGTCTCCTCAGGATTATACTCAGAAATTTCCCCGTTGCAAGGTCCGGCATAGCAGGCACGCTGGGAGACTGGCTTGGGACCTTCACATTCGTCGACGGGCAAATCAGCCACAGACTGGGAGAAAGACAGCAGCACCTGGCACTTCACCATCCTCACCTGGGTGCCCACACCACAGGTGACCGTGCAGGCTGACCAGGCCTCAGGGATGAATCTGCAGCAGGCAAGCAAACAAGAAGACAAGATAAGAAGTCCCGAGAGGGACAGCATAGGGGATAGAAGCTGCAGCATCCCTTATCTGAGAGTTTTTGTGGCTACAAGCCACCCTGTCTTAAGGAGGTGGGCTTCATTTTAGCTCATGAGCTGCAAGGCCACTGTTTCTGGATGGGTTTCTTCACAAGTGTTATTTGAACCCCTGGCTGCAAAGCATTCCAATGACCCAGACCACCTGCTGCTTAGGGGTTGCCTGGCCTCCTGCTTTGCACCCCCAGTGTTAGCTCATCAGGGAAGGGAATTTATTTTTTCTCTCCCTGCTCTAAATACCAGCATTTGTGCACGCTACAAAATTCTAGGAATTCTTACAGTGCAAGAATGATGATGCTAATAAGTAGTGTATAATAAGCTCAGGGAGTTGGGGGAGGGAGGATGGCAGGATTTTTTAGTCTGGACCTCACAGTCTGAAACTTGCTCTACTTTTTAGTTTAGTATGCTCTTCAAAAAAAAAATATATATATACATATATATGCACCCGTATATGCAAACATGCACATATATATTTGTATGCATATGTTTAGGATTCTAGAATAATGAATCAAGATGTGGAAGGCACCGTAGGAGACATCTAGTTCAATGCCCTCATTTTATAGATGAGAGAACTGAGGTTCAGGGAGAGAGTGATCTTATATCTATAATCACACATATATATTTAGAGGTTTCCAAGAATGTAGGGAAGGCCTGATCCTTACACATTCTTTTAATTAGTCTGAACTATGATTCTTTTTATAAAGTAGAAAAATGCTATGGTATAAATTTAGGCCCACAGGCACGCCATAGTAAATGGGTGGTTTTGTGTTTATACCAGTTTGTTTAACCCCAAAGACGAGTCATTAGAAATTTTCCACACTTGTCAGAACTATTTTCTCAATGCTTGTCCAGAATCCAGGGTGATGCCCCAAATTCCAACCCAACATTTTGATATTTCCCAGAAGTATTCAAAAGCAGTGACCGTGGGCCAGGACCAAAACTCAGGAGGAGCCAGTGACCTTTTCTTTTTTCTACTTAACACAATGTGTGTCACAAGATCTTGAGGATGACATTTCGAGTTCTCCAAGATTCGACTGCTTTCATGGGAGGGCCATGTAAAATACAAAGCAGGCACAAAAACCTGGCTTCTGTTTTCTCCACTTGGCAGGAAAGGAAAGAATTGATAAGAAGGTCATAGCATGAAACCCATATCAAGTACAAACGTTTCATGTTTAGTTTGGTGAAGTTGAAATCCCACAGGAAAAAAAAACCCAACCAAGTCCAAGTTTTCAGACTCAGGAATATGACACTGATCATCCCTGGGCCCAGGGCTATGTTCTGCCAAGGTGTATGCAGCAGTGAGGATAGGGCAATAAGAGTGCAACTCCACCCAGAGCAACAAACACAACCACAAGTATTTGGCAGGCATAGCTTAAAAGTAAGACTTCTTTGTGAATATCTGCCTGCCCGGTCACAATCCAGCCCTGTCAGAAAGGAGAAGGAGGAATAAATGACCACACAGGATCTCTTCCATGGAATTGTTCATCATAAACTTTACTCCCTTACTTTTTCATTGTGAAGTTGATTTGACTATTGAGGTTTTCAGAGATTTAATGCAAAAATGACACAAAAAAATATGTGTAACTTTGAAGTGGTGTCATTCTTAGAAACCTTCAGTGGTCTAAAAAACAAAAGCATACATTCAAAATGACCTTCTCCTAACCACCCCACACACCAATTCTACATGCACATATACCCATAGAACTTACTATGTGAATACAACCCATGGAAGCAAGAATGTCAAAACAGAATTTAATTTTTTTAAGAATAAGTCCTTCACTAAAGTCTTCCTCCGTATGGTCTGGAGGTGATTCTAGCAGAGCATAAATTCTTGCAGGTCCTACCAAATAGGAAGTTCACTGAATACAGATCCTAGGAGTGTAGTGAGTATGCCTGTTTCCTGAAGACCAGCCTACTACCCAAGTTTCAAGATGCTCATCACAAGGTCAACTGCAATGTTATGGATTGTTTGGCTACATCAACTCTCAGACATAATGTACTATGTCATAGATGGCTCTGTATCTGTTTTGCTGAGGAATTGCCCATACTGGTGAAATCACAGGTCCCAGAAATATTCAATTATAAAATTATAAAAGCAAAAGAAATCACACGTATGTGTGTGCCAATCCTGGCCCATAGGAAGTACTTGATAAATGCTTGTTGATTGACTGGCATGTGTAATTCCATGGAGTTCATCAATATGTATAAAAATTAGGTCAAATTATGGACTGCATGTCCCATTTTAACAACCTTTCTCTTTTTTATTAATTTATTTTGATTTATCAACAATCACTTCCATAAGCTTTTGAGTTTTAAAATTTTTCTCCCCCTCCCTCCCCAAAATGGTGCACAATCTGATATAGTCTATACATACACATTCCTATTAAACATATTTTCACATTTGTGATGTTGTAAGTAAGAATTAGAACCAATAGGAGGAACTACCAGAAAGAGGAAACAAAACACAACAGAAGAAAAAAAGAGCAAATAGTATGCTTCGATCTGTATTCAAACTCCCTAGTTCTTTCTTTGGATGTGGATAGCATTTTCCATCATGAGGCCTTTGGAGATGTCTTAGATCTTTTCATTGCTGAAAAGGACTAAGTCTATCAATATTAGTCATCATACAATGTGCTTTAACAGCCTTATTCTTACAAGCAATTTATTTTCCTAAGAATATGGTGATATGCCAAGGCAAAATGGCAAGCCTTGGAGTCTGGAAGGCCTGGTTTGAGGTTCCACCACTGACATACTAGCTGGACGTGTTAGTTGGTTCCCTAGGCAACTCTCTAAGACTATACATTGCACAACAGTAGCTCATCTGCTTTGGTAGAGGGAGTTGCCTCACTGATGGAATCACAGCTCTGGACCAAATAATATGGTGGACTACCTAGGGAGGATTTATTGGAGAACATGCAGAGGAATGGTAGAAGATAAGCAGGCATAAGTGACTGGGATTTCTATCATTGTTGGGATGGTGGGAGAGCCCACCTTGATAGAATCACAAATCCAGTGAAGTAATAATATGGTGGCAGAAAGATATTTTCTTGACAGTTAAGAAGATAATCTCAAAGGAAACAACTATTTTACAATTTCTTTTCCTTGTCCCATAAATGCTATTATCTATGACCCTACCACCACCCCTTCCAACCTAAATTCTATAATGATTTCTATGACCTATGCTATGGAGCATTTTTCTTTTATCAGTAGTCTGTTACCCAACAGAAGAGAGAAATGAGAAGCTGAGGATATCATTGAGGATATTATAGGTAACTGAAATTTACAAGGAGTTCCCAATTCTCATTTTATATCTTAACTTCATTTTCTTCTCTCAAACTTTTCTATCAGGCCTACCAACTAATGAAATAGTTTAGTGACATAGTGTAAAGAATACCAGAAACTAGGATCATAGGGTGGGAGGAAGCAGGATGGGATAAAGGTCATATAGTCCAAATCCCTAACTTTACAGATGAGGAAACAGAGCCCTTGATAGGTTAAGTGAAGTATCTAAGGTTACACATGACAGAGTTAGATTTTTGAACCCAGGTCATCAGATGCTAATTTTAGCGCTCCTTTCATTGGATTTAGAGCCAAAAGATCTGGGTTTGAATCCCATTTCCACTACTTACTACCTATCTGACCTTGGGCAAGTGATTATACCTCCTTGAGCCTTTATTTTCATCTATAAAATGAGGGGGTTGGAATCAATGATTTCCAAGTTCCCTTCATGTTCTGGATATTATAATCTCCATTTTCTCTACCTACCCTGGAGTGTATGTTCAAATGGGCATCAAAAGTGCCAAAAGGCAGGTAGCAGGAGGGAGAGTCTAGCAAAATGACTGAATTCTTCAAATTAGGTGATTAGTTTCTGAGAAATCAAGATGTCTATGCATTACCACCACTGTGGTATAGACCCTTATCAATTCTGGCCTGGATTATTACAATAGTTTCTAATTGGTCTTTTTGTCCCAACAAGTCTCTCCCCTTTCCAACCTATCTTCCACACAGCTGCCAATATGATTTTCCTAGAACTCAGGACTATGTCATTCATCTGTTCAATAAATTCCAGTGATTCTCTGTTATTGATATGATCAAACACAAACTCCTCTGTTTGGCATTTGAAGCCTTTAATAATCTGGCTCCACTCTACCTTTACAGCTTTGTTATCCATTATTCCCCTTCACACACTCCACAGTGCAATCAAACTCACCTTCTTGCTGCTGCTCATACATGATAGACCATCTCTGTCCCATACTCTGGAAATGTAAACTCTCAACTCCACCACTTAGAATCTCTCATCTCTGTTAAAGTTCAATTCAAGCACCACTTTTTACATAAAACCTCTCCTGATCCCTTGAATTGCTAGTGCCAACACCCTCCCAAAATACTTTGTATTTATTTTAAACACATTTTGTATATGATATATGAACATGGTATCTCCCATGATAGAATAAAAGCTCTTTGATGGCAGATACTAATTCATTTCAGTCTCTGCTATCACATTGCCTGCCATATAGAACAAACACATTCTTGTTGATTGAAACATTTTAGCGTGTGCATTTAAAATCTGTAGAATATATTAAAATACATAAAATGGAATGAGTATGCAAATGCAACTCCATGAACCATTTGTATTCTTACACGTTGGCAAACATCAAAATAATAAAAATATTTGGGTATTTCTGAATACATATCTATCTATCCAACTACAGCTGATATTGGAAGTATGAAACCTAAATTTAGGTCCTTAAAATTCCTAAAAAGCTTTCCTGATTCATTTATTTCCCCCTTTCCTGAGAGCCATTATTGGTTTATGTCAATCTCTGAAGAATCAAAGTTGCAGGCCATCCAAAATGTAATGGAGAGGCACAAAGTAGGTATGAGCAGGTTACAACGTATAATTAATAAAGAATTAAGCAGGAGAAGCAGAGTGAAAGATACCAGAGGTAAGTATCATTAGAACAGGAGGTGGGCCAATCCACTTGTTGGGCTTTCTCCAAGAATAGAAGAACTTGGGTAAGGGGTGTCTGAGGGGTGAGGGAAAGCATGGATCTGTTGACATTCATTAAAGACAGTTTGCTTTTAAGGGAATGCTCTCCCTTAATAATAATTTCAAAAACTGAATGTTAAAAATAAATAATAAATTTGTTTAAAAATAATAATTTTATACTTTCATAGAAGTCCTATGTAGTACATACTCTCTTACTTCTAAAAGGAGTTGGTATTTCAAAAGAAAATAGCTAACAATGAAAATTACTAAATAAATACTGTTTTCACATAAAGATTCCTCCTCCTCTCCTCCCCCTCATCCCATCTCTCCCAAATCTATGTTTACTCTATTAGGTCACAGGTAGAGGAGAAAAGGCAAGTCTCTAAGAAGGTTCTGGGAAGTTTAAAGAGAGCCTGTAGGAATTCTGCCTTGAGCAGTGGTTGCTGAGTTTTGAACTTTAAGACAAGATGTTGAGTGTAACGTATTTTTTCAATGGGTTGATCATTTTGATGTGACATACAAATACATATATTTACATGTATATGTATATTTTTGTTTTTTGGCAAGGCAATTGCCCAGGGTCACACAGCTAGTAAGTGTCTATGTCAAGCGTCTGGTGTGAGATCAGATTTGAACTCAGGTCCTCCTGACTCCAGGGCCAGTGCTCTATCCACTGTGCTATATGTATATTTTCTTAACCTGGGTTTTTATTATTGAAAAACGTAAAATGATATTTTAATTGTAGTCGGGTGTTTTCCATCCCTCTTACAGCATCACTGTCATGAGAAAGTTTTTTTCCAGGAAGCTAGTGCCTTGCTTCTGTTAATTATTTCCTATATATCCTGTATGTAGTTTGTTTGTACTTGTCTGTTTGCTTACTGTCTCCCCCCACTAGTTTGTGAGCTCCTTGAAGGTAAGGATTGCCTTTTGCCTTTCTTTGTACCCCCAGCCCTAAGCACAGTGCCTGGTATACAGTAGGTGCTTAACAAATGCTTACTGACTCACTGAATTAAGGTGAGTACAGTGCTTTAAATGGATTGTCTTAAACAGCTGGAAGAACAGTATTTCTTTGGAGAATGATATGATTTCTGTGGTTATAGTCTTACTGCCTCCAGGAAGTGAAGAACAACCAACACTTTATGCTCTTGAATTAAAAAAAAAAAGAAGTCTTGATCAGATCTGATACCACATAAAATCATGAGACTGGATTAACTGCATTTGATAAACATGGAAACTGAAATATAAGGAAAGTATTTATGGAACCCAACTCTCTGGTGTATATAAAGTCTTGTGAAAATTAGACACACTTGTGAAATTCAAAAAGCTGTTTCACTTACTATTGCCTGTACTCAGGGGAGAGGCTTTTACTGGAGAGAAGAGGAAATGAATAATTATCAAAAGAAGGCTAAATAGAAACACAATTCATTCATTTGCTAATTGTTCTTCCATTACTGCAGTCTTTAACAAGCATTAGACCTTTAGAAATGACATTTTTCTTTCATGGAGTTCACAGACTCAGAATTTATAAGATGCAATCCATTCACTTTTTAATTGTTTTTCTTACAGTAGATATGAACTAGAGGTAGGGTTTTAGAAATGAAATATTTCATATTATTAATATTCTCTTCTTCCTCAAATTATATCGTATTTACTTGATCCTGTATGTATAGTATCCTCTCAGTAGAGCCTGGAAATCTTTAAGGACAGAGACTGTTTAATCTTTGTTTTTCTGCCCCTAGTGACTAGCACCATACATTTCAAATACCGAAGTGTTTAATAAGTAAAGGTTTGCTTAAATGAATTGAATTGATGTATACTTCATGCTTTACCACATAACCAATTCTTTTCTCATATTGGTAGAATTACTTTGGGATCATTTAAGATAAAAGTTGCTGTATAGACTTCAGTTATTATTGCAGTGCCGTTATTCAGCTCTGGTTTCTGTACATAAATTGTAAAATGTAGGAGAAGCACATAAGGAAGGCTTCGTTTGGGTAAAGTTTTCCAGAATCACTTTTAACATTTGAGTTATAGCACTGTGGGGCCTAGGTCTTATTTATTTATTTTGGGGGTGTGGGAGTGAGGTGGGAAGGGTGAGGGGTAGGGGTGGTGAGAGAGGAAGAGAAAAAGCTGAAAAGGACCACTAGCCACAAAGGAATCTCAAGAACAGTGTAGCTGAGGCAATAAAATACAGTACAAAGTAATTCTATACTGAATTAACAAAAAGCCTTTTTTGTAAACTTGCCATCGAAGAGGGCAAAAAAGCCCTCACACTGCTTTGGTTATAGAGTATTATTTGATCTGGCTGCATCTTAACTATAATCGGACCTCCCTTCTAGTCTTAGTCTTTCTTGTTTGCCCTTCTAGGAGAAGAGGTAGATGCTTACAATCTCACGTGTGGCATGTCTTTGGAACAGCAGGAGTGTGCGTACTTTAACTTTAGCAAAAGTGGCCATCAAATTATCAAAAGCTTGCAGATTCAGAGCTAGAAGGCACCTTAGAGCTCACTTAATCCAGTTTCCTCATTTTACAGGTGGGGAAACTGAGGCCTAGATTGGGTAAGTCATTTGCTCAAGGTCTCATGCATTAATGGTAGAGTTGGGACTTGAACTTGGGTGTTATAACTGCAAGTCCAGCAGCCTCAGTCCTGATGAAACGGAGTAAAACTAAAGACTAAAAGGCTGTGGGATGAGGGAAGGACTCTGGGCACAGAAATGAAAAACACCAAACTTCCATTTCTGACTTTTCTTTGTTTTCCATTTCATTTTCTGAGGTCTTATTCTAAAAGCCTTGCAAATAGGGTGCTGCTTTCTGGGTCTGCAAATGGCAGGTCAAGAGTAGATTAAAAAAACTCCCCCAAAAAAACAAAAACAAAAAAACCCACACCCCATCAACATGTGGAATGCAGTGATGGAGATGCAAGCCTTCAGTTCATCCACTTTGGGGATTTTAGGGGAATGTGTGAGTTCTCTAATAGCAAAAACTCTTAAAAAATAAATCTTGTTGATAGAAAATAAACTATAAAGCAATACTTATAAAAACTACTTGATGCTGAATTTTAAAAATGCAAAAATAGATACTTGGAATAGAAGAGTCAATCCAAAAGTAGAACCTTGGGTATCTAAAATAATAGATTTTATAAATCCAGTATTACCAAATATTAGGGAACGGAGTCATGAAGGACTAAAATTGAATAGGTGTTTGGTAAAAAGTGAATTCAGTTACACATGTTACATAATATGCCAAAGTAAACTCCTGATAAATCCATAATGTAAATATTAAAAAAATCCAAAAATTGGAAGAAAAAGGAAGCTTATATTTATCTTAGTTGTAGGAAGGAGAAACAAGTTTATATGTCAGAAGAAATTTTTGGATATAAAATTGAAGGATTTGACTAAACCCAAATAAAAAGATTTTATATGACAAAAAGAAATATTTTCCAAATGGAAGAAAAAGAAACAAATTGGGAAAAATCTTTGTAGTAAATATATCTGATAAAAATCTGACAGTAATCTATTACTGGATAAAAAGTACAAAAGTAAATCACTAGAATAGAACAGAGAAACCAGAAATAGAACCTAGGACATGTAAGAGACCAGTGTCTGAAAAACTCAAGATGACAAAACTTTGGGGAAACATTAAGAAACATTTTTTCATTCAATAATGGAATAACAATTCTTATTCTAATTCCCAAAGGGAAAAAAATCAAGTAGATGATTTTAAAGGAAGAAAAATGAATTGTTAATAACTACTTGAAAAATATTTAAACCAGAAGTTCTTAAACTTTTGTACCCTTTGTTTTTTACCCATCATGTATCCCTTTACTAGTCTGGTGAAACCTAAAAAATCCTTCTCACAGTAACGTTTTAAAATGCATAAAACAAAAGGTATATTATTACAAAGAAAACATATTGAAATACAATTCTTAAAATATATTTAAAAGATAACCAACCTCCCCATCCCTAGGTTAAGAACCCTGGTTTAAACTAATAATGAGAAAAATATGAATTAAAACATCATTGAAGCTTAGACTCACCAAAATGGCAAAAATGGCTGAAGACGATAAAATTCAGTGTTAGCTTGCTACAGGAAAATATATCGTTGGGACCGACTACAAATCAGCATAAACTTTTTGGACAATAATCTGGCAATCAATACACAAAAAGAGTTATGAAACCAATTGTAGCTTTGGACCACTAAGCAATCCTTCTACCAGGTATAATATCAAGGATGATATTAAAAGGCAACATAAAAAGCCAATCTATCCATACAGAAACAGCCATGTCTTCTTTATTTTTACTACTGAGAAACTAGAATGACCAATCAACCACTGAGGAATGGCTGAATGGTTTGTGATATAACAACATGAACTGTTACTCCAAGATAAAAAACAACAAATTTGAGCAACACAAAAAAAGACATATGAAATGACACATAGTGAAGATAATAGAACAAGGAAAACACTTCCTTACAACTAAATATGGTGACAAAACTCTGAAGAGAAAGAAATCAGAAGAACATAACTTTAGTTAAGTTGATATTATGGTTTTTCACTTTAGAAAGATAAACATAGTTTGGATTCAATGGTTCTATTCTATCTTGTTCATTTGTTGACAGTGTTGTTAAGTGTATAAATCAAACTTTTAAAATTTAAGTAGGCCATTAAATAATCATTTTTTTTAAGACTGGAAAGGGACTTAAGAAGACACTCAGTTAATCCTTTCACCTTCAAGCAGAACCATACAAATAAGCTATCACTAGACAAATGGGAATCTCTCCTTTTTTAAGGTCCTTTTGTCAAATGTACTTATCAGGGTGGAAAAGTGTGGCAAATTTTCTTTTTTATTTCTTTTGGCTTGTGACTCTTTAAAACAGATAAAGATTCACTTTGAATCAATGGTACAAATTCAATTTCAAGGCCCTGAGTCATATGTGGTTCCTTACTTATGACACTCCATTTCTGACAGCATTTTCACTGGCTGTCCCCCCTGCCTAGAACTCTCTCCCTCCTCATCTTTGCCTCTTAGCTCTTTCTTGGATCAAGTGAAAATAAATTTGTAAAATGCTTAGCATGGCATGGGACACATAGTAGGCCCCTTATAAGTGCACATTCCCTCCCTTCCCTCTTAATTCCCCTTCCTTGGCTTCCTGCAAGTCCCAGCTAAAATCCTATCTCCTACAAGAAGTCTTTCCCAGACCTCCTTAATTTTAGAGCCTTCCCTCTGAGATTCTAACTTATTATGTGTAGGAATGTGTGTGTGTGTGTGTGTGTGTGTGTATGTGTGTGTATACGTATATAAGAATGTGTTCAAGTATTTATTTGTATCTTGTTTGTACATAGTCATTTGCGTGTTGTCTCTCCACTTAGACCGTGAGCTCTTTGAGAATAGGAACTTGGACTAGTTTTTGCCTTTGTATCCTCAGCACTTAGCACAGTGCCTGATACTTAGTAGGTGATTAACAAATCTCGTTGATTGGATACAAGAAAATTTTCCAAAGGATTAGTTGTCTAAGTCACTGATTCCAAAATATATCATATGGAATTCCTTCCATTAATAATAACTGCCCATATTTAGTCAAGGGGCCCCATGCACCTTTGCCATGTTCTAGGACTTTTCCACCTTATTATGTTCCTTAGCAAGACAACAAAAGTGTTCATGAGAAATTGCCAAAATGAAGGATGGTTTTGTTGCTGATACTAACAAATGCGGCTAAAAAAATCAATAACGAGAAGCAAGTTCTATATCCTAATTGTTGTTAAGTAAATACTGTGGAATAAAATCATAATATCCAAGACATATTTTTATTTTTTGAAGAGAAATATTATAAACTTAACAAAAGGTGTCTCCCTGTAACAGCACATTGTTTCCAATTCTATTGTCTTCACTATGCATCGTTTCACATGTCTTTCTTTTGCACTGCCCAAGTTTGTCACCTTTTTGAAATCTTGAAATAATAATTCATTATGTTGACATATCACAGTTTGTTAGTAATTCCCTAATGGTTGGTTGTCCGTGAAAGTTGTTTCTAGTTTTTTTGCTAGTAAAAATAAAGCAGATACGAATGTGTCTGTATGGATAGGTCTTTTCCTTTTTTTTTTTTTTTAAATAATTTCTTTGGGATGTAGGATACCTCCGAGTGGTCAAAATCTATAGTTGTTTTTTAAGATCTTAACTTTATCCTAAAGATGGTATTAAAATGAAGGAGACAGTTACAAAAAGCATTCATAGAAGCTACATTGGCAATAATGAAAAACTAACATTTTCAATAATTAGGTTATGGCTGAATAAATGTGGTACTGGCAGGGATATGTAGGCAAATGTTTAACAACTGGTTCTCTAAAGCATGATACGCTTTAAAGTTTAATCTTCATTATTAAAATTTTCTCTGTCTCTTCTTCAATTTAGACAATTAACAAAACAGTAAATCAAGCCCTGATTTGTAGTATTTTCTGATTTCCCAGGTACAAATGTTCATACTGAAAATTTAACAACTGGCTCCCATTGGAACTGGTTCTAACACACCCCTGGGAACAAGGCAGAATGGTAGAGTGGATCCAGGGGTGGGCCCAGGGTCAGAAAGACTTGGGTTCAACTATAACCTCTGGCACTTACTCAGTATATTACCCTGGGCAAGCTACTTAGCCTTTTGTTAATGTCCTCTTGAAGCCCTCACTAAGTACTTTCCTGATATGTTTATAAGTGAAGATCTTGGGACAAGAGAGGCCCTATTTTACTTCTAGAAATCACTCTGGTTAGATGTAAAGAGGAAAAAACCTAGAGGGAAGGCAGTGTCGTATCTGGTAAACTTAGGGCTGACTTCCTGGTGCTGTTTATGATGAATGACTCCAAAGGGGTTGATGTTAAGAAAGGAATAATTAGCAGTTGTTAGAATCTATGAAGAGTCACTGGTTTAGTAAGCATCTTCACAGGAAAGAAAACCAATGACCAGGCCAGAGAGAGGAATAAAAGACTAGAAAACTCTCTAGGTTAAAAAAAAATTAGGAAAAAAAGTCATATTTCTTGTGTAAGCCATAGATTTATTCTTTTTAGGAGCCAGCCCTGGCATGATGAATTAACAGCCTTTTTCTGATATAGGACTGTCTTACGGCCTCTCTAAATTATGGAACGTTAATTTTGTGGCTGCAGTGAGAGGCTTCATTACCATTTCCTATTACACGTTTTTTGGCAAGATGTCTCAAACTCATTCACCTTTACGACGGTGTCACTTCATCATGTAGTTTGTGTGTCAAGTTAAAATTGTTAAGTATGTGACTATTAAGTCTCAACTTAATCTCGATAAAGCATGTGTTTCCTTGAAACACAGGCGTCTTATAGAAGAAAGGGATTTATGGATGGTTGAAATCTTTCACTAGTCATTTTCATATGTCTCACAGATGAAACGATGCTTTTCCTTGTGTGGGTAGAAGCCCATAGTTAACTCCCATTCCTTTCTGGACTTTCCAAGACTTCATAAGGAGGGTTGAGAAAGATGAAAAACTAAATGGTCTACAGGCAGGTAGGAATATACAAGCAGGATGGGGCAGAGCTGAATGAAAAAGAATAATTTTGCTGGGCCTCCCTGCTTTTAATATACTTATTATAAGCCTTGGAAACTGAGGGCTCAGCACTTGTATAACAGTGAATTTACCTCCCACTTGGCTTTTTGGGTTTAGCCAGACACAGCATGGATTCAGAATTAGGCATTTCTTGAGGTTGGTTTGATCGTTACAAAAAAACATTTTGCAGAGATCAAAATGTCATGGCTGCTTTTACTAAGGCCCTCCCTCCCTTCTTTTTACTGGGGGTGAGTAGATATCAGCTTGAAGCCAGATTGTAGTTTCAATGAAAAGCTGATTTTTTTTTTTTTGCTTGACTTTGATAAAAATCTCATTTACTGCAAATGCTAAATCCTTTTCAGGAACTATTTCTACTTCATATGGAATGAAGGGTTTATCTGGCATGTTGTGAGAGTTTCTTTCCGCTAATTCAACAAGTTTGCTGTGGCTTTCCTGCTAAAGTTCAGTTAATTAAAACAGAACTTAATGGACTTAACATATATTGGTGGTGACAGGGCCCATGCTTTATTTTGGCACACAGCGATTCCATTAATTTGTCTTTGTCACTCTCTAGGGCACAGCTGAGCTATACAGCTCGGAGTTAGCTTTCTGTAAAGTACGTGGAGGAGCAAAGCCTCGGGTGGGTGAAGCTAAGATTTAGAATAACATGGTTTACTGTAGAATGTTCTGATAATGGAAGGGGAAAATAATCTTCTACCTACAGTTTTCTGTTGAATTAGCTTTTTGCATACGTTCTGCGAGCCAAGTAAAGGAGTCAAGTACATTTTATCCCAAATGTTGGAGGAATAATAATAATTTACAGTGCAGTGCAGCAAAAACACCTGGATCTGGGAGCCAAGAGATCCTGGTGATCATAGGAGGAGAGATTGAGAAGGGGCTTCAGAGGTCATCTAATCAAACCTCTCAGGCACTGAGGAATCAGGCTCAGAAAAATTAAGCTTTTTAGCATGGATCAAGCCCTGGACCTGGAGTCAGGAAGCCCTGATCTCAGATTTGGTCTCAGATACTAGCTGTGTGACCTTGGGCCAGTCACTTAACCTTTGTTTGCCTTGGTTTCCTCATCTATAAAATGGAGATAATAGTAGCACTCCCTTTCAGGGTGGTTGTGAGGATCAAATGAGATAATAATAGTAAAGCATTTAGCATAGTGCCTGGCACATAGTAAGCACTACGGAAATGCCACCCTATTCCATTCCTTTTCCTGATTCCCCCTTAAGTGTAGTGCCTTCCCTCTATGGATTATCTCCAATTTATCCTGTATGTAGCTTACTCGTATAGAATTGCTTTCGTATCCCTTCTGTTACACTGTGAGTTCTTCAAGAGCGGGACTGTTTTTTTTTTTTTGTTTTTGTTTTTGTTTTTGTTTCATTTTGTTTTATTTTGCCTTTTTCTGCATCTCTAGTGCTTAGCATAGTGCCTTGCTTATAATAAATGTTTATTGGCTAACAATGTAGGTAAACAGCTGTTCTGCACCTTAGAGCATCAGAGAATTGTCTTGGAGCACTGAGAGGTTGTCCACAGCCACAGAACCAATAAAAGTCAGACATGGCACTTGAACCTGGTACTTCCTGACTCTATTTATATATCACTTTAAACTTTGCAAAGTATTTCACTCTCTTCTCATTTCAGTTTCACAAGAACCATTCGAGGTAGGTATTATGCCCATTTTATAGGTGAGGTTATAAATGATTTGTCTACCAGCATGCTGCTAGAGGGTCTAAGGTGGGATTACAATTTGGTCTTCTTAATGATCGATTTAGCAATGCTGTCCATTGTGCCATACTACCTCTCAATGGAGAAAGTATGCATTGAGGTAGTAATAGATGAAGTGATGTTGACAAATTAGGCAGTAGTTGGGGGAAAATGCGGCTACGCTACTGAATGATATTCTTTTTATGAGACAAAGAAAGGCTGATTCCTCATCTCTCTCTCTCTCTTTCTCCCCGTCATACACACAAACACACACACACACACACACACACACACACACACACACACACATACACACACGAGTAGATATTCTGGCCCCTAGTTGTGTGTGACATAAACGGAGAAATCCAGTGTTTAGGGAAAGATATCAGTAGTTTCTACAGCCCATTTCCACAGCATATAGTTGGGAATCATTGACCCCTATCTCTAATGAGACTAAATTCCAATGACTTGATCATTTGCTCTGACTAAAGATATCATCCCCTCTACGACTTCATTTTTGTGTAGTATTAATTAACCTTGCTGTCATAGCCAGATTCCAGTTTCATTTTACACATGCTATCAATTTGATAAATCAGGCTCATTTTGTCCTCATACTCAATCCCTTCTGCATTCTTCCTTCATTCCTTATTTAAACTGTTGGGCTACTGTGTCTCGGCCAAACCATTGCCATGTCTCAGCTCAGACATGCATGACATTCCCACAGATAACATTGGGTACAGTCTGGAAATTCCATGAAAAAATTCATGATTGGATTCCCTTTCATCAGACGCCACTAATATGTACTATGTCTATAACTAGACTCACTTCAAGGACCAGTAATTTTGTTGGTTTAGGTTTTCCCTTCTCTATTGCAGTTTGCAGCTTCTAAAACTTAACAAAAATATGAATTTTTATGGACAAACAATCCATCATCCTGAAGCTAACTGAAAGGTGAAGATCTCCTCTGAACTTTGCTAGGTTAGCTCTTTGACAACAGGCACACACTCTTAACATTGGTTCTAGACCTCAAGTCTATCCAGGTTGGTAGGTCTTATTCTAATATAGTCATTGAGAACCCACAGTCATTGCTAGATCATGATAAGGGTTTTTGTTTTTTTTTGTTTGTTTGCTTGTTTGTTTTTTGCTTTTTGGTGAGGCAATTGGGGTTAAGTGACTTGCCCAGGGTCACACAGCTAGTAAGTGTCAAGTGCCTGAGGCAAGATTTGAACTTAGGTCCTCCTGACTCCAAGGCCAGAGCTTTATCCACTGAACCACATAGCTCCTTTCTATGATAAGGTTTTAAAGAAGGATTTTAGTGGAGGAACTATGATATTAACTAAAATGTTAAAAAAAAAAAAACAAAACACCACAACAAAACACCTTAGGATTTCTATACCTGCTTTCTCTTGGTCAGAATTCAAGATTAGGATAAATATGGAGAAACTTATCACCAGAATTTAGGCCACCACATGGTGAATTTTTTGGCCAAAGTGACCAACCCATATGTATTGGGAAGGATCACAGTTTCCATGTGTGGAAGGAGTTCTCATACCAACAAAAGCTCAGATCACTCAACATATTCATTAGCTCTTATGATAGTGGTTCCAAGATGAACAATTTCCATATAATTTATCTAAACTAGGGTTTTGGGGCTCTCTGTAACCAACCCAAGCACTTGATTATCCAATCAAGTAATTCAATATTTATTGAACACCTCTATGTTCACTATGTTGGGTGCTGTAGGGAATATGGAGATGTACAGGAAATGGCCCTGCTCTTGAAGAGGATGATTGCAATGAGGAAACAAAACATGGAAAATTTTAAATGAGAACACAGGATTAAATTCCATATGATAAAATTCCACATGAATGACATAGATGATCATGTCCATAAAATACCACATAAATAAGTTGTTATGATTACTTCAATGTTTTGCAGATCTATGATTTAGTCAGCTTAGGTGATCTCCACCAAGGAATTATATTACAACCTCTCATGCCTTTATGAATCATTGGGCCTAAAAAAACCTATCACCAGATGACCAGCCTGCTGGTGATAAATCTCTCTCCACTCAGCCGGACTGAATTTCAGTCAACAGATACAACCATAATTACTGGAGTCGCAGTAGAAAACTTTGTAGCTTTGTCCGTCTTGCCAGAAAGTATGTTCCACTAGCATGACCTCTAAGAATAGCTAGTATTTACATAGAACTTTGAGGTTTACAAAGCACTTTACATATGTTATTTCAGATGATCTTCACAACAACCCTGTTGGGTAGGTGTTATTATTATCTTAATTTTACAGATGAGGAAACTGAGGTAGACAAATGTTAAATGACTTGCCTAGGGTCATAAAGCTAGCAAATGTCTGAGGCAGAATTTGAACTCAGATCTTCTTGACTCCAGGTCTAGTGTTCTATTCTCTATGCCAACCTAGCTGCCCAAAGAGTATGGGATCATTCCTGCATTATTGTGAGACATCAGAATAAGGTTTGACTGAATATATAATTATTAAATATTATGATTAGTGATGGTACTAGCATTATTAGGAATTTATAAACAGAGAAGATGAAAATTGACAACTCAAGATCTATTTTGCAGAAGAGGGGAGTCTCGGGGTGGGTCTTGAAGGATGGGTAGTCTTTGAAGACTTAGATATGGTGAGACATTTCAGGTGTGTGGAAGGAGATAGTGTAAGAATAATGCTACATTTATATAGCTCTTCTCACAACAATCTTGTGAAGTAGTTAATTATAAGTATTATTTTCATCTTACAGATGAGGAAACTGAGGTTCTGAAAAGTTAAATGACTTACCTTTAATTTCTAACATCCAGTAAGTATGTGAGGTAGGATTTGAACCCATCTCTGGATTGCAGGTTCATTCCCCTCTCCACTATATCACACTGTCTAACAACAGTGATACTGGAAAGAAGATGGTTAGAGAATGCTGGGTAAACTGGGACAGAGGTTTAGCCGTACTTTGTACCAGCTACACAGAAGAGTCATTGTGAATTTCTTTAGGTAAGGAGAGTAAAATTTAGAATGTTTAGTTTGAATGGATCTGTTGTCTGTTCAATTATCTCTAAGCAGTGTTTACCCTGCAGAAAGACAAACCAGGTACTACATTGTTAGATGACAAAGAAATATATCAAGGAAATTTTTTTTTCTTTTAACAAGCCCTTGTTCCGTGTTTCTGTTTTTTGCAAGAGAATTCTATTCAAGCACCTTGTTTTGTGGCTATAAAAAACAGTACTTTCTGGAACCATTACTGATGTTTGGTTCACTAAATATACTTTGGGGGCGAATATAAAAACACATGTCAGACAATTAACATTTCTAGTCACTTTTTTCCTAAACAAGTATTCATATTCTTAACCACTGGGTTAAGTCATGCACATTCTCAGACACCTTCCAATGGGAATAATATAGATATATGCCTGGGCATTATATTTTTAAAATACACTTAAAATGTAAACAGGGTATTTAAGGCCTTCCACATTACCATATTGACTATTATTGGCCTTTCTTTCTATATCTAATTCCTTGTGAGTTCTGTTCATACAGATGCATGACAAGAATTTCCTTCAGTTTCATATTGAATCAGCACCGTCACTAAGCTGATGCCATCTGGCATCCAGATATTATGGTTGCCCTCTGCTTTCTTTCTTTCTTGCCTTTTTTTTTTCTTTAATGGCTCACACCAAAGTTATTTATGGCAACATGTTAAAAGCCCGGGTATTGTGTTAAAGCACAAAAATGTTTTCCCAGCCATGGAGCAAAACTGTTAACCAAAGAATCCAACAAGACAATGCAGGATTTTAAAAAATGCAACATCAAGGAACATGAGACCATGTAACCCTCCCTGTCTTGTGTGGGTTAGATTAAAGACGTTCATCTGGAAAGCCCCAGGGACTTGGTGTGGAGGTTGTTCATTAAGCAGTGGAGGATGGGGGATGCCCAATGCAATTCAATGAAATAAGTACCTATCATGTGAAGAGCACCCCCTCTCCTACCTGCCACCTTCAGCCAGGTTCTGACCATCCAAAACACAGCTCTGAGCAAGAACCAATAATTTAGAAATCAGCAAGTTGGGCAAATTCAGAAAAAGGAGGAAAGGTAAAAACAGATCTCAGGATACCCCGAGGTCAGAAGATTGAGACAAGTTTGGGGCTGTCCTGCTGCTGTGGTATTGGGGATGATGGGGATGATGAAAATGAGTATGAAGAAGAAAATGTGAACCAGGACTTTTCTGGTCTATATATTTTGCTTATCATTGACAATCCTGAGCATTCATTCCATCTGCTGTGGGTCTTTAGACCAGGCAATCCATGGGTAGGTGGCATCAGGAGGGTGAGGTCAGGTTGATGCAGAAAGGAAAGCAGGCCAGGGGAGAGAGGAATTATGATGATGGGAATCAAAGTCGGGGTGAGGATGCAGAGATTCTTTCTGAGAGTGGTCCTCCACTGACCAACCATTCCCCAGCACCACTGCTTTCGGGATCCTTCCCAGCCTCCATACTGGCACTATGGAACAAAGCTCTGGTGACTCTGTGCAAATTACAAATCTGCTCTGAGCAACCAAAAGCTAGGAAGGATCTGATTTCCTTGGGTACCCCATTTGTCCTCTCTTCTTCTGCCTGAGTGCCTAGTAGTTCTGGGAAGTAAAAACTATATGATCTATTGAAACCTAGGGAACTTGAAATAGAAGGCTAGGTTCTTTAAATGCTTATTATGGTTCTTTCTTTCTATTGTTAAGACACCAAAAGAGATGTGAGTTATTGTTATTATTGTTATTTCTGTCATCCTTGTCATTGGGTATCCATCTCATAGAGTTACCTCCACCCTCAGCTGTACCATTTGGTAAATTACATCATCCACTGTACTCAATAGTATGTTAGTGGCCTGAAGGAGTCAAGGAAATGAACCATTTCCTTCCTACTCATATGCAGGATCAGGCATATTCAACAAGGCATCTAGCTTCCAGGGTAGTAAGTTTCTGTTCAGTAGCAAAAAAGGTTCTCCCCTGGGTCCTATTTCAAAATGTTCACTGTAGTATTATCTCCAACCCCATACCCTCCAAGCAATTAAACTGTCAAAATTTCTATTTTGTCTACTAGGCTTGAGTGATGTTTCTCTCTCTGTCCCCAACAGTAAATTAAAATCAAGCATTGAAAATGAAAGACTCGTTGACTATTAAATAATTCTTTTGCCCATTCCTGAAAAGTTTGTTTTGTGACTGGCCTGAGTTTATAGAGAGGACAAATTATGTTACGTATATCCCTGATCCCCTACCAACTATGAGCTTTATCCGAATTTTGAGAACTTTAAAATAGTCATAACTATAACTCTCTCTATATGCATTTGTATGTAAAACCATACATATTTATATATTTGTAATTGATACTCTCAGTCAAGCTTTTAAATAACACATCCCAAACCTAACTTGTTGTTCTTAGCAGGGATGGCCAAACTCAGAAAGGCCGTAATTTGACCTACTGGTAGAAAAAAGTGATTTCAGAGATAATTTTGTTACTCTGTTACTTCATCCATCCAATTTCCTAAAATTAAGACTCTACTAAAACTATATAAGAAAATGGAGGTCTTTAATGGTCTTAAAGTTCTATGGACCTCTTTTTCTCAAATTTATCTCTAACCACCATCTTTCTTCCTGTTATATAAACTCCACACTTTCTTGCAGATTTGTACTCAGTGGAGCTAAAAAACCAAGGCACCGTTTTTTTTTTTTTTTCATGTCTCTTCCCTGGAAATATATATAGAGAGATCTAAAATTTAAAACGAAACCCAAGGTATTTTAATGGCTTTTTTGGGGGTAGTCTTCATTATGAGTAATGTCCACCATTTGCCTTTTAGTCCTGCAGGTATTTAATATTGTTTCTGTTTTTTAGTTTTTCTGTGGCTAATTAGATCATCAGGCAATAACAGTAATAATTGAAGATCATAAGTCAGATCATAGAATTTACAACTAGAAGGGTTTTTAAGGGCAATGTAGCATAGTGAAAAGTACTAGCTTTGGAGTCAGTAGATTTGAGTTTGAATCCTAGCTTTTCTACTTAACTATTTGTGTACATTGGACCAAATGACTTAATCTCTTTGGGCCTCAGTTTTCTCATTTGTAAAATGAGAAAGTTGGATGATGGCAATGTAGGAGGAAACAGAACTCCACACAGATCTTCTCCACAGCTGTTCTAACAGAGATCAGAAGAGCACCAGAAGGAGTGGTGATCAGTGGTGATCAGTTGTGATCTAAGAACAAAATTCAGCTCAGACCTGGCCTGAGGCTTCGTAGCCGGCAATGATAAGGAGGGAGGCCAAATTTAGCCTCACCAGGGCCTGCATCTGAATAACAAGGAATAAGAAGGGGAAGGAGCTTAGACAAAAAGGGAGCCTGCAGTTCTGTCCCTCAACCTGCAGAGTCTTCCCAGCTTGCTGATGAGGACTGGAACCAGCAGTAGTCTACTGGTGCTCTAGCACCAGGGTTGTGAGGATCAAATGAACTCATACTTTAAAACACTTTGCACAGGGCCTAGTACACAGTAGGCACTTTATAAATGCTAGTTATTATTATTTTTGTTATTGTTAACCGGAGGCAAACCCATAATTGTGTTTCCCAGCCTCAAACCAGAGTTTAGATCTTTTAAAACTTAGAATAGCAGAGAAACAACTAGATATCATCCTCCATCAGACCACTTAAAGTGCACTTAAAGTTTCAGTTGGGGGCAGGTAAATGGTTCAGTGGATAGAGTGCCAGACTTGGAATCAGGAAAATTCATCTTCCTGTGTTCAAATCTGGCTTTAGACAGTTACTAGCCATGTGACCCTGAGCAAGTCACTTAATCCTGTTTGTCTCAATTTTCTTATCTGTAAAATAGAGCTGGAGAAGGAAATGCAATCCACCCCAACATCCTTGCCAAGAAAACCCCAAATGGAGTAAGGAAGAGTCTGACATGACTGAAAAATGACTGAAAAACAGCACAAGGTTTGCATGTCCCTGACCTTAGCTGTTCCTGACATCCTTGAAGAACACAGAACTTAATACCCTAAAATTGCAGCAGGATGAGCCCAGATAATACAAAAAAGATCTGAAAAAGGCTTTGACATTCACTCCACAAGTATATAGAGCTTTGTCATAACACAAAGCCCTAATTCAGAAAGTAAGGTGAAAGAGTGAGTTAAAAAAAGATGCCCATGATAAAGAGTTACTACCAGGCTTAGGATATTCAAAAGGTAAACCCAGAATAAGAAAACAACTCCAAAATACCTACAGGCAATGTCCCAAAGAAAAATAAATCTTGACTGTAAGATCAATTAAAATTCCTGGAAGAAATAAAACAAGAGTTTAAAAAAGAGTTTAAATGATACTATACATGAAATGAGACTTCTAGAGAAAAGAACTGGAAAAAAATGAGAGATTTGGAGGAAAAGACATGAAAGCAGAATTAATAACTTAGTATAAGAGGCATAAACCCTGACCCAAGTAGCAGGCTCCTTGAAAATCAGAATGGACCAAATAGAAGTTAATGACTGCATGAAGCAATAATGTATTTTATATAAAAACCAACTGACCTGGAAAACAGATCAAGGGGAAATAATTTTAAAATCATTTTATTACCTGAAAACCATCATGAACAAAAAAAAAAGAGCCTGGATATGATATTTTAGGAAACCATGAAAGAAAATTCCTTTGATTTTAAAGAACCAGAGGGCAAATAAAGATGGAAAAAAAATCCATTGGTTACCTCCTAAAATAAACTCCTAAATGAAAAACCTCAGCAACATCCTAGCCAAATCCAGAGTTTCTAGGTCAAAGAAAAAAAAATACCATAAGCAGCCAGAAAGTTCAACTAATAAGAAGCCACAGTCAAGATCACACAAAATTTAGCAGCTATCCCTGTAAAAGGGATATAATATAAGATGTCATTCGAAAAAGTAAAAGGTTTACAAACAATCCTAACTTACCTAGCAAAATTTACTATGATCCTACACATGGAGAAAAATGGATCTTTAATGAAATAGAAGATTTCCAAGAGCTCCTGAAGAAAAGAACTGAATAAAAATTTTGAAATACAATCACAAGATTCAAGATAAACATAAGAACAATCAGAAGTGATTATACAAGGACGAAGCATTTTACAATTTGATAGGGGGAATTGATATAAGTATTCCCTCAGAGCCATAATGTCATTGGGGTAATTTGTTGTTGTACAGTTGTTCAGTCATGTTCAACTATTCGTGACCCCATAGACCATACTTTCTATGGGTTTTTCTTGGCAAAGCTGCTGGAGTGTTTTGCCATTTCTTTCTCCAGTGGATGAAGGCAAACGCAGATTAAATGACTTGCCCAGGGTCACACAGCTAGCAAGTGTCTGAGGCCAGATTTGAACCTCCATCTTCCTGACTCCAGTCCCAATGCTCTATCCACTGAGCCATCTAGCTACCTCAAAACAGAAACCAAGGGAAATGTTTAAATATGAAAAAAAACAAATAGATATTGAGGTAATAGGTATAAATACGTTAGAGGTCCTGTGAATAATTTTATCATATTTTGATGATATTAAAGGAAAAGAAAATAAAGGAAAAATGAATATACTAATGAAGAAATGCAAAACTGGTGGAAGAGCTTATTTTGCATAGCTGAAGTACATAAGAAGTAGATTGTATGAACAAGGAGGAAAGGGAGGGGCACATGTATCACTTGAACCTTACCTTCATCTGAAGTAATTAAAAGACGGTGGAACACATGCACAGAAAGAATTTGGTATAGAAGTACATTCAACTCATTAGAGAAAAAAGAGGGGATGGGTAGAGAATAATAATAAGAAAGATTGTAGATTCAAGGAGGAATTAGTTGTAAGCAAAAAAATCCCAAAAAACACACCACCTTCAAACCTCGGAGGGTAGATTGTAAAGAGAGGTTTAAAAGGAAAGAAGGAAAGGGGAAGAACAGTTTGGAGTGATACAAAGTGAAATGAGCAAGCATAGGAGAATAATTCATGCAGTAATAAAAACAGAAAGACTAACAACTTTGAAAGACTCAACGTCTCCTAGCGATGCAATGACTAAGCATTTCAGAGGACTAATAATGAACTACGTTACCTACCTCCTGACGAGACGTGATGGCTTCAAGATTCAGAGTAAGACATATGTTTTTGGACATGGACAATGTGGGAATTTGTTTTGGTCAACTAAACATATTTATTACAAGGTTTTTAATTCTTTTTTTTTTAATTGGAAGGGGTGGTTATGCAAAGGAGAGAAAATAAATACTTGTTAACTAAAAGATAAAAATAAAATGAAAAAAAATCAGAAAGTTGAACTCTGTCACCTTCAAGGTCCCTTCTAACTAAATTTGTCATCCTAAGATCTGGTAGTCCATTCCTCGCTCCATTATTTTATAGATGACAAAGTCAAGGTTCTGAGAGACTGAAATAAGTTGTGTCAGGTCATACAGGTAGGAAATATCAGAGAGGCAGTATTTGAATCCTGGTTCTTTGACTCCAAATTCAGCGCTCTCTGAACCAAACCTGCTGGTGGGTCATTTGGTTTAGGTTAGACCAAAAATTGTACCTCTTCCCCTGGCTGACTTACTCATTTCTGCTGTTCTTTATATGGCAGATCTTGCAAAGTGGGATTGCTGACAGTGTAACCTAGACCCAATATTAGAAAAGCAACATAGAGAAAATGCATGCTATAAGTGGCAAGGAGGACAGCAGCTCCGACTTTGAACATGAAAAAGGTTCTTATAGATCACATTATTCAGTTTTTTGCAAAAAGTCAGACCAGTATGTGAAAATATTATCGCATTTATCTTACAGTGGCTGATTCCCATCATGATCTTAGATTCTTATTTATAATGGTCTTTAATCAGCTTACTAGGGGCAACTAGGTGGCACAGAGGATAGAGTGCTGGGCCTGGAGTCAGGAAGACTCATCTCCATGAATTCAAATCTGGCCTCAGACACTTACTAGCTGTGTGACCCTTGGCAAGTCACTTAAGAAGGAAATGGCAAGCCACCTCAGTATATTTGCCAAGAAAACCCCAAGCGGGGTCATGAAGAGTTGGACATGATTGAAAAACGATTGAACCAAAACAAAAAAATCAGCTTACTATTCCACATTTTAGGGTTATGATTGTTTACCACTTACTGAACACTTTACATGTGCAATAAATGGACTTCCTTACTTATCTATGATTATAATAAGACCTCACATTTCTATAACCTTCATAGTTTGCTCTCAATAGCCCTGTGAAGTAGATAGCATATTATCTGTATTTAAGAGATGCAGAAACCGAAGCTCTTAGAATTAAAGTGACAAGGCCAGGGTCACAGAGATAAGGTCTAAACCCTGACCTCCCAATCCCAGGTCTACTAGTGCTCTTTCTGAAACACAACACTGCCTTCTCTCCCTACCGATGAGGTGGTGGAATTCCTATTCACATTCTGGGAAATACCCTTTACTGCCTCTCTAAAGCAATTCTCCAAGGCCAGCTACAGCACTGAACAAGAGCTAAGATCTTGGATCCCTATGACCACTTCTTTCTTTCCTTTCAGACCCCTCCGTATCTAAACATTACTATTCAAACAAAACCATTTGAGGATGGGGGAAAAACAACTTGCTGACAGCACATCATTTTGTCATTATTCACTGGTGAGTAATTAGCATTTGCTATAGATACATATTTCAAAAACTTGTTAAAAGAATCCAGGCCTGCAAAATCATGTCTCTCAAATTAAAATCAATTAAAAATTAAACAAAAGTGGTTAGTGTGGAACTCTGGACCTTTTTTTTTTTCAATAGGATTCAGTGAACTGAACATATGAAGTACATAAAATGTGGAAACTATATATACTTCATTACAGCATTCTACAGCTGCCACTTGTTTCATTTTGGTATAAAAATAATTATTGTTTTGAGTACAATAGTGTCCATTTCCTTTGCACTGCCCCAGTGCTCTGATAACCATCTACTTCAATTCCGATTAATCATGCCAAGATGGCAATTCCATTAAACTAAGAGTAAAATTTATTAGTCTAATACGTGGCTGCAGTTTCAAGGGCTGGAACTATGTGTTTAACTGCTTTGGGGATTTTATTAAGATGAAAGCTAAACATAATGCATCTCAATCAGACTTTTAGTGGACAAAGCGACTTAAAAAATACCCTGAACTAGAGTATCCATAATGTTTCTGTAGGTATTAAACTATGCTTGCACCTTCAATTTCATGGGCATTTAATTATGGGAAAGATATTTAATTATCGATGAAAGATGTTTAAATTAATTTCTGCTATACTCTGTTGTTACTTAAAGCCAGTCAAAACATAGCAATAGATATGGGATTATGATAGAAGACAACTGACAAAATATAGAATACATGAAAGACAGCAGTATGGTTGATTTTTAGCAAAATAATGCCCTTCTGGTTTTAGATTTAGCCCAAGCTTTACATAAGTATGGAGTAAACTGTTTTGTTTATATGACATCTTTCTGTGTCCTAAAGGGGACCTCAGTGTATTAAAATAGTTACTATCCCTTGGAAAAAAACAAACAAACAAACCCCAAAACAAAAACTAAGGAGCAGATTAGGTTGTTTGAGCCAGGTTCTTGTTGGAGAAAGCCCTAAGTTTGAACCTTAAAATGACGCTGTTAAGGCTGTATCATAATCTTAAATCTGTCTAACTGCCCTTCCCTTAATGTTATACGTTGTTGCTTATTTTTCTATAGAAGTAGAGGAAGGTGGAGTAAGTATCTTTTAAATTAAAGAACAAATAACGAGTACTTCTTTTCAGAAAATACAAATAACTGAAATCTTTCTTGATGTTGTCTTGAGCCAGAAATGTGACCTATGGGGAGAACCGAGTGACTGACTACAATTTATTTGGTCACTATCTAAACCTGTACTGGGATATTACGTGTAAGTGTGAACACATAAATATGCTAGTTTATTGGGATTGGGGACGTCCTGATGAGGAAAGCAAAGCAGAGCAACAACTTGTCTCCAATTCAGAGACTTATAGAATTACCAACTTAGATCCTTGGAAAATTAACGGTGGCCCTAAAATCTTAAGTCAAGACTTTCTGATCCTAGTCAGTCCTCTATACAGTATGCCCTTGCTAACCATCTAGTTCTTCAACTCAGAGCTGTGCAAGACAGCATGGTACAGTGGACAGAGTGGCATCCTTGGAGTGTTTGGGTTCAAATCCTGCCTCTGGCACATATTGCTGGGTGGTTATTCAACTCCTGGGAGACTTTCTTAGACAATAACTTTCAAGTGTGTTGCTATCCTGAGTGGTAGAAGAAGTTTTGAAACCAGAATTCACAACACTGATGAAATCTCAGGTTCAGACCTACCACACAGAGTTTTCTCTATTAAAACTCTAATAAGTTTAAAAATGTACTGACTTTTTAGAGGGCCCCATGTGTGTGTATGTATGTGTGTATATATGGAAAGATATATACATATATGTATATATACACACATACATGCATTTGAAAAATGTATTTTGGGGGATCTTTTCTCTTGCTTCTTTTCCCTTTTCAATTTGAAAACAGAGAACTTATTCTGTGCCCTAGAAAACTCATTTTCAAAGAGAATAAGTTCAAGAAAATTCTGAATTGCAGAATTATATACTTTAGTTTTCAATAGCAAAAAGAAAAAAGAACTTTCAAAACATCATGACTCAAGGGAAATTTAATCCACAGGTTCATAAGAAAACAATGCTTATTTTGAAAGACATTTTACATACTAAAAACTACTTATGCAGAGATGATTTTGGACATGGTTGCTATTTATTGATAATGTGCTAACCTTCCCATCTGGAGATGACTTTCATCTTACCAATATTAGAGTGAGTACTTTGAGTCCTTTTTCTAGTTGTGTTGTTGGATTTACACCGATCTATTTAATGCATTTGCTTACTTCTCTTTATGGGAGATGGCTGGCAGCATAAATGAAGACCTGTACGTCATTGACTGAGATTTTTTTTTTTCAAATGGACCTGGGATTCATGTTACAGAGAAATCCTAGGGAACCAATTTCTTCTAACAATGCAGACTGACAACTGTTGTGGAACTTAGAATCTTTGAGTGTTACTTGGGGGCAATAAGAGGTTAAGTGACTAGCCCAGAGTCACATGGTATATGTCAGAGGAAAGTCTTAAACCTGGATCTTTCTGATGCCAAGGCCAGATCTATCCAACAAGCTACACTGTCTCTCTTGTTGAGACTACTTTTTGTTAAAATGGAGCTGTCTGTCACCACTCAGTTACAAGATCACAGTCAAAGCCACGATGAAACAGTCATTAATTGAATTGGAGCATGGCTCTCCTTCTCCATTAGGATACCCACCTCTATTAGGCAGAAGAAAGGAGAGCTAATACACTTATTTTGCTTCTCCTTAACTTATTTCTATTTCCTTCGACTCTATGGTCTCTGCAGTATGTAATAATGGATAGAGTACTGGGCTTGGAGTTATAGAGACTTGGGTTCAAATCTCACTTGCAATACTTGTTAACTCTGCAAGCACAGTCAAATTACCTAACCTCTATGTACCTCAAGTCACTACCTTGGCCTCATCTACTGTGTAGTAGATAGGCTGTGATCTGCATCGGGGAGAAGAAGAGAAACAAAGGGAAGTTTCCTGTGCTTACAAAATGACAGATCCTGGATGCATTTGCGTTTCCTATACAGCCACATTGAAAAGTTGGGAGATGGGACGAACTCTCCAGCCTTCTCATCTACAAAATTTTATATCATCAAAGGGAGTAGATTTGGTTCTCTTTTGTTAGAGGACAACCCTTAAGGAGGGAAGAAAGAAAAATAGCCTACAAGGCTGACGAGGGAAGATGGCACAATCTCCACTTTTCCTTCTCTGGACAATGTTGAAAAACTTTCTAGGAGCAAGCACAGGTTGTGAAAAAATATAATTGGCATATCTTTGGGGAACCACAAAACCATATTTCATCAATCTTAAGATGTTTACACTTAGTTTGAAACTTAGAACCTGTGAAAGCTGAGACCAGGGAGGCACTTTCTTTTTTAATTAAATGGTTTGAAAAGAAAAACAATGTGTACTCTCAAAACTTACGAGGGCTCTTCTGACACCACGGCTCCTTCTTCCAGCTCTTGGGCTTGCTTATGCCATGGCAGCTTGGCTTCCACAGGAAGTTTCTCTGAAAAGCATATGCATAGACATGAAAAAAGATGAGCTCAGAACTAAGTTTGGGTTCCAGAGAAATCTGTTTTCTCTCTAAGCTTGTCTGTCTCTGTGGGCTGTATGTTTGTAAAGAGATGTTTTGTCTGTTGATTATGTGCTAATAACTAATAGTTGACTTATTAATTTCCTGGTTCTTTTATTTGAATTGAACTCATATCATTAGAATCCTACAACTAGAAACTGTATCCCGAGAGAAAGGCTTTCTGTATTCTGATGAACAAAGAACATTTTATGCCCTGTGTCGTACATCATAAAAAGTTCATTGTTGAGCTCGAGCAATAGAAACAAGGGGAAAATTACAACACCAAGAAGATAGGTTCCATACTGAGTTACACAGGAAAGCTTTTAAGTATCGTTTTCTGGAAAGGTTTTATGTAGTTAATTTCAAATAAAAAAAAGCACCTATTGAGTGCCTGTTATATGCTGGGATAAGTGGCAAGGGCTCTGGGTGTTAGAAAAGTAAGACATGTTGTTTTTCTCAAGGAATTTAAAATTTAGTAATGGAGAATTAAAAACTGGACACAAATATCGATGTCATCCAACTAACTGTTCCCAATAATTGTCAGTGGTGGATGGCTAGTGCCCATGGCCTTGACATTTCCCATGCCCATTTCTTGACTCTGCTTGGCTCTCCACATTGGACTTTAAGAGAGATGGGATAATGGTTATGCATAAAGAAATAGAGAACAGAACATATAAAGAATGATAGAATAAATACCTCCGATAATTGTATGTTAACCTGAAAACTGTCTGAACATGCATATCTGATTCGGACATTTGTAATTTTAATAAAGGCCTTATATAAATGAATTAATGCCTTTTTCTTATGGAAATTCTAGAGCAGGAATGGGAACCTGTGGCCTTTGGCCCTCTAGGTCCTCAAGTATGACCCTTTGATTTCTATATGTAAGCTTGGACTAAGTCTTGATAATGGCTGATATACACCTCAAGAAATAGGGAACCAAACAAAAACAAAGCTTTGTAATGTTAGCGCTATTGGTAGCTACGTATATAGCATGTAGGTTTTTATGATGGGGGGAAAGGGAAGCCTCTTATTAATGTTTTTTAAGTCTCTATCTTAGAATTATCAACTCTGAGTCTAATGAGCAGCCACTTTATCTTTCAGTCTTCTTCTTTTTTTTTTTTTGGTGAGGCAATCAGGGTTAAGTGACTTGCCCAGGATCACACAGCTAGTGTCATGTGTCTGAGGCCTGATTTGAACTCAGGTCCTCCTGACTCCAAGGCCAGAGCTTTAGCCACTGTGCCACCTAACTGCCCCCTTTATATTTCATCCTTGAAAAAAGATAGAACAATACTACCTTTTAAAAATTAGCACAAAATACAAGAATTTACAATGTGGCTCTGATATAGTTCAACATTTCTCACAGCACAACTCCTTTTAGCTAAATATGGTCTGCACTGTTTCTTAAGATGGAAAAAAATCTGGTAATCTGAACTTATAACATATTGCTTGGAATATCTGGCTATATGCTGTAATTCTCAGCAATGATATTCACAAGAAATGGAATGAAATTAAGGTAATACATGAACAAAGAAACTATGTAGCATGAGATAACAGTGGATAGTCCAAGTGCTCCAGTGGTACTCCCAAAATGTTAAAAGACCTAGGGGAAGACTTTGGATTCACTGGGTATATTTTCTAAGGAGGATCATGGGATCATAGGATAAGATGTGGCTAGGTTGTGATCTGTACGTGATGGAGAGAATACCCACAATGATGGGATTATGCCCACCATGAATGTATCTTACTCATACAGGTACCATTTGCAAAACAATCTGGAAGTTAGAAAATAAGCCATAATCAACCATTTGCTTTGTTCCACTATTTCTCCCACATTAGCCCACCAATTTAGAATATGCTTCCTAGCCTTCACAAAAATGGCTGCCAAGATTCCTATTTTGACATATTTATTGGTGTCATTTATGAGTGAATCTGCTTTTATAACATAAACCAGAGAAGCTCTCTCACCATTTTAGAGCATATAATTACAAAGATGAAAGAAATATGCTCATATTCATACACACACACACACACACACACACACACACTGTAGAATTATACGGCATTTTAATGATGTTTAGCAAGCCAGATCTTTCTACTTAACTGTGAAAAACTAGATTTCATTCTCAGATAGTTAACCACAAACTACTTTTCATTCTCTGAAGTGGCTTGCTAAAGAAAGAACTAGCAAACATATTGCTATTTTAAATTAAGGATATCATCACTTGCCCTTTATACATGTATACTGTTTAATTATCTTAAAAGTAAAGTCAATGAAAAATATTGAGCTGCTCAATCCAGAATGGACTGCCATGATTTGAAAGCTAACAATATGGTATATCTCCACAAAGAGGAGTTTTGCTGACATTCTATGCATTTCCAGCAAGACAAATTAAAACTAAAGAGGGACCCTATTTTAGGTAAAGGCCCAAGCTTCTCTTTCCATTAAACAGACAAATAAAACAAAATAAAAAACTACTAGCAATAGCCCATGAAGCTTCACTTTGTATATGACCAATAGCTTTTTCCTTTCTGTGAGTAACCATTTGTAATAATTGATTACTGCCATTCTCTTCAATGATTTCTTTTTTTAATCATAGTTTAGAACTTGTAATGACATTCACTTTTGCCCAAGACATCATAGTTTGTGGTAAGGAGTAAAAACTTAATTGATTGACAATGTAGAGATAAATAAATTTAAAAAGCAGTTTTAAAAATTAGATGGGATGTGAGAGTCAGTATTTTTTTAAAGAAGAGTTTTCAATAAGTAGAACTTTTATCTTGTGTCTGGTAAATGAGTTTTTAAAAATATATATACATATATAAAAATAAATATAATGTCATATACAGAGTATATGATCTAGTTATCCCATTCTGGGAAAATGAGTCAGTATATACATGGAAGGGTCCTATAACCTCTGACTGCCAGATCCACATGGAAGAGAAAGAATCCAAAAGTAATGTTGCCAACCTTGTGAGAGATTCATCAACATAAAATCGTTTCAGGACAAAGCATTTTGCAAGAGCAATATAATGAACTGACCTATCAAAACAAGCAAGGGGTGAGGGGTAGGGGAGGAAGAGTCCTGTCCCTTTCAGATCTTATATTCTGTGTTTAACTTCAGCATAGAAGAGAGGAGGTGCCCTGCTCTGGTCTACTGGCTGTAGCTGTTGCCTTCTCACCCTTGCAGCTGAAATCTCTGTCCTTCTTTGTTCTAGTAACAATAGTACACTCATTTCTAAACACTATAAAAAACTAATTGAGATTGTTTCTCCTGTAACCATCCCCCCCTTTTTTTATTCTGCTTTATGTATGGAGATGTTTGACTGTGTTTTTATTAAGTTTAGAATTTAATTTTTTTTAAATTGAAATATCAGTGAGCTTTTTATGAACTTAAAACAAAGTATTTGCAATTTCTAGTAAAAAAAATTGTTTTATTTACAGTTCTTGATTGAGATCTTAACATTTTGATTATATAGATGTTCAAAATTGTCTTAATATATGAAAATATATTTGATATTTTAAAAATTGCATATCAATATGGAAAGATTTATATTTTGACAGTAAGACATATTTAAGCTTATTAAAAATGTGTCCTGTGCTCCAGAAACTGGGTGCAATTTTTCTCTTTGTTTTTAACAGCAAGAAAGGGTTGTTAAATGTATGAATTATTCCATAGTGTTTGAGCTATTTTTAAATGGATCATAAGTAGATAAATCCTATGATACTTTTCAACAATGGCATTCAAAAAGCTTTATGATTGGTTAGGCTCTCTCTCTGTCTTTATTTATAGTTTAATTAAAAAAGGTCAGTTTAATGGATTCCACACTTATTTGTGATATGTGCACACACATATAACAAGTCTACCCAATGCAGCTTTAAAACATAAAGCACAGTTACTAGGGGACAAGAACACTTTAAAATAAGATACTTTAAAAAATTCCAAGGAGATCAAAGCAGGTCTAGGACAAGAAAGCAATTAACAGCTTCATAATGGGCCACCTGTCATCTTACCTTTAGGTTTATAGCAGGGAGTCGGTATGATGCATTCTTCTTTTATGTGGGGCTTTGTTTTAGGGCTGCAACCACCTGTATGCATTCCTCGATGATCAATACAGAGTACTACTCGGTATCTGAGCCCTTGTCCACACGTCACAGTACACTAGAAAGAGAGAGAGGGAAGAAGAGAAAGAGAGGGAAGAAGAGAAAGAGAGAGGAGAAAGAAAGAGGAGGAAGGGAGGAAAATGTGGAGGGAGGAGAGAGGGAGAGACAGCAAAGCCTTATTTAAATAAAGTAGAATATTTTTTCCCACTAAATACTGCAAATACAGGCTATTGATTTTTATCCTTCCCCTCCCCCCAAGATTATCAGTTGTGTTGTATCATCTCTTTTACTGGATTGTAAGCCCATAGGAGCAGGTTTACATGTTGTGCATCTCTCTATCCCATGTAGTGCCTAGCATGGGATCTCAAACATATTGAGTGCTTAATGAATATTTGTTAAGTAGAATTGTATTGTATGATAGCAGTTGTAAAATTGTCGTTTACTTTGTTAGAGAAAGTGCTGACAATTTAATCACCCCCAGTCTTTGAGTCTCCACCACCACAAGTCCAGAAGCCAATCTGATAAAGATATGAATATTAATAAAATCCAATTTCAAAGGGGGAAATGTTGGATGAGCAATTCATATAAGGGCCAGAAGTATAAATTTGAATTATCTAGCCTGAAATTCTGTTTGTTTCCAATCTACTAGACAGGACCATTCTTGATATTGACTTAATTGTCCTATTTCCTGTTTTATTGCTGTCACAGGGTCATAGATCTGGACCTCCTAGGCCATCTAGTTCAACCCTTGCATTTTAAAGAAGAGGAAAATGAGGCTCGGGTAGGTTAAGTGATTTGCCTAACGTCACATCGATGATAAGCAATGGAGTCATGATTTAAACCTATTTCCTCCAACTTCAGAATCCGCGCTGTTTCCACTGGGCTAGTCTCAGATTACCAGTAACAAACTAGTTATTTCCTTTTGTGTTTCTCTTGTCTGCATTTTAGTATTTGAGTTTAATTTGGCCAACCAGCTATGACCCTGACTTTTCCATAAAAAATAGCTGGTTTACCCTAAAAAAAACTTATATTCTCTTAGTCAACATTCACTAAGTATCTACTTAAGTGCAAAGTACCATATTTGGTATCATGAAATTACAACAAAAATTGTAGAGTATCTGCCCAGTTTTTAATTGTATTCCTGAGTTTTTCTTTTTAGTTATTTTGCAGTTAACACTTGGAGTGCTTTCCCTCCTTACTTCCACTGGCTTCCTTCAAGATTGATCAAGCACCATCTTCAGCAGGAGACCTTTCCTAGCTACAAATGCTTTCACCTGTAAGATTACCTCATGCATGTTTGTTAAATTATCTATTTATGGACATACTGTCTCCCCATTAAAATGTGAGCTCCTTGTGGGCAGCGATTGCTTTTTTTTTCTTCTTTGTAATCTCAGTGCTCAGCACAGTGCCAAGTACATACTAAATGCTTAATAAATGATTGTTGATTGATGTCTAAATCACAGAAAATACTGGTTGTTAGGTTAGTTTCTGCCTTTTCCCATGATTGATTTATGTTACAACACAGTCAGTTTTAGTGATGGTGCCAAAAGAAAGAGCTGATGAAGAAATCTTTCAGTCAAGAGCCCAGGAGTCAGGATAGGCACTGCCTGTACCTCTGAAGCTGGACTGATGTGTATGGGAGCAGACCAAAAGTGAATGAAAGAACAAATTAACAAATGATGTCTCTCATCTCTGATCACAAATCTATATTACATGGTTCTATGATAAGAAGAAACAGAAGTGCATCATGGCTGATCAACTTGATCTCTGGGTTTATAGATCATCTGTTTTCATAGAGCCAGAATCTAAATGTTAGCCACTGAACTTACACTGCATATAACCTGAGTGTCATGGAGTTCAGCATGATGTCATGGAGAGAATGCTAGCTTAGTCATCAGCAGGGCTTAGGTTCTAATCCTGACTAGCTATATGGCTTTGATCAAGTCACTTAACTCTTGTTGGTCCACTTCCTTATCTGCAAAATGAAGGGGTCAGACTTGGTAACCTCCAAGGTCCTGGTGAGTTCCAAGATCTTATGTTTTTCTGACAGCTAGTTCAATGGCCACTGGCATTACTTGGAGGCACGTTGAACTGTTTCTTCAGCACATGAAGTGACTTTGGAGCAGAAGTAGGAAAACATGAAGTAGGAAAATGATTCAGCTTTATTCTCAATCTACAAACATACTAAGTTGGAGAATGGTGACCTTCTCCTATTCTCCAGTTCCCCCCAATCCCCATCCCCTGCCATGGCAGTAGGCTTGTAGAACACTAGGTAAACTCAGCCAAAGAGGACAATGATGGACAAATTAGATTGCCAGGCAGGGTGGTGATAAAAAGACTGAAGAATGGGCTTACTCTCCTAAACACACAAAGAAAGAAGGCACAGTTACCGGAGACCACTCTTGTGCCAGCCACTTAGGACAGTCAAAAATGTTGCAGGGCTGTACAATAGGCATCTTAGGAGTGTACATGCATTTCCATTCTTCCACTGAACTGACATGCCCCTGGATGTCTTCTTCTACACAGGAAACCGTCCGACTCTGGATACCACCTCCACAGGAGGAGGAGCAGGCTGTCCATGGTGTGCTTTCCCATCTATATAGGAAGAAGGCAATAGTTGTTAAAGGGATACAGTCTTCCATTAATCTTTTGAGAACTCCCTCCCTTCCACAACCTAATTTTCCTTTGATTAGTAAAGTTCCAAGAGATTTGGGGCACAAGAGTCAAAAACCTATCTGTTACATTAAATGTGGTGAGGAAATTCACCTAGCAAAGGTTTTTTTTTTTTATTATTTTTTATTTTTTACACATCCCGCTCTGCACACAAAGGAACTAACTTGAAAAGAAAAAAAAAAAAGAGATCTCTGGCTCTTTCACACCATCTCTATAGACTGGTATGAAACAAGGCAAGAGGTAGGCTTCTGGATCTTTATCACAGCCCAGTTCATGAGCATAAAAGTACACAAAGTATGCCAGTGAAGGGGGAGGAATTGATGTCATGGCTAAAGCCACTGACTCAAGTTAATATTCATTAAGAATTTGCAAACTAGCACTTCATTGACCCCAAAATAGATACCCCATCTTATTTTTACAAAACAAAAGAAAAGTTTGGCTTATAACCAATTATATATTTTTTTAGTATTTATTTATTTTCAAAGAGATCTTATTTTAGGGCCATGGTCTAAATTTGAACCAATATGGTAGACTGTACCTGGGTTGATATTTTTATTCTAACCCAGTGCTTTGCTTATTTACATTATGATTGCTTTTTTTCATTAGCGGCTCTTAGATGATCAAAAGGGCAAAATGGAATATCTTCTTATCCTATCCATATAACTAACCTTGGGAATAAAAGAATAGTCACAAGCATGCAGTTTAGCTCTTTGCCAAGCTTACTACTATACTGATGTTCCAATAACCCTAATGACTACAGAAGCTATTAGCTATGCAAACGTATCACTAGATTAAGAGCAAACATAGGAACACAGTCATCATATGCCAATTTCTTAGTTACTGATAGATGTTAACTGATTCATGACTTCTGTTCTGATAAATGCATGTATAGCATCGCAACTAGGTTTGATTCTGATTGGAAAAGTTGGCTTGTATGGTTTTTGGGCCCCTATAATTTTCAACATAGGGATCTGTACATTAGGCTAAATGAGATAGAAAGTAACATTGTCCAATATTACTTTTAAGAGAATTTGATTTACTTCTGCACTGGAGAATTCTGTGAGGGAGAGGGAACACTTTGCTTAAATTTTCCAAAAGCAATTCTTTTCTCCTTTCACAGACTAGCTTCAGAATTGCTGAAGGAAGGAACCACAAAGTCAAATGATTACATACTTATTTGTTTGTGTGTAGTGCTCTGGTGGTTGGGAGGCTGGCAAAGAACTTAAGTTTCTATTATGTTTATGAGGGAATGACATTTGGCTGGAGGAAAAAATGAAATGTCAAGAAGTTAATGTACTTGACTTATAAAAGTCAAGGATACTATACAAATAGAAATATAGCTTGGAAGCATTTATTCCAATGTTTCATAGAATCTTGTTTATAGATAGTATGTCATATTCAAGATAACAAGCTTGATTCTCTTTTTTGCACAAAAGGGAAAAATGTCTATTTCCCCATTTACAGAGAAGACAGGCCCTCCTCCACTCTCTCTGTACTGCTCAACTCTAGGCAACAATCACTATCCCTACTGCCAGCAGCTAGGATATGCTGCCAAATACAATATTTTCCTATGCACACTTCCCCAGGAGGTACATAAGAAAGTATCATAATGAGGAGAGCAGGGCTGCAGTTTAGCTCCTAGGAGAATTGATCGCTGGTCCCTTCCAGAGAAGCAAAGTATCTCTGTGGAAAGTTGCTCTATATCAGGGGAGACCAATTCAGATATCATTCTTCCTTGGAATGATACAGCTATGGAAGGCATTTCCCTGTTGGTTAACAAAAACTGGTCTCAGATATATAGTCTAGAGAAGTGTGTTGAATACATATATACATGTTTATACTCACACTGGACTCAATGCTACAAAGACATAGGAATCTGCTTTGAATATATTGGATGTCCCAAATATCTTAGTGTAGTTTTAAGCTTTAGTAAGCTTACACCTGATATATTCAGTTTTGGGGGATTATTAGTTTGCTACAGAGGGAAGTAATTGCTTAAATAAAAGCCTAATTCTCCTCAAACGTATTTCTAAGAAGTCAGAAAGATGCTGTACTCCTTTCTCAACTTCAGAGCACAGTGTTTAGTAAATGTTGGTTGAATGTAGGAAAGAGCAATGGCTCTGGCTCTACAAGTCAGATGGCAGAAAGAAACTTCTGAAGTTGGTTTTATATCAATACTTCCAGTAATGTATAGCATGATTACAACAAAAGAAACTTTTGTTTCTCTCTGTAAAATGGATACATGTGAGTTTCCTGCTAAGAGTAATAGACTTACGGTCAATTCTGCAGTAATATGTGGGTAGCTCCCTTTCAGAAGGACAGCCTATACAACAGTGGTTGTGAGTATTCACCCAGGGCTACTTAAAACATTAATAGAAAAGGGGGGGGGGCGATTAGAGCATTAATAAGTATTTCATAAAACACTGTCCTAAAAGATAACTGGCCTAGGAATTTATAATGTGCTACATATTTAAATTTTATTTCTTAAAGGGAGTGGGGTATAGTGGATAGAGAACTGGCCTTGAAGCCAGGAAGACTTGAATTCAAGTTGTGCCTTTGACATGTACTGGCTGTGTGATCCTGGGCAAATCATGTAACCCCAAAGGCAGACTTCTAAGATTTTCAATTTCAGAGGGAGTGCTGGACTGTTTAGGATAAACCAATAAACTCACTGGTCTAGTCTCTATCACTATCTTAGTCATAAATAATAATTTCTATAAGAACTCAAAATTCTCAACTGGGTTGTAGAAATGTTTTATATGATTAATTGCAAATTTATATGCAGCACTGTGGTGTGTTCTTAGATCTTACATATGTATCTATGTGTATGTTTATGTGAGTGTGTGCATATCTCTATGTATGTGATAGCCAGTTACTGAAGCAAGACTAACGTTCAGAGTAAAGGAAGAGCAATTAGAAAGTGAATGAATTTTACTATTGTAAATCCTTCTGATTCAGAAGTCATTCATTTGTTTAAGGCCTTTTCCCTTGGCCAAAGTTGTTATCATGTTAAAATTTTCATTACTTTAGCTTTTTCTTGCGAAATTGAAACATATATCTAACATACATAATTTTCGTTTACTGAGATGGCATGTCCAGATTGACAACTAGCTTGCTAACTGATACATAAGCATAATAAACATATGTTAATTTGCCAATATTTCCCTGTTGTGTTAGAGACAGAATTGTTTGTGTGCCCATAAAACAATAGAACAAATTCCTACATGTTGCAAACAAAACTAATCACCTAATTTTTATAATACATGTACATTAAGGGGAATCCTCTAACTGTTAATATATTAATTACATAAAATGGGCATCGATTATTCCAGAAAAAAAAAAAAACTTAACCCAGAGAGTACATACATTTCGAATAATACCAGGGCAACCATGACAACAAAAGCAGAGGTTTTTAAATTTAGAAGTAGATGAGATCTTGTTTGTCTGTCCTTTGTTTTCAAAGAGGACCCATCATAGAGATTACCTGGTCCAAAGCTTTCATTTTATAAGTGAGGAAATAAAGACCCAGAGAAGTTAAATGATTTATGCCAAAGGTCACACAGGTGACAGAGCTGAGATAATACAAAAGTATTTCCCAAAGCCTGACACATAATTCAGGCTCCATTTTAAATTTAGATGTGCACATTATTGATATCGTATTGTGATCTGTAATTTAAAGAGCTAAAGCAATGTGAACCTGGTATGTTGTTATTATTAGTGATAGGAACTTAGACCAAATGAAATACTAGTGGAGTTCAGAGAATATTCTGGTATCCTACCTTAGTTTCTATTTGCTAGAATATGCCAGTTTGGTCCTGTTTCAAAGTATTTCACTGGATTTCACCCTGCCTCCCAACAATAACAACAACAAAACAAAAGCAAAAATAAGCCCATAACGTTGGTTGGTTTTATGTAGAACAACAACAGGGTTCCATTTCATTTGAATTTCAGCAAATTAGAGTGATTTGTTCTGACTGTGTGTTCACAGTTTGGATTTGGTCCAACCCTTTCATTATGCGTAGTATAGATTACCCAATGGCTATGTTAATTGCCAAGTCAATCAAATAAGCATTTATTAGGTATTTTCTATGTTCAAGATACTACACTAGGCACTGGGAATAGGAAAGCAGAGTGAAAAACAGTCCCTTCCCTCAAGGAGTTTAAATTTTACTGGCTGTAGAATGCAACTGTACTGGGCAGGGTATCCCAGATTTAGTCTCACAAAGGGAAAGGAGACCATTGGGATCAAGCACAAAAGTAATTTCTCTGTGATTACTTCAAATCAAATTACAAAAGCACAAATTCCAAAGTCTCACAAATTGTGAGACTTCTGCCTGCTTCTGGTATCACAACACATTTATTCAATGGACTATTATTTGGCTCTCCCCCTACCCCACTTTATTATGAATGGATTTATAAAGAGGACAATCATTTTAGAATGTTCCCACTGTACTTTTTCATTATTTTTACAGCTTATAAAAATATTATACTTATAAAACGTGAAGTGGCATTTACATGGGATTTTATACTATTTTAAAAAAAAGCCTAAATGGCTGTTCTGAATAACAAGGATATGAAAGAAATCATGCAGTTTGGTTTTCTTTCCTAATTGCTAATTTCTTCTAAAATGAAAATGATTTTAGAAATTCACATGCATACTAATGCAACATCTGGAATTCCACATTCATGGGTCTACAAAGATACTTGTGGTAGTGTCTGTTTGACATTTTGGAGGAGTATTTTAATGACCGGGGTTCTGTTGCAGGGGAAGCAGAGAAGACAAAGAGAAGTCCAGAAAGACTGAATATAAACCCACACAGTGTATCCAATCACTGAATTACTATGTCAGCTTCAATGTAATGCTAACCTATCTTTACATGGTTTTTTAAAATGATAAGGTTAGAGTCTGGTCATGCCAATATTATTCAATGGGAGATCTCAGAAGGGAGTGGGAAATATGGCATTTACCATTTTATTTTTACAGGAAAAACGGAGTTGCTATGCCAAAAAATAAAGTTAGAACATCAGATAACTAACTCTAGTATCAGGATTATTGATTTACATACCGAGGAAGGGGATGGTAGAGGTCATAGGGCATGATCTGCTTGTAGCCGTCACTGTTAGGAACAATAATGCCAACCCTCTGAGTAGAAGGTACACACAATAAAATAAACACTAAATGATTACATTATACAACATTTTTTTACATAATTGCAAAACAACATTGATAACATGTTCTACAAATTCAGTTTAGGATTTTGAAAACAATACTTAGAAGGGTTTCATATCTTTATGGCTAGTACGTGTTTAAGAATGGGCAAGATATTGTTTGGAAGAACGCTATTTCATGAGACTAGTTTTCTGATTCATGAAGAAAATTCCATGGGAAAGGGTTCTAACACCCAAACATTCCCCTCTTTGTTAAATATGACAATAAACTTTAATACTTTCTCTAATTTAAATAAATTTTACATTATGTTGGGTCATCATCATCAACAACATCATCAGTGCCTTTTCTAGGTGCTCATCAAGAAATCACACCATTATAACCTTTGATTACCCCACAAAATTCTCTTAAGATTTTAAGTTGTAGAAAAGGAGCCAACTTGCATTGATAGAGTTTCCTCACCCAAGATTTCCCTAAACTAATGAAAACATAGGTCCAATACATATCTCCTGTGTAATGAGCCTTTGAGTATAGATAGATAGATAGATAGATAGATAGATAGATAGATAGATAGATA
>NW_020954548.1:11377787-11653013 GCF_900497805.2 Vombatus ursinus
TGGCAGAGTACAGGCAACAAACCAACTGAACTCTGACAACATTCCCCTCCAAACAATTTTAAAATTTAAAATTTAAAAAATCAAATTTTGGAATGTCAGAGACAACAAAAGCTCAGACATTTTTCTAGCCTAGGACAACCTTGGAGGTTGGCAGTACAGGTCTGTGACACTGAAGTAGGTGCCAGATTTCCTGCAGATGTAGCAGCTGTAGCAGGGCTTTGGAGGTGTCTGTAACAGCAGCAGCATCAGGAGATTCAAGGACTCTCAGACCAGATATGGTTGGGGTAGGGGGGGGGCATCAAAAATGGATTAGAAAGAGATTGCAGGGAATCCTTTGATGTCACTGGGTGCATCTGGCACTGACTGGTGAATCTATTGCCCATAAGCAATTCTGGGTCACAGTTAAAGGACTGGGAGGAGTACTTGAGGTAGTCACAAGGGGGGGGGGAGGACCCTGGTCAATGTTCCAGAGCAAAAAGAAGTACTAGTACTTGTAACAGCAGAATCTGGTCACAGTTCCAGGGCCAAGAGGAGTATGAGTGCTAATGCTTGTCATTGGAGGGGAACAGAGGCCTTTTCTGGGTAAAGACTTGATCAAAGACCAAGAGAGCAGTGTCCATGCCTCTCCCTGGATCACACAATCTTGGAAGGACCAAAAACTTGCAGACCCCCATAATTAGCTCTGAAAACCCTGAAGCTTGGGACAGTGTCTTCCCACCTGCAGGTAAACAGACCACAATTTTAACATAAAGTTCAAAATCAAGAAATAGGCTGGAAAAACGAGCATACAACAACAACAAACTTGGCCATAAAAGATATCATGGTGGAAAGGAAAACCGAGACACAAACTTAGAGGAAGACAACAAAGTGGGAAAATAGCTACAAACAAAGCCTCAAAGCAAAATGCTAATTGGAGCTAAGCACAAGAAGAATTCCTAGAAAACTTAAATTGATAAGAGTGGTAGAAGAAAAATGGAGAAAAGAAATGAGAACAATGCAGGAAAATTCTGAAAAGAGAATTAACAGCTTGGGAAAGGAGGAACAAAAAATACAGAAAAAAATAATATCTTAAAAACTAGAATTGGCCTAATGGTAAAAGAAGCACAAAAATTCACTGAAGAAAAGAACTCCTTAAAAAGCAGAATTGGCTAAATGGAGAAAAAGGTACAAAATTTCACTACAGGAAATAATTCCTTAAAAAAATCAGAATTGGGTAAGTGGAAGCTAATGATTTCTTGAGACATGAAGAAACAATGAAATGAAGTCAAAAGAATGAAAAATAATAGAAGAAAATGTTCATTGTCTTGCTGCAAAAGTAATTGACCTAGAAAATAGATCAAGGAGAGATAATTTAAGAATTACTGGACCATCTGAAAGCCATGATTGGTAAAAGAGCCTATATATCTTATTTCAAAAAAATTATAAAAGAAAATTGCCTCAATTATTTAGATCCAGAGGGTAAAATACAAATTGAAAGAGTCCACCAGTCACTTTCTTGAAGAGATCCCCAAATGAAAACTCCTAGGAATATTACAGCCATCTTCCGGAGTTTCTAGGTCAAGGAGAAAATGCTGCAAGCAGTCAGAAAAAAAGAATTCAAATATTGTGGTGCCACAGTAAAGATCACACAAGATTTAGCAGCTTCCATATTAAAAGAGCAGAGGGCTTAGAATGTGATATCCTGGAAGGCAAAGGATGTAGGTTTACATCCAAGAATAACCTACCCATCAAAACTGAGTACAATCCTGCAGGGGGAAAAAGATATTTAACAAAATAGAGGAAGTTCAAACCTACCTGATGAAAAGACCAGAAGCTGAATAGATAATTGGACATTCAAACACAAGACTCAGGAGAAGCATAAAAAAGGTAAATATGAAAGACTTACCATGAGACTCAATAAAGTTAAACTGTTTACATTCCTATGTGGAAAGATGATACATTAACTCCTAAGAATTTTATCATTAGTAGGAAAGTTAAAAAGAATCTATATAGGTCATGGATATGAGTTGATTATGTTGGGATGATCTCAAAAAAAGAAGTGAAAAAGAGGAATGGACTGGGAGAAGGGGGAAGGGAGAGGTAGAATGGGGCAATTTTCTCACATAAAAGAGATATGCAATGAAGAATTTTTATATTGGATGGAGAAAACAAGGGGTTGGTGGGCAATGCTTAAACCTCACTCTCATCAGAATTGTTTCAAAGAGAGAAGAAAAAAAAACCACACGTGCTCACTCAGTTGGGTACAGAAATCTATCTTACCCAATAAGAGGTATAGGGCAGGGGATGATACAAAGAAGGTACATTAAGGGAGACAGTAGTCAGAAGCAGAACAGACTTTTGAGGAGGGACAGGGTAAAAGAGAGAGCAGGATAAATGGGAGAAAATAGGATGGAGGAAAATATACAGTTAGTAAGCATAAGGGTGAATGTAAATGGAATAAAGTCATCCAAAAAAATGGAAATGGATAGCAGAATGGATTAGAAACTACAATCCCACAATATGTTGTTTATAAGAGACACACTTGAAACAAAAAGATACACAAAGAGTTAAAATTAAGGACTGGAGCAGAATCAATCATGCTTTGATGGAAGTAACAAACACAGGGGTAGCAATAATGATCTCAGAGAAAACAAAAGGAAAAAATAGATCTAATTAAAAGAGAAAATCAAGGAAACTACACTCTGTTAAAAGGTACCATAGACAATGAAGTACTATAAAAAAGACTATAAAGTACTATATTTGCAGCAAGTTTCTCTGATAAAAATCTCATTTCTCAAATGTGTAGTGAACTGCATCAAATTTATAAAAAGAAGAGCCATGTCCTAATTGATAAATGGTCAAGAGATATGAACAGACATTTTACAGAAGAAGAAATCAAGGTTCTTTATAATCATATGAAAAGGTGATCTAAATCACCATTGATTAGAAAAATTCAAATTAAAACATCTCTGAATGACACCTATCAGAAATGACAAATGCTGGAGGGAATGAGGGAAAATAGGTACACTAATAAATTGTGGGGAGAGTTGTGAACTGTTCTAATCATTCTGGAGAACACTTTGGAACTATACTCCAAGGGTTATAAAACTGCATACCTTTTTATCCATCAATACCACTACTAGGCCTGTACCCAAAAAAGATCAAAGAAAAAGGAAAAGGACCTATAAGTGCCAAGATATTTATAGAGTTTTTTTATGGTAGAAAAGAATTAGAAATTGAAGGGATGCTCATCAATTGGAGAATGGCTGAATAAATTGTGGCATATGATTGTGATGGATACTATTGTGCTATAAGAAATGATTAGGGGGTAGTTTCAGAAAAAAAATATTAAGACTAATACTAAAAAAAATATTAAGACTAATACTAACGGATACAAATTGAAGAAGAATAGGGAGACCATTGTATACAGTAACAGCAATGTTGTAATGATTAACTGTGAAAGACTTTACTACTCTCATCAGTGCAATGATCCAAGATAAGTGCAAATGATTCATGATGAAAAAAAAATGCTATCCATCTCCAGAAAGATGTGATGAACTCTGAATGCAAACTGAATTATACTTTTCTCACTTTATTTTTTCCACGTGTTTTTATGATATGGCTAATATGGGATGTCTTGTATGATTTCTTTTTTATACCTTTTAAAAATTTGAGTTTTTCCCAGTTACATATAAAACCAATTTTAATATTTCTTGTTTTTAAAATTTTGAATCACAAATTCTCTTCCTCCATCCCTTTCCTCCTTGAGACAGCAAGCAATTTGATAGAGGCTATATATGTGTAATCATGCAAAAATATATTATACACATTGGGAAAGAAAACATAAACCAAAAAAAAAACCCAAGAAAAATAAAAAGTTTAAAAAAAGATACTCTTTTATCTGCATTCAGACTCCATCAGTTCTTTCTCTAGAGGTAGATGGCATTTTTCATCATATGTCCTCTGGAATTGTCTCGGATCTTTGTATTGCTGAGAATACACAATGATGTTGATCATCACATGATCTCAATTGATCATCAAACAATAGTGCTGTTATTGTACAAAGTGTTCTCCTGGTTCTGCTCACTTCATTTTGCATCAGTTCATGTAAGTCTTTTCAGGTTTTTCTGAAAGCATCCTACTTATTATTTCTCATAATGCAATACTATTCCACCACAGTCATATGCTACAGCTTGTTCAACCATTTCTCAATTGGTGGGCATCTCCCCAATTTCCAGTTCTTTGCCACCACAAAAAGAGCTGCTATAAATATTTTTCTACATATATGCCCTTTTGCTTTTAAAAAAATCTCTTTGGAATACAGATTTTATAGTGGCATTGCTGGGTCAAAGGGTTTTGTAGCAGTTTTATAACCGTTTGGGCATAGTTTCAAATTGCTTTCCAGAATGATTGGATCAGTTCAGAACTGCACCAAATAATACATTAGTGTCCCTATTTTTATACATCCTTTCAAAATTTGTCATTTTCCTTTTCTGTCATATTAACTAATCTGATAAGTAGAAGGTGGTACCCTAGAGTGGTTTTAATTTGCACTTTTCTAATCAGTCATGATTTAGAGTATTATTTCATGTGACTATGGATAGCTTTGATTTCATCTGAAAACTACTTTTATCAATTGGGAAATGACTCATTCTTATAAATTTGACTTGGTTCCTCATACATTTGAGAAATAAGGCCTTTATCAGAGAAACTTGCTGTAAAAATTTCCCCCCCACCCTTCTGCTTTCCTTCTAATCTTGACTGCATTGGTTTTGTTTGTGCAAAACATTTTTAATTTAATGTAGTCAAAATTATCCATTTTATATCTTGTAAGCTTTCTCTCATTTGGTCATATATTCTTCACTTATCCATAGATCTCACAGATAAATTATTCTATGCTCCCTTAATTTATTTATATCACTCTTTATGCCCAAATTATGTACCCATTTTAACCTTATCTTGGTATATAGTTTGAGATGTTGTCTATGCCTAATTTCTGTCAAACCACTTTGCAGTTTTCCTAGTAGTTTTTGTCAAATAATGAGTTATTGTCCCCAAAGCTGAGATCTTTGAACACTGAATAAATTAATTTAGGTAGAATTGTTATTTTTATTATATTAGCTTGGCCTACCCATGAGCATTGCATTATTTCACGTGTATAATTGAAATTTTGCTTGCCTTCTCAGTAGGTGGGAGAGGGATGGGAGGGAGGAAGAGAATTTTGAACTCAATTTAAAAAGAAAAGAATGTAAAAAAAATAACTTAAAGAAAAAAACTAAGCATTCCATCAACCAAGTCTGACAGTCTATTCAGTGTTCCAAATCTATAGTCTCCCACATCTGAAAAAGAAGAGAAGGAGTCGGATCATGGCAGTAATTTTTAATTTTTTTAACTTATAGGTCCCTTTCATTTTTTATCACTTTCATTTTCTAATATATTCCTCCCCTTCACCACCAGAGAACCAACCCTTATAATGAAGAATATAAGGCAGGAAGGGATAGAAAGTAGTTCAGTAAAATTAAATGGCCTGTCAATCACATATGACTGCATATGCACATCCTCCAACTCTGCAACAAAGGAATTGGCAGGAATTTTTGAGAAAGAGTACAGTATTGTAGAAAGATTACTAGATGTGGAGTGAGGGGACCATGGTTTAAAATACAATTCTGCTTCCTTTGTAGCCTTGGGCAAGAAACTTCACCTCTCTGTTGCTTTTCAGATTAGACAGACTCTAAAGTCCCTTACAACTCTAAATCCTATAAGAATCAAAGAGCCTGACAGAGTATGTGGATATAGCCAACCTAACTAGAGTTAGCCAATGTTCCTTCCAATTTTGTTCTGTTAAAACATGTGAGTCAAGAATTATATACGTATGGCAAATATGGAGTGGAGAGGAATAACTAAGAAACAAAGGTTAAGTGACTTCCTCAGAGTTTAAATCAACAGCCAGACTCAAAACACAATTCAATATCCCAATTCTTTGACCACTCCTCCTGCTCCAAATAAGTGTCTGTCTGTCTGTTCCTCTCCCTCTCCATACCCACTACTCCAAAATGACAACAACGCTTGAGCTATGGATAAGACAATAGCAAAATTTACATGCCATTTCACATACTACTTCTAAACGCAATCCATGTGTGCCAAAATGGCAACGAGAAATTTGTGACTAATAATAGCTAGAATAAACTCTGCAAGTAAGCTCAAAATGTATAATTATCTCACCAATGCAAATTAACTTTCAGGGAGCAGTTTGCTTTTTTTTTCCCCAACAATAAATCTCAAGATGATGAATTGAATCATATAGTTTAGGTAGATTAGGTCATGTTAATTGTCCTTGAGGCTGCTTACAAAGCTTTAGATAGGTGGATGCAACCCTCCCTGTTCCAAGTTGAGGAGATCAAATTCAGAACCATGGAAGTGTGTATGTATGGCAACAGCAATTTATAGGAGAAAAGTGGAAGAAGTGCCATCATATATTAGAACTCTCCCTGGATTAGGAGTAAAAGAATTCAGCTCCAACACTCACATTCTGAATCTTACTTCAAGGATTCATTATAGATTAAAGATGAATTGCATTCTTGTAGGCTAAGCTAATGAAGTCTAATGACCAGTTTAGCTAAATTTGGAGAGATTTATTACCAGAAAGTTGATTGCTAAATGATGAATATGGGAGCTGCACTAACTTATAAAGATTATCTAGTAAGGCATAGAATAGTAAGGATGTGTGGTGGTTCCTGATTTATGAAACCACAGATCTTCAAAGTAATGGTTTTAAGCATGTGATACAACATTCGCAATTTCATTCTTGCCTAGTAATTTAACAAAATGCCAAGCTAAGGAACTGGTCTTCAAGCCTATAGGTACTAAAGAGTGACAAAAAGTTTTTAAAAAGGGAGTGACAGGGCTAAACCTGTGTATGAGGAAAGATGTTTTGGAAACTGTTAAAGAGTAGATTAGAGAATTAAGAGGCAATTATTATGAGGACATAGATTATTACAGAAACTTAAGTGAGGTATGATGGAATTGTAAACAAAATTGGTGGCAGTGTGAAAGGAAATAAAATTAGATCTTGGGATCATAGATTTAGATCTAAAAGGGATTTCAGCAAATATACAAGCCAAGCCTTCACTTTATAGATGAGAAAACTGAGGCCCAGAGAGGTTAAATGATTTGCCTGAAGTCACACAGCCAATTATTTGCAGAGTCAGGACTTGAATCCAAGTCCTCTGGCCCCAAAGACTCCTTACATTATATCCCCTCTTTTCAGAAAAAGCAGGAAATTACAGTAGTTTATTTCAGAACTTGGAAACTGATTAGATGTGAAAGGTTGGTAGGGGTGAAAGAAATTAAACGATGCTACTAAGATTTTGAGTGACTGGGAAGAATTTCTCCAGGCTTCAATTTCCTCCATAAAATGAATTCTAATGTCCTTTCGAGGTCTTCCATGGTCCTATGATGATGTTACAATCTACTTAACAGCTTTTAAAAACAAATCCATCACTTAAAAGGAAAAAGCACAGAGAAAGAAGTTATGCATTTCCAGAGTTAAATAGAAATAATGGTCCCAAATCAAATAGTTTACTTAGCCCATATACTTACACACTTCAAGAAAGTGTGTTATTATCTTTTTCTAAATACTGTCTGTTTTCTTTTTTCAGAATTTATGTCAGGGATTTTTTAAATAAAATCACTAAACTTATTATAATTAGTGCATTTGGAAACCTGATAAATGTGAGAGGGAAGAGACCCTAACAAAAACTCATCATGATAATAGTGTTTACATACTTTTAGATTTCATTGTTTTTCAACTTTCTCCCCAACTTGACCCTGCTCTGAATCACAATAAATGTATTTTGTTCATTTTTAATGTAGTTATAAAATCTGAACCCTTAAAAATAAACAACTTTGAACTGAACTAATAAATAGGTCAAGGAAACTATGTTCTGTAATGCTAATATAATAGGGAAGGAGAATGTCCCATGAGGGTCAGTCTTTAGAGCATGTGAAAATACTCTGTTTTTTTGCAATCCAACAAGGCAGAAATTTTGTCTTCTCCTCTTCTGCTCAGGCACCAGGGAAGAGGGAAGATGCAGCTGTCAGTGAGCCCCTGTGCTGCTCCCCCCAGGATTTAGTTATTGCTAGCCCAGGCTACTCAGCCACTGTTCTGCATTCTGTCTATACATTGCAATTCCCACAAAATTGCTACCTGGCCATATCCGTTTCAACCTTGCTTTTCAGTCATTGCTCAGCTTCTGTAGCTGCTGCTACTACCTCTGACAGACTCTGCTACCAAATTCTACCACTTTGCTTGTGGGATCTCCTGATCTCACCTGGTTACCTGGAAAACCATATTCCAATTCTCATTCATCTAACATCAGGAAAGAAAAGAAAACACACACACACACACACACACACACACACACACACAGATATCTTGTTAATGGGTCCATTGAGTCTGGGTGGAGGAGCTTTCCTTTCTCACCTAACAATTCAAAGTCTCCTTCCTTGAAACCACCAAGGAAAGAAGCTGAAAGATTGACGGACTGAATCTTTTGTGTGCATGTTCAGTTCTAGCTTAGCATCTCTAGTTCTTCATATTCCAGATGTCTGGAGTGGAAGCAAGCAGAGCCAAAGTCAGTACAACCACCCATTAAAATAAAGTCAGAAGTCCAAAAGAGTCATTTTTAAAAGAAAAAAGAGAGTTGCACTTCCAGAAGCCGAGATGGCGAAGTAAGAAGTTAGTCACTTTCACCCTCCCTTATTAACCTCTGAAAGCCCAGAAAATATTGCCCTAGGAATAACCCTGGAACAGCTGAACCAGCAGAAAGTTGGGGTGCAGAAGTCTGGTAGCCCAGGAAACTTGAAGGATTAATGGGAAAGGCTCATCTTGCCCTGGGGGAGGGGGAGTAGTACAGAATGGGAGGCGTCCCAGCAAGTTAGCAGAAAGCCCTACCTCAGGATACCAGGGAGAGATCCTGAACCCCAGGTGGTAGAGCAGGCAAGCACCAACACCAGGACTTCCAAGTGCCTCAGTAGGGGCAGGGGAACCGGTGGAAAATGGCTCAGAAAACCACCACTGCCAGGGCATTCTCCAGCAGCCAAGTCTCCTAGTGCCTCAGCAAACCCCTGGGAAGCAGAGTTCCAAGGGGGAAAGCCCAGGGTGAGAAACATCCTGCAGGAGCGAAATATCTATCTGCAAGGAGCCAAAGAAAGTGAAAGGAAAGGACCAGGTGAGTAGGCAACCTCCAGGGGCCAGGCTATCCACTCCTACCCCTAGAGTTCCAGTATTGCTGATTCTAGTCCAATACCAGGTAAGCTGCAGAACCCTACAGCCTCCAATTGCCAGCATTGGAGGTCCCAGCACACAAAGCCAGTGATCAGGGCCCAGGCTCCCAGCACAAGAAACTTGGGTCAGTGTCCCCTGGGGCTCAATCTTTTTAAAGGCCAGGAAATAAGTAAATACTGTGAGCAAAAAGAAATGTACCATAGATTCTTATTATGGGAACAGTGAAGATAAAAGGAGAAATTCTGAAGAGGACAACATTGTCAACAAACCCACATTGGGAACCTCAAAAGGGAATATGAACTGGTCTAAAGCCCAAAAAGCCTTCTAGGAAGAGCTCAAGAAGGATCTTAAAAGGCAAATAAGAGAAGTAGAAGAAAAATTAGGAAGAAAAATGAGAGGTATGCAAGAGAGAGTCAATAGCTTGGAAAAGGAAGTACAAAAATTAACTGAAGAAAACAACTCCTTAAAAAGCAGAATGGCCAAACAAAAGGAGACGCAAAAACTCACTGAAGAGAATTCCTTAAAAAATAAAATGGGCCAAATGGAAAAGGAGGTACAAAATCTAATAGAAGAAAACAATTTGTTAAAAATTAGAATTGGGCAAATGGGATCTAATGACTCTATGAGAGATTGAGAATCAGTCAAACAGAAACAAAAGAATGAAAAAATAGATGAAAACATAAAATACCTCATTGGGTGTGGGTATAAGTTGACTTTGATAAAAAAAATCCAATCAAGTAGGTTACATGGATTCAAGTAAGTGGATTAATCTGATCTAACTAAGGGAATGTACTGGGAGAAAAGGAAAGGAGGAGGCAGACAAGGGTAAATTACTTTACAGGAAAAGGCACAAAAACCTGTTACAGTAGAGGGAAAGAAGGGAGGGAGATGAGCATTGTTTGAACCTTACTTGCATCAGATTTGGCTCAAGGATCAGCTAGGGATAGAGATCTAACTTGCCTGATAGGTAGTAGGAGGGAAAGGGGGAAAGAAAAGGAAAGGGGAATAGAAGGAAGGGAAGAAGTAGTAAAGGTAAAGGGGAAGAAAAGGGAGGTGGCTAATAGAAGGGTGGTGGGACTGAGGGAAGCTGTGGTCAAAAGCAAAACACTAGTGAGGAGGGAAAGTGAGAAAGGAGAAAGAAAAGCATAAATAGGCAGGAAATAGGATAGCGAAAAAGACACAGATAGTAATCATAACTGTGAATGTCAATGGGATGAAGTCTCCCATAAAACAGAAGCAGATAGCAGAATGGATTAAAAACCATAATCCTACAATATTTCATTTAAACAAATATTGTTTACAAGAAACATATTTGAAACAGAGGGACACAAACGGGGTAAAGATAAAAGGCTGGAGTATAATATATTATGCTTCAGTTGAAGTAAAAAAAAGCAGGGGTAGCAATCCTGATCTCAGACAAAGCAAAAGCAAAAATAGATCTTATCAAAAGAGATAAGGAAGGAAAACTACATCCTGCTAAAAGGCCAATGTAGAAAGGCAGAAATATCAAATGCATCCTTTTCAGATCATAATGCAATAAAATTATATGTAATAAAGGACCACAGAAAGATAGACTAAAAAATAACTGGAAACTAAATAATCTAATCCTAAAAATGAATGGGTCAAACAACAAATCATAGAAACAATCAATAACTTTCAAGAGAATGACAATAGTGAGACAACATACCAAAACTTATGGGATGCAGCGAAAGCACTTCTTAGGGGAAGTTTTATATCTCTAAATGCTTAGATAGATAAAATAGAGAAAGAGGAGATCAATGAATTGGGCATGCAACTAAAAAAAAACTAGACAAAGAACAAATTAAAAATCTTCAATTAAACACCAAATTAGAGATACTGAAAACCAAAGGAGGGAATAATAAAATTGAAATTAAGAAAACTATTGAACTAATAAAATAAAACTAAGAGCTGGTTTTATAAAAAAACCCAATAAAACAGATAAACCTTTGTTTAATTTTTGTTTTGTTTCTCTTTCTGGTTGTTCCTCCTATTGGTTATAATTCATCCTTACAACACGACTAATGTGAAAATATGTTTCATAGGAATGTATATCTATAGCCTATATCAGATTGCTGGTGATCTTGGGGAGGGAGTTGGAGGGAAGGGGAGAAAAATTTAAAACTCAAAAGCTTATGGAAGTGATTGCTGAGAAATCAAAAGAAATTAATAAAAAAATAGATAAAAAGAAAAAATAATTAATGGTTTGCAGGAAATCAAATGTAAAGTGACTCTTCTTAGAAGTTATCTATTTTAAAAATGAATTTGAATGGACTATGAAAAGTTCAATGGATTCTATGGACTAATTACGCACACTCTGTGGCAGAATATGAATGTTGGGAGCAGGTGTTTTCAGCGTGCTACAATGAAAATATCTGGCATCTGAATACCTAGGTTCAGATTTTGGCTTTGCTTCATATTACTTGTATTACCTTAGAGCTGGTTATTTAATTTCTCTGGGACATTTCCTTGGCTGTAAAATGAGGAAGTTGGTTTAGATAACCTCTAAGGTACTTTGCCACTCCAAATCTGGCTTACATGTCTGTATGCACTCACATACATATGAAGAAAACAGAGAAAGGGAGAAAGAAAAAGAAGGTGGAGGAAGAGGAAGAGGGATGGGAGTGGGAAAGAAGGAGAGGGGAAAAAACTGATTTCATCCTCATAACCCTGGGAGAAAAGTGTTGTAATTATCCCCATTTTACAGATGAAGAAACTGAAGCTGACAGAGGCTAAGCGACTTACCCAAGGTCACATAGCTAGTAAGCATCTGAGGCTGGATTGGAGCTCAGGTCATCCTGATTCCAGAGGCCCAAAAATTTATCCACCTCACCATCTTGTTGCCAAAAAATAAAAATACAATAAACATAATGTTAATGTGCATTTTTCTAAGTCAATTTGTACTTGCAGGGATCCTTATCTATGGTTTAGTCTCCTTATTTCTATTTGAATTTGATACTGCCAATGGAGATGAAGCCTTTCACCTCACCCAGTTTTAGTTTCCATGTATGAAAAGGGTCAATGTCACAAGGGTATTGTGAGAGTGGGCAAGTGAGATCATGTGTTCAAAATGCTTTGCAAATGTTTAAGAGCTATATCAATGCCAGAGAGTCTTACTGCCCTGATATCTGTAATCTTAGGGTTTTCTTCTCTATAGATTCCCAAAGCTATCTTCTCTGTATATGGCTTCATTTCCCCCTGCTTTCCTCTCTTGTTAGGGTCTTACAGCGGCTCCTCATCATACAATAGATAAAATAGATAAAATAGATAAATAGATAAAAATAGATAAAAATAGATAAATAGATAAAAAATAGATAAAAAACCTGAAAATTTTTAAAAATCAGCTACCTAGACAATCTTGCTTCCTCTATGTTAAAGGATTCTGTTTTGTTTTGTTTTAGCAGCATGATGATTATGAGGAAAGGTGTTGGATATGCAGTCAGGACACTGAGGAGTAAATCCCATACAATATATGTGACCTTGGACAAGTTTCAGCCTTCCTGGAACTCAGTTTTCTCATCCTACTTTTCTCTTGGGAAAAATAAAATCAGTCTATCACACTGCTCATAAGACGGTCCCTTTCTTATTTTTGATCCCTATTCCAAACCAAACCTTCAGTCTAACTCAATCTAAGATTTATCTTGCCTAGACTATTTTTAAAAAAATCACCTTTTCCAGAAAGCTTTCCCCAAGCTAATGAGGAAGAGTACTGGTGATATAATTCTGATAACTCTTCCAGAGAATGTACTTCTTCGTTAATATTTAATTTCTAAACAGTACAATATTTAATTTAATTATGGTAAATCATAGGGAACTTATATCCTCAAAATTAGTGTCTCAGTATCATACAGTTTTAGATTCTCTCTACCTGAAGTTTTGTGTAGAACTGAAGAAAATATCACATGCTGGAGAGTTATGGATACTTAAGAGGGAAAATTAAAGGTTAAAATTGGCCAAAACTTTCAAAGTCCAACTTCTCAATCAAGCATGAAACTCTTCTCTAATGCCTCTAATCACTGACTCTACAGTCTGTGTTCAATACCTCTGAAGGCAGCTAATTTAATTGTTGGACAGCTCTAATTGTTAGGAAGTCCTTTGTTATCCTGAGCTGAAATTGACCTTGTAATTTTGTACCCTTTGGTCTAAGTTCTGCCATCTGAGGTCAAGAAGAACAAACTCCATCTACTTCTAAACAAATATCTGAAGTAGAAGTAAGAAGATGAGGAAAGGCTAAAATGGAATGGAATTGGTGCGTGAGGAATGAGAAGGCAAGAAAGTGATCACGAGATTAAAGATTATGAAGTTCAGATTTTTGCTATCCCACAGTTGCTCAGTCATTAGAAACAAATGGATCCTCTCAGTGCAATGTTAATTTGACAAATGTCTCAGAATAAGTTAGCATGCTCTTAGCAGGAAAATCAGGGACCAATAAAGATAAATTAATATACTACTGAGCTACCACATGGCAAAGTAAGGTTCATTAGTAGGACTTTAGGGCAGAGAATATTTTCCTTTTTTCACCACTTAATAGTATTTTATTTTTTTCCAATTGTATATGTAAAGATAGTTTTCAACATTCACTTTAGAGAATATTTTCTTTCATTTATGTGGAGAAAGAACCAAAAAACTGATACATACAGAATTAAAATGAAAATATAATACTTGTATTCAAGTTAATATTTAATTTTTGTTTGTCTTGATCTGTAAAGGAAAAAGAGTCAGATAATATGGAAAGCTAAATATTTGTTCTTTCTATCCTAGTCTATTATTTAAGCATTATATATATATATATAAATTTCTCTCTTTTATCAATTATTTTCTATTTTATTTACATATTTATCAATATTTTATTAATTATTTTTTAGTTTTTTTAATATTGTTGGTTACATGAATATAATAGAATATGTTGTACAAAAACAAAAGCAAAAATAGAATTTTTAAAAAATAGGTGAGGGGCAGCTAGTTGGCACAGTAGATAGAGCATTGGCCTTGGAGTCAGGAGGACCTGAGTTCAAATCTGGCCTCAGACCAAACACTTGACACTTGCTAGCTGTGTGACCCTGGGCAAGTCACCTAACCCCATTGCCTACCCAAAAAAAAAAGGTAGATTAATTCAAATCCACCACTTCTCCTTTTTTGGGTACTCCTTAATCATCGAAGACAATATACATGGAGTCCTCTGTTGTAATTACTTCAATTAAAATGCTAATCTCTAGGCTTATTTTTATTTCCTCATAATTTTTATTTTCCTCAAAATACCACAATCAGTTCTTTTCAAGTTCTTCTGATATACAAGTATACATGCCTATGTTGTCTTTTCTCCCCAAAATAGTAAATTGAGAAAAAGTTCCTTAAGGCCCAAATTTCTTCCTTCATAAAAAAGGGACATAAACTAGATGATCTTTAAAATCTCTTCCAGCTCTCAAACATGTGGTGAAAATGTATACATCATCAGTGATGACAAAATGCATGACAACTAACACCTCATAGTAGAGATGATTGACCTACAATGGATATCATTACCTACTCTGTCTGCTAGTGAATTTTCTCTAAGTATAGATATAATTTTAGGTTCCTAAAGTGTAATAGTAGTTTTAACATCCCCTTTACCTACTATTCCTGCAAATGATGGCTTCTATTATCCTTCCTGTGACATTGTATTCATGGATAGCCTACTCTTTCCTGAAATGTCTTTATACATTGGCTCCAGTTCTTGTCTCCATGACGGAAAGAGATATCTGTCTCCATAACAAACCCTGTCATCCTGTTTTCTATTTTGAGGATCAAAATATCATTTCAGATGCATGGGTTTCATTTCTCTAGTGCATTCTTTCTCTCATATTCTAGAACAGCCTTAGTTAGTTTAAGGAAGATTGTTGACTTTAAGGTGGGAAAAAAACCATATCCTCTGGCATGCTTTGAGAATGACCAGTACTTCTTCAGTGTCAAGTCAGTACTCAAGTTAAATGTCTATTACTATGGGAAGAATTTGCAAATGTCAAACACTAGCATGATTACCACTTAACTCATCTCAACAAATTGTTTAACTGTCTTTTCATGGTGCCTTTGGAGATTTTCCATATTTTAGGGGTTCCTTTCTAAATAGAGACAAAACCAACTTTTGTTTAAACCTACCATTTATCAATATCTAAAATAAAACCTGAAGTTAAAATCGGGATAATGATTATACTCCCAAGGCTTCAAGTTAGTAGTACAAATAATCAAACAGTAATGATAAATAAATACCACCGGCATACAAGATATAGCCTTTTTTTCTTAATAACTGCACACTTTTTGTTAGTTGCTGCATTCATTCACTCAAATAATTAATCATCAGCAACAAATCTTCACATTAGGAGGATTTATAGGTCATGTGATCAACAAGATAGAAGACTAGACATTTTTTGTAATCCTTACTGCCTTACAAAAAAAATTCTCAAAGGGAATTGTTCTCTAGAGGTAGAGCAATTACAATTTAACCCATGGGATAAGAACACAAGAAGCCCAAAAAAGGTCATGGCCTTATTAATCAAAAATAAAGAATGCTAATCCATAATGTCTTTACTCAGTACCCTTCCACCAGCCTCTACCCTCTGGTAGGGAGCACATACTGATCCACAGGCTTGTGCTTTGAGGCCCACTCAGGATTTTCCATGGTGCTGCAGAATAAATACAGCTACAATCCACCTTTCCCTTCCCCTATCATCATGTAGGAACAAGCAGAAGACATTAACTCTGCCAAAATATATAACAAGGGAGGAAAACCATAAGAGGGAAGGAATCAGATTTCTGGTAGGGTGGAATAGCCCCTAATTCAAGGAATCACAAAGCTACAAAAGCTTTGCCTGGAACATCCACATTATTGTCTTGCAACCTTGCAAAAAGTGGCAAACACCAATTCATTCCAGACAGAAAAAAGAACAGGTTCAAAATGGACTAGATTTCAGCTGGGACCAGCCCCATATCCTCAGAGGCCACATGGACATGGTTGATATTCAAGGTCAATTCATCAAGGCTCATAAAACTTAAGTTTTCCATGGCATGAGAGGGTGGAGATAGCCTTGTAGTACTCCTTGAAGTAAACCCACCAAAGGGGGAGGACTCAGAAAGTGAATAACAAGAGATTATTAAGGGAGAAGTGGGAAGGAGTCTAAAAACACCAAGAAGAAGAAACTTCAATTAAAAACTTAGATCAAAGTAGATAAATCAACAGTAAAGATATTAAAAGTAGAAGGGAAGATGAATACCAATACATCCAAAATATCACAAACCTCTCTAAATGAAAATTTCAAGACAAAGGATAGTGAACCAACACCTAATAAAACATAAAACTCTGTGAGGATTCCAAGTAAAGCATGGAACTGGAGCAAGATGTTACAGAACGATCCAAGAAAGAAATCAGAATCTTGAGAGGTTAGAAAGAAACAAATAAAAGAATTTATGGCTTGTAGAGAAGAAATAATTAGCAGAAAATGAATTTTGAGTCCATGGCAACTAGTCTCTCAAAGAAAAACACACACACACACACACACAAACACACACAATGAAATAGAGAACAAGAGACAGGGATTACAATTATTACAATTGAAGACAATCTGGAAGAAAAGAAGCTAAAACAGTAATTTCAAATGAACACATTATCTTGATACAAGCAAAAAGCCATTGATCTCAAAGACAAAATACATAAAGACAACTTAAGGACCATAGGCTTCCAAGAAGGATGTAAAAAATTGAAAATCTGAACACCATAAGGCAAGAAATAATATAACATCTGCTCAGGGCTAATGAATACAAAAAGTAAAACACTAATCAAAAGAATACACAGATTGCCTAGAAAAAAAATACAAACTCTATGCTTCAAATTCTAAGACATAATGTTTAAACAGTTAAATGACAAACTATAAATTCTGTAAGCAACTAGGTGAAATGTATTCAACTACAAAAGGTAAGATACATAAAAAACCTGCAAGACTATTTGAATCCACCAAAAACCAAACAAGGAAATGGAACAGATATCCTGAAAGGCAAAGACACTCAAAATATAGTCTAAAATGGCATACCTTGCAAACCTGAACCTAATCAACAACTTAAAAAAAGGAAATTCAATAAAGGCTTTTGAATCATTTCTGAAAATTAAAGAATAGATGTGAGCATATTAATTGACTTAGAAATAAACCAAACAACAGAAACACAATAAAGGTAAATAGAAGTACAAAGGAAAAAATAAACGATGTAAAATAAATTATGCCATTCCTAGCCAAGTTAAAAAAAAATCAGAAAGAGAAAGATACCTTTTGGGTCTTATAAAAACAAAGAAATAACAAGAAAGGGACCAGTGAGAGATTTCTTTTTAAAAATACAAAAAGGGATACAAACAGAAGCATAATTTTGTGTTCAGTTCTGTGAGCTTGTTAAGCTGGTTATCCAGAGGAAGATCAGTCAACAATTGTCAACAAGCATTTATTAAATATGTTCTATGTGCCAAGCGCAACATTATGTATGCAAAGAAGGAAAAATGTCTTCGTCCTCATTTCCACATTCTAATGGGAGAGATGTCAGGTAAAAAAAATTGCCCATACAAAATCTACACAGGGTAAATGGAAAGTAATCTCAGAGGAAATCACTAACAGTGGGTGGGTAGAACCAAGAAAGGCCTTCTGCAAAAGGCAGAACTTTAGTTGTTTTAAAGGAAGTCAGGAGGTAGAGATGAGAAGGGAGAACGTTTCAGGAATAGGGGACAGCCAGTGAAAAAAGTAGGGAATCAGGAAATGGTATAACATATTCGAGGACAAACAAGAAAGTCAGTGTTGCTAGATCTTAGGGTATATGAAGGGGAGTAAAGTACAAGAAGACTGGTAAAGAAACAGAGATGAAATAGGAAAATGAAATTCTGTTATCTTGAATTTTTTAAAGTGATTTATATTATTGTATTCTTTGCATAGAAATGTTTACAGTATTATGGTATCTTAACGAACCACAGATTTCACTTGATGAGTGGATGACATTCAATGTTAAACTCTCCCTGTGATGCTGGGAGCTTTCCTCAAACGCTCTTGATAATATATTGGTACTAATGCAGTAGGTGGATTGTCCATCTCTTATCCTTCATTCTTAATACATAATGGAGCCTGCCATAGAATATTATTTGCAAAAGCCTACCTGCTCAAATCTTGAATTTTCATCTAAGATGTCATCGATCTATGTCATTCTTGTAAAGATTTTAGAGGTGAAAATGAGGCATTTAGGTTAATAGTTTATTGATCATCTTTTTTTTAGGTATACTAATTAATGCTCATATTTTCTAACCATCCATTTTATCATTTTTATCTAGCTGTCTTGATAATAGATCCTTCAGTGTTATTTCCAGCATCAATGTCTATGATCTGATCCAGATGCTCTTCCTGCCTTTGTTTTCTTTAGGTTCATTTTTTATTTCTTCATGTGATGGAAAAACAAATTTAAGCTTAGTTTAAAGAAAAAAACTTCCTAAGAGACTCAAAAGAGGAATAGGTTATATCAAAGGGAGGTAGAGTTGACCTCACTGTAACTATCCATAAAAAGGTTGGAGAGTCACTAGTCAGGCATGTTGCATAGTGAATTCTTTTTCAGGTATAGATTGAACTCTATAGAACAAAGATTCTGTTATATAGAGATGCCAGCTTTCTGTGCAGCCTCAGTTGTCTTATTCAAAAGTAGTGTCTTCCCTTTGAAATTATCTAATTGTCTCCAATTTATCATATGTGTGTGTGTGTGTGTGTGTGTGTGTGTGTGTGTGTGTGATGTACATGGTCATTGGAATGTTGTCTCCCTCACTGGAATATTAGCTACTTGGGTGATGTGGGTGGGACAAGTTTTTTTTAATCTTTCTTTGTATACCTGTAATTGAATGGCATAGAAATGCCTAATATACACTAAACACAAAGCTTGATTTGATTTTTTGAATCCTATTTCATATTTTGCATCATAGATATGATGCATCATAGAGCTTACTACCCTCCTCTACATCCATCCAGCCTTGCATTGAAGTAAATAATTTTTTTTCTCTTTTTAGGCAATTGGGGTTAAGTGACTTGCCCAGGGTCACACAGCTAGTAAGTGTCAAGTGTTTGGTCTGAGGCCAGATTTGAACTCAGGTCCTCCTGACTTCAGGGTCGGTGTTCTATCCACTGCACCACCTAGCTGCCCCTGAAGCAAATAAGTATTAAGGTATATATTGGTTTAATTTAAAGGGTTTTATCAGGATTTTTTTCTTTCTTTCTTATAAAAAAACTAGCTCTTTGATTACTGCTTCATCCATTAAAGGAGTTATTTAGATCTCTGCCCTATGACATGCTGGCTTTTTTTAAATGCCCAAATTTCAGAGGTCAAGAGTAATAATATAGTAGAAACAGGAAAAATAGTTCTTGATAAATGGCTGGATGTGATTTCTAGAAGTAATGGACCTACAGAATAGTATTAAATGGGATAAAGACAAACGCAGGGTGATATATCTGAGAAACAACTCTTCCCCTCAAAAAAAAAATCCTCATGTGAGAGATTTGGAAATGCTAACAATCCTTTTTTCCAAATACAATTTTGACCCCCATGATCCTCATAATTTATATCATATCATCATAGCAGCTAATAAGAATATAATAGCATTTTGTGAGCCACAAGGCACTTTTCTCACAAAAGTCCTGTGAGATATGCACTGCAAGTATTATTGTTTTCATTTTATAAATGGGGCAACAGGGACTGGAAGAGGTGAGGCCACAGATCTACTGTCATGTAGCAAAAGTTTGATTGCTAGGATTTGTAACTCATGTCTTCCAAGTTCACATCCAATGCCATCTCCACTATATCCTATCGTTCCTCAAGTACCTGCCTTTTGAATGTGATCTAAACCTTTACCTCCAATATTTATTGGCCTTCACAGTAATAATAATAATAATAGATGTTCACATTTATATTCTGCCTTGAATGTTGCAAAACTCTTTATTTTATGTTTACATATATTATATAACACCATTAATGTTCTCTACTGCCTTTCTATACCCATTCAGCCTTAGTTCTAGGTACTTCCCAGCTCTGTCCTCTGCTCCAATTCATCTGATTCCTTTCCACCTCCCACACATGTTTTGCTCATTCCCATCTGCATGCCTCTATTCATCCTGTTTCCTCTCCGGGGATCAACGAATCAACAAATATTTAGGCACCTATTATATGCCTAGCAACCATGTTAGGTGTTATGGGGAATACGAAAAAGAAGTAAGATATGGTCTCTGACCTGAGGTAACTCACAATCTAGCATGGGGAACAAGAATAATCCATGAGAGATAGAGAAGAAGAAATCATACAGACTAGTGCAGAACTGGGCAAAATTAACCATAAACAAATCCAGGAGTTCAGAGAAATAGCAGAAAGTAGTCAGGGAAAATGTCATGGGGTAATCTGTGACTGGCATTGGATCTTAAAGAATGAATAGGAAACAAACATAGGGAAAGAGAGAGCAATGGTAAATTGCAGGAGCAAAGGCAAAAAAAGTAGACATGATTAGCCATGAAGGGATTCATGTTATCCTCCTCAGGCCTCATGCTTTTCTTCAGGTTGTTTCCAATAAAAACATTCTCCTTCCCCATCTTTGCCTGTTGAATGCATACTTATCCTTGAAAGCCCAACTCAAATGTCATCTCCTTCATGAATTCATCCTCAATCTCCCTGGCTAGTAAGAAAATTCCCTCTCAAATCTCATGCAATACGTTTTTAACTTAATTTGGTAAGATTTCTTATCATGGTTATAGTTATAAGTGTGGATGCCTTATCCTCTTACCAAAAGTTCCCTGGGGTCAGATATTGTAAAGCCTATTCTAGCTCAGTTGACTCAGAGGCTGCATTGAGTGCACAATCATCTGCAAACAGAAAATCATGGACCCACGCTCGCTCCACTTTAGTCTTGGCTTGTAGCCTTTTCAAGTTGAAGCGTGATAGCTGACCTTGATGCCATATTTGTCCTCATTGAAGGCATTTGACAACATGGCTAAAAACATCATGCTAAAAAGCATGGAATTTCTCCTAGAGTTGTTGTGCAGCAAACACTATATTGCCTGAAATCTGGCCCTCTCTGAAGTCACACTGGCTCTCAGGTAGAAAACCATCTTCCAGGTGAAGGATCATCCTATTAAGGAAGACTTTGGTGAGAATCTTTCCAGCAAAGACTAAGAGAGAGAACACCCCCCCCCCACCGTGATTTTCACAGGACAATCTATTTCCTTTACCTTTATAGAGATGGATGAAAGAGTCACCCTTGAATGCCTGGGAGATAACCTCCTCTTGCCTTATAACCTGGAAAATTTTAGTTAGATTTTGTATAATCAATGGACCCCCTACCTTGTAAATCTCAGCTGGAATAGAATCATCACCAGATGCTTTGCCACACAAAAGGATCCTAATGGCATTCAAAACATTTTCCTCAGTTGGAACTTCAGCTCGAGAGGGATTGACTTCAACCTGAGCTAAACAGTCAGTGGCATCAGCATTGACTGGTGATGGTCTGTTGAGAACACTACGGAAGTGTTCACAGCCCATCTCTCTAGGATCATGTCCTTATCACTAATCAATGTGGCTCCATCAGCACTCAGTAGTTGAGATGCACCACAGGTCTTTGGCCCATAAATAGACTTCAGGGAGTCATAAAAGGGCTTTGGATTGTTGCTATCAGCATAAAACTGAATTTCATCTTCCTTCTTACTGAGCTAAGAATCCTGCATCTCTCTAAGCTTTGTTTGTATCTTACTTTTGATAGAATTAAATGCTGCCTTCTTAGACATGGATGAACTATCCTTCTTGTAAATCCTATGGAGCTCATTTTTTATTTACTAGCTTCTGAATTTCTCCATCATTTTCATCAAATCAGTCTTGATGTTTGAGAGTGTTCTGACCCAGATAAGCAAATGCAGTGCTATACACCAAATCTCTGAAAACAGCCCACTCCTTTTCTGCTCCACTGTTGCCAACCATGTGTTGGTTCAATTTTCCCTCCAAGTTAGCAGCAAACTGTTCTCTTTCAGAGAAGAGCTCTAATCTGTTGACATTAATTCGTCTAGCAGTCATTTTGCCATGGGGCCACTGCTTTTGTTGAATGAGAATATTTAACTTGGAGAAGATAAGTCTGTGATCAGTCCAGCACTCTGCACACACATTGCCTTCATCAATCTCACATCCTGTCTGTCTCTTCTCCTTACAATCACATATTCTATTAAATGCCAATGTTTGCTGTGAGGGTGCATCCAGAAGTTTTATTGCATTTAGATAAATGGAACACAGTGTTGGTGATGAGAAGGTCATGAGATGCACAAGTCTTCAGTAGTAAGTTACCATTGATGTTGCTGTTTCCAACTCCATTCCTCCCTAGGACTCCTTGCTGAGTCTGGTAGTCTGAGCCTACTCTAGCATGAAAGTCACCCAGAATTATAAGCTTGTCCTCTTTTGGCACAAAAGGGATGAGGGTCCCCTGATAAGGATCTCTAGGTCTTTATAAAATTCTTCTTTGACCTCATCAGGTTTCATCATGATGGGAGTGCAGGCACTGATGATGGTGGCATAACGGTTTCCTGCAAGAGGCAATTACATTGTCATGAGCCTGTCATTCACTCCTTTTGGTAGGCATACAAGCTTGTTGACCAGATTAGTTTTGATTGTAACACCTACACCAGCTTCAAGGTATGCCCCTTCACTGTGGTCACTCCAGAAAAACATGTATGTAACTCAAACTTCAGTAAGCTGGTCTTTATTTCCCAGCCTTGTTTCCCTTAGGGCTGCTATTTGTATTTGATACATGCTGAGTTCTCTTGCAACAAGAGCTATTCATCTTTCTGATCTACTGAATTTTGTGTTGTATATAAGTATGCAGACATTCCATGTGTTAATGATAAGTGGAATTGTCTTTGTAGACACTTTTGTATAATTCTTCTGTGTTTTGACCACAAGCTGGAATCCCCATCTGCCACAGTAATCAGGCCAGGGTTGGGTAAGCAGACAATTTTTAAGGCACCTTTTCTAGCCTCTTTGTCACAACAGGAGGTGAGCAGTGTGATTCTTAGAATGCTGCTCAGACACTCAGAGGGCTGCCAAATCACACTGCTGCTTCCAGTGAGAAGATGACCCTATGGCCTGGGCCACCTGTGTGCAGGGTTGTGACTACAGCTCCCAGGGTATCCACGCCTGCTGCTTCATCACTTGCCTGTCACCATAGGACTTGGAGTTAGGCAAAAATGGTAAAATGGTATGGGGGATGTCTTTTGATTAATGTGTAAATTGGATTTAAAGGAGGCAGAGTTGCATGAAGTCATTGGCCTCACTCTCTCTTCCAGAGCTGTAACAGTCCAGTGGCAGGACAGAATCAAGATGACTGGTGACAGCTTAAGATGCAGTGGATGACCTTGGCATCTTCAATGTCTAACCAACCTCTAAGAGCTCCACAGCACCTGCTTCAGCTGCCTTCATGGCCACTGGAACAAATTGTTCTCATCCACCCATTCCGTCAGAAAAAGACTTCACATGCTTGTTGTAGACACCTCACTAACTCACCAATAGGTTTGAGACCCCTCTGTTACCCTCAAACCTGGTTTAGCCTGTATGCCAAAACAGCTTACTGCAGTGTGGCCACTGTACATGCTATAGCTTGTTGGAGCCACAGGTAAGAGTTAGGTGGAACAGGTGGACACCAAAGGTGGAAAGCAGCTCTGAAAAGGGCTTTACACCTGAGGTACTAGTCTTCCTTGAATACACCCTACACCTTATCAAAAAGGTGTTAGAAGATAACTGGAGGCTAAATAACTTAGCCTGAAGGAATTGATGGGTTAAAGAACAAATAGAAATGATATGTAATTTCATTAAAAATGACAAAAATGAGACAATGTAAAAAAATTTTGGACACAGGTAGATCAGTCGTTAGAGAAAATTTTACATCTCTGAATATTTTTATTACAAAAAATAATAAAAAATTGGGAAGGCAACAAAAATACTAGAAAACCAACAAAAAGTCTAAATTGAAAACCAAAATAGAAGCCCTGAAACTCACAGAAGAAATAAATAATATTTAAAACAAAAAAATGAATAAATAAAACTAGGAGTTTTTTGTGTAAAAAGAATAAATGTCCTTGTAATAAAAATGACAGTACCATCTAAACTGATTTACTTTAGCATGAATTGTCACAGCATACAAAAAATTATTTTACAAAACTAGAAAAAATAATGAAGAATTTGATATTAAGGGGGAAAAAAAGGCCAAGAATCTCAAAGGAAATATGAAAAGATGTGGGGGAAAAGGGCTTAGCACTGCCAGATCTAAGCAGTATCTCAAAACAACTGGTATTGACTTTAAAAATAGTGAGATTGATCATTATAACAGATGAGCTACACAACATACAGAAACAAATGTATTCAGAACTCTAATTTTTTGGTAAAAAAAAAAAATAAAGACCCCAGGTACTGGAATAAAAATTTATTATTTAACAAAAACTGCTGGAAAAATTGAACCTCAGTATAGAAGAAATTAGATTTAGATTGACACCTCACACCCACAGATATTCCAAGTAGATACATGACCTATATACAAAAGGTCATATAATAAATAAATTAGAAAGACATAGAAGAAATTAGTTGTCAGATTTATGTAGAGGAGAAAAGTGTATGACCAAGCTAGGGATAGAGAGGATCACAAAAAATATAATGGGTAATTTGGATGACACAAAATGTAAAAGGTTTTGCACAAACAAATCCAGTAACTCTAAGATTACAGGCTAAAAGAATTGACTGAGAAAAACCTTTTCGATGAGTTTTTCTTTTCTAATAAAAGTCTCATTTCCAAAATACACAGATTTTCACTATTAAAAATTGATCCAAATTTATAATAGGAGTCATTTATTCCTCAAATGATAAATGACCTAAGGATAATAGTTTTCAATGGGGGGAAATCTATATTTTCCACAGAGGCATCTGAAAATGTTCCAACTCATTTGTTAATTAGGGAAATGCAAATTAAAGTGATTTTGAGGTTATATTTCCAACCTATTAGATTGGCAAAGATGACAAAGAAGGAAAATGATAACTGTTGGAATGGCTGTAGGAAAACAGACATATTAATGCCCTTTGATTGGGTATAACTGTTCTTGAAGCAATTTGGAATTATACACAAAAAGATGCTAATTAGTGCTTGCCCTTTGATCCAGGTATACTACTAGCGGGCCTATAACAAAAATATTCAAAGTAATAGGAAAATGTCCTATATGTATGAAAATATTCACAGCAGCTCTTTTGATAGTGACAAAAATAAAAACTATAGAAATTAAAGGATTCCAATCAATTCAGGAATGGCTGAATAATTTGTGGTATATGGATGTGATGAAATACTTTTATTCTATAAGAAATGAGGAAATAAATGACTTCAAAGATGTGTGGAAAGTCTTATATGAGTGAAGTAAACAATTGGAAGGATATTTTATACTACAAAATAAATATTTTAAAAAATTACTAATTTTGAAGACTTTCAAGCAGTATAAGAATGATTTATGCAATAAAAATAACAATTTGAAGCAATCTTTAAAACTCTAAAAACTGTGATAAATAAAATGACCATCCATGATGCTAAAGTCTTGATGATTAAATGTGTTATTCACCCCCAAAGAATGTTATGCAGCCAGTGAGGGAATCTGTTATACTTGACTGTACATTTATTACAAGGAATTTATTTTCTTTTTAATTATTTTTCAATGAAGCTGTGAGAAATTAAAGGGAAAGAAAATAGATTTCTGTTCATTAAAGAAAAATTAAAATAGAGAAGTTGAGGGTAATGCTAAAGATGTGGAATTATGTGTGTATTTTCAGATGAGGTCATTGTGTTGTTCATTTTCCTCAGTTGTTTTACTTTGCTACAAGAAGACATTTTAAGAGGTATAATCTGTAAATGTTAATGCATCAATAAACCTTTTTTCTTATTGAAATGTAAATCCTGTGAGTTAAAAAGTTTTACTGAAGATTGGGTCAATATTGTGTTTATTGTCATTTGAGTTTATTAAATATATACTATTAGACTTATAATCATCATGATCATGATACATTTAGACCAAAAATAATAATAAAATTAAAAAGAAACAGGGAAGGGAAACAGATATCCACCTACCCAAAGTAGAGAGCTGGACAGAATTATTTTTCTAAGGCGTTTTTCATTTCTATGATTACCCTCTGTTTGTGGATTCCAAGAATCTCTGGATTCTTAGCTCTCATAGAATGTACCATTAGGCTGCCAGCCCACCCACCTTTCAGTTTCTAGTGGAGCTGGTTGAGAGACTGCCAACTGTTAGCAGAGCCACCAATGGCAGTTATTATTTGCCAAGAAAGACTGGAAGGGCTGATAATGGCTACAACATTCCCAAATCTATAGTGAATCCCCTATTTTACTTTTTTTTCTCTTATGAGCATAGCATGAGCAAGTAATTAAAAAAAAACTTTAGCCATAGCTACTTATGAAGACTGCCTACCAAGATAGATGTGTGTGTGTATTTACAGTGAATCAATGGCAGAAAGGCTTAACCCATTGAAACTATGGATCTTTGAAATATTGAAGGAGGTATTCACATAGTGGAGGAAAAGCTGATTGCTCAATTTACCCTAGAGGGGCCAGGAGGATACCATAGTCTGCTGGAATAATAATCCTTTTAACTAGTGATGTTATTAGTAAGGTTAACTTCCGTCTTATAGTGTAGTTTTTCTTCAAAATAGCTCCTAGGTTTTTATAATGCGTTTTCCTGGATTTAAAAAAAATTGTCTAAAACTTCCTTTGCAAAGATGAAACTTTAAAGAGAACAGAATTGGGCTTATCAAGAGCTTAACCCTTTATGATAGCTATAACTATTACCCTTGATTTAATTCTAGAGGCCATAATTATTTCTTTGTCAATGCTGCTAGTCAGAACTGCAGAGAAGAAATAATAGTTATTTTTGGTTGAGAATCAAACTATAAACCTAGACACAAAGTTGTTAATGATGATATTGTCTAACTTCTATATAGCGATTTAAGGCATGCAATGTACTTTATAGACATCATTTCATTTGATCCTTAGAACAAAAGGTACCATACTAGAGATACTAATCCCCATTTTCCAGTTAAGAAAACTAAGGATGAGGAAGGTCCAATGATTTGCCCAGAGCCACATAATTACCAGTGTCTGATGCAATCTTCCAGTTTAGGACTTCCTAAATTCAAGCCAGTACTCTTTCCACTATACCACCTACCTACCTAAATAAATATTGGAGCCTTGAAAAAATTGTTTCATAACAACAACAACAAATGATGGAGACTAATCTTGCTATAGGCAAAAATTGTGTTTGTGTTTTTTTCTTCCTGGCCCTTCCATTCCCCTTCACCCCATTCCACCCCTCCCTCCATTAAATTCTCTTCTATAGGTTAGATATGGCCCCTTTGTAAGGAATGGTGGGGAGGAGGGTAACATTTGTAGGAGGAATCAATATTGATGCAAAAATTTTATATTCTATTTTATCTTTCCCATCAAAATGTAAATATTTCAGAATTTGATGTTTTCATTGGAATTCTCTGTATTTTGTAAGGTTGTCAATTTTATATCACTGTTTCTAATCTTCATCATTGCCACCACATTTCTAGAGGCAAAATAACAATAAAATAAAATTTAAAAAGAAGGCCCTAAAATGAAAGTTGTTACCACCAGTGTCCTTAATATTGGCAAATGGCTCAATATCAGAAATGGATATGTTTTTATCAAAGTGACACTAAAGAAGATGTATTTATACATCAGCCTTATCCCGTCTATGATGTAATCCAACTTAATTACTTGCTATTCAGGTAATCAGCCTTCTGCTGCTGAAGGATGGAGTCTTTCCATCTGTCCATCTACCATTATACCTTTCTTTATGTGTTATCAACCCTTATTCGAATACGAGTTCCTCCAGAGCAGGACAATCCAACTGTTCTTTTATATCCTCAGTGCTGTTACATGTTACATGCTGTTACATTTAATAAATGCTTTTTCATTCATTCATTAATTCATTCATTCATTATCTAGAGACCCTGACTATCCATGTCCTGTCACCTTATTTTCCTACCCAGCTCCCATTTGCACCTTTCCCTTTGATGTTGTTACCCACAAGCTGCATTTTTGAAAATAGTGAAGCAAAATAGCAGAGAGTGTTTAGTCCTGATAGGAATACAATCTTACACTTTTAAAGTTTCCTGATAATATTTTTTAGTTGTAATTCTAATAAGTTAGTACTCAGGCAGCCCATTGTATTTTATCGGATTGCTTTTGCCAGTTAATGTTATTTTTATTTACTTGATTGTAGTGATTGTGAGTATCATTCTCTCTCTACTTCCTTCGCTCTATATCCACACCTTCCCATGCTTCTTGGAATTTTCATTTTCACAACTGATTATCATGAAGCAATATTTCATTGCATTCATATACCACCACTGGTGAGTCAATCTCCAATCTGTTTCCCTTACTTCATACTGCCCATAAAACCCATCTATTATATTGTCTATACTCTAAAGAACTTGTTCCCTGCTTGGAAACTGATAAACTGGGTAAAAGTGCATGTTAACAGAGGTGTTCTGGACACAATGCCTTAAAAAAAAGAGATGAGTGGGAATTTCAGGTAATACTACATTTAAGAGAGATATTTTTAGCATATAGTTATCTTCAAATCATACTACAGTACACTCATGAGGACTTATGCTACTCTCAACACAGATATAAAATACAAGCCAACACCATAGCTAAAGCCTAATGTTTAAATACCAGGTTCCAAAATAAGTAATTTCTGCAAAGCACTTGCAAAAACAGAAATAAAATAAAGCATGAAACATTTAGAATCTCAGTGGGGCCTGTTTCATAGATGAGTTCTGCCACATTTTTCAATTGATAATGCGGAAGATGCAAATAAAATATTGCTTCTTCCTAAAAACCACGAAACATATTGAAACACTTTAGCACCTGTAAGATGAGATGGTCCCCAGTGCAAAATACCTACTTCCTTAGATGTTTGCTAAGGAGAGGTGGGAAGGGAGGAAGAAATATACATGCTTTAAAAATTGTTTTAGCAAAGCCAAATCCTTTTTAGAAATATCTGTGTTCCAAGTGATATGTTATTTCACTTGAAATGATTATTTGGACATATATTTGGCAATATTAATTAATACAGACTGCAAAAATTGGGAATGGAAACCAACAGAATGCCACATATGGCATCCAGAATTTCTTTCACCCATACTGACTACAATTTTATCTTCACTAAGAAGTACCTCTTGCACTGACCAACTTGCATAGAAATACAACATATGCTTTGCTTTGTCTCTCTCCTTTCAATTATCTTTCTACCTTGCAAAGTGGTTGTGAGGATGAAACAGGATAATGTTTATGAAAGTACAGTGAAATCTGCAAAGCTCTATACAAATGATTGTATTTATTACTCTAACTCCTTATAACCTCATCCTACTCAAAAAGTCCAATCTTTTCCTTCAGTCTGACTCCTCACTCTATTTTCCATTGTGAAGGAAAGAAAACACACACACACACACACACAAATACACAGAATTTCACCTGTGTTTGAGGTCTTGTGTAATTAGATAATTTTCTACAAGATTATAAACTCCAGATCACATAATTAAAATGCAAACCACTTGACAGATCCATGTAAATAATTGAAATTTGGCAGATTTCAAATTTATATAAGACACAACAGCCATCTGCCAACCCTGACCCCCCTTTTCTCTCTTTACAAAACTATCTGAGACGATTATCTCTTTTCCTTTCCCTTTTCCATTTGCAGATGCCTCTTCTAAACAGTCTATAAGATTTCTTCTAACATATTTCGTTGCCACATGATTGCTGTGGAAACATGAGGGGAACATGTGTGTGTTTGCTGCCAAGAGGAAAAAAAAAAACACAACCTATATTCTTATATTCCTGTCACTGTTCCACAAGTCCTAAACAGAACTAAAGAAACTGTGGCTATCCATTTCCTGTGAACCAGAGGTAAGCTGCCAAAGAAATTTGAACCTCTCCTGTCTCCACACCCAGTCCCTAGGTCGCTAACCGTCCCAGCCCTGACAGCAATGACTCCTTCAAAGAAGTATGACAAAATGTCAAAACTTTCCATGCAGAGTATGCCAAAGATTGAACTGTGACAAACATGCATTACTCTTTCAAGCCCACCAGGATGGCTCTAAAGGAAAATACTGGCTTCTCCCTTCTATTAACACACACACACACACACACACACACACACACACAATCACCAATGATTTGTTAATGTTCCCCTCAACTCCCTCTCCATCCCATTCCTACTCCATTCATACACACCCACACCCATTTTACATTACTATTACATCAGAAAATGCTGTCTCAGTGATGTAGTACAGTCTAGTACAATACATCTGGTGGCTTAGATAGTGAATCACAAAGTTATTTTCCTAAACTATTAAGCAAAATTGCTTTATCATCTGTTTTCATCCTACCAACAGCAGCGCATTTGGTCTAAATGGCCCGGTTGGCTTAGCAAGCTTTCCCACTAGCTCACCCTGCCTGGCACAAAAGTCTCCCAGCTGTGCCATGTGTTACACACTGTTAATAGTAAGTCTCCGGTTACATGTTGAAATGCTCTCTTTACAGCGCTTAGATGCCTCCCTTTTCTCTTGTGTTGTCTTGATGGATGGACAGTTTGAAAGGTGTCTGCTGTCCTTCTCCTTCCCCACCCCGGCTGGCAGAAGAGATGCTCATTCTGCTGAGAATGATCAGCTTAAATACCTTGTGTTGGGAACTCCCACCATCTCCTCACACTGCAACTATTCATAAGTCAGTGTGTTTTCAAAATCCTCTATTTGTACCCAGAGAGCCTTAATGCAGCACACATTTATAAAAAAAAATCAAAACATAAATAAAACTCATATGCCTCCTAAGTTTCAACAACTGTAAAATTTGAATTTCCCACAAAACCAAGTTTATCCCATTTTTAAAAACCTATTTCTAATTCCTTCTGTCAAATAACCACAGCTTTAAGATCAGGAAAATATTCTAACAAACAGGCCAACAGAAAGAAATTTTAAATAGTCATCAGCTCAGGAGACTTTTAGTAGTATCCAGATGACAGCTCTTCAGTTAAGAAAACATCCATCAATAACTTAGATGTTTTTGAACCAAATGCACAAAATCTTTATGTCACCAATGTACAAAAATCCATTTTAGACTTGGGATTTGTATACATTGAAGGTCTAGGAAAAGAAAATCTGAGATAACATTCTAATCAGTTGCAAAGATAATGTTTTTATATATCTTGTTTTCAAATTGCAGAAATCAATGTTTTTGATTTACATTTTAGTTGTGTGTTTTTGTCCAATTAATTATTTCAATATTCTTGGAAAAAGATAAAAGTAAAGTTTTTTGTTTGCTCACATCTGTTTTTTTTTTTGTTTGTTTGTTTGTTTGTTTTTTTTTTTTTTTGGCTAGGCAATGGGGTTAAATGACTTGCCCAGGGTCACACAACTAGTGAATGTTATGTGTCTGAGACCACATTTGAACTCAAGTCCTCCTGAATCCAGGGCCAGTGCTCTATCCACTGTGCCACCTAGCTGCCCCTCACACCTGTATTTTAAATGTCCTTTTAACGTGATTTTAGTTTGATATGTTCTTTAACTTAAACTTTCCTAGACTTGTCAGCCCATAAGAAAATTAACTATACAAGTATTTGAGAATACAATTTTCCTCCTGGGATGAAAACTAGTCCTGAAAATATCTGGTCCTTATGTAATATTTCTCATAGAGCTTGTTGTATCTACATGATAGAGGTAGTATACTGGTGGAAACTGCAAATTCTCCAAGTATCTAATTATTGAATTGGCCATAATTGCCATATATTATTCAGAAAATGCATGATCAGAAAAGGAGGTAGGCCAGTTACATAGTGAAAGTAATAGGTGAAAGATGAATGAATAGTTCACATACTGTACTGATACTCAAAGAAGGTTAATAAAAAGCTTAGATGAAAGCCTCCAACAGCATAGATCTGCTATGGGGGAAAAAAACCGTACAATACAAGAAAGCATGGAATGATTGTGACCTGTGCTGTTAGATGGAGTATCCATATTAATTAGATCACAATTATTGGATGAAAAATTTGGCAAAATTGTTTTTACTGGATTATACACTATGAATACAATAATTTGAAAAACACTGAGAATTAGTTTTTTCATTTAAATTTATTTTTTTAATTTGGAAAACGAGCATTTAACATTGTACAATAAAAAAGATGATTGCACGTGAAACTTCAAATTCACTACGTACAACTTACTATTCCTTTTAAATACAGAACAAAATTGTCATGTAAATTTCCCTCTCCCCTGCCCTTTTTTAATCCCCTTCTCCCACCCGCCTCATTATACACAAAATAGATGTGTGTGTGTGTGCACGTGTGCATGCGTGTGCATGTAAATTATTCCATACATACTTCTATTTATCAGTTTTTTCTCTGGAGGCAGATAGCATCTTTCTTCATACATCCTTTATTGTTAGTTTGGGTATTTCTTTGAACACTCATAATGAAAAGAAGCCCATCCTCTGTACCATACAGGGGGGACAAAGTAAGATGGGAAAGAACAAATGCAAAAATTAGACTATAACTTCTGATTATGAAGACGATGAGTCCGAATACTTTCAGCATTCTTCAGAATAAGGAAATACAGAGGAAGAATAGGGAAATGGTGTGGTCCTGAACCCTTATTTTTGAATCACAGAATCTGAGAAGTGACTGCCACCTCAACAGCCATCCAGTCCAACTCAAACCCAAAAGGCAATCTCCACTAAAATGCACCCCAAAAGTATTTATGTTGATTCTGCTTGAAGATTTCCGCTTAAGGGAACCCTCAGAGGCAGTTAATTCTACTTTGCCTGAGCTGAAATTGTGGGGAAGCTTTGGTGTACATCAAACCTCAATTCATGTGTATATTTCCAACCACTGCTCCCAGTTATTCCTGGAGGCTAGGATTCTCTTAATGCAACCCAAGATCGCATTAACTTTTTTTGCCTACCGCATCACAATACTGACTCATATTTCATTTTAAATCCCCTAAAATCCACAGATCTCTTTCAGAAAAACTGCTATCTAGCATCCCGCCCCGCCCTCCCCCCCATCTTATACTTGTGAATCTGTCATCCGGCATGTTAACTATGCTTCCCGATTTTGTGACACGAACAATTTGATAAGGATGCTCTTCACGACTTTATTCAAGTCATTAGTAAGAACAATAATAATAAAAATACAACCTTTTTGCAGCCCTTAGTTTTCTTTCCCAAACTTAGCTTATTTTCTTAAGGCCTTTCTCGCTCTACTCTACAGGGCCCTGGCTGCTTTTGTATTCATTTGGTCACCTGCCTTTTGCTTTTGCACAACACAAGTTGGTTGGGGAGTTTGCTGTTTATTCATATTTACTTTTTTTTTCAATTTTATTAATTAATTTATTTTTAGTTTTCAATATTCACTTCCACAAGATTTTGAGTTCCAAATCCCTCCCCATCTCATCTCTCCCCCCACCCCAAGATGGCATGCATTCTGAATACCCATTCCCCTAATCTGCCCTTCCTTCTATCTCACTCCTCACCTTTTCTTATCCCTTTCCCTGCAATTTTCCTGTAGGGAAGGATAGATTTCTATACCCCATTGCCTGTATATCTTATTTCCCAGTTGCATTTGAAAACAATTTTTAACATTTGTTTTTAAAACGTGGGTTCCAAATTTTCTCCCTTCCTCTCTCCCTACCCACTCATTGAGAAGGTAAGCAACTCAATACAGGTTATACATATGTAGTCATGCAAAACTTCCATAGTAATCATGTTGTGAAAAGCTAACTATATTTCCCTTATCTGTTCGCTGAGGCTGAATTTTGCCTGCACACCCACACGGAACTGTACTCCTCTCTCAGCCTGGCACAAAAGATCTTTCCAATCAACCATCCAGGTTGTCTTGGGCTGGAAATTTGTTTCCCTCTGTCTATTTGTGGGTTCTGCCGCTCTAGAATTTGTTAAGAGCCAATTTTTACAGGTGTTTGGAGGGGTTTGGGGGACGGCTCAAGCAAGTCACTCATTTCACTCCACTATCTTAGTTCCACCCCCCCATATTTACCTTTCAGACAATTTTTTGTCTCCTCATCATAATTGCTTCCCTTTTTGAATAAATGGTGGCAATTGTGTAAAACTTTAAGGTCTACCGATCCTTTGATTACATTGATCTTTAAAACATTCTTATGAGTTAAATAGAACAGTGACTCACACACATTTTGTAACTGAGCCCTTCTTTCAATACTATGAGAATGTGATAATTAAAGTAAGATCATTAAGTCAATCAGATGGCATTTGCTCTTTTAAACCCTTGAATCAATCAGTCAATAAGCTTAATTTAACACTTACTTAATAACAGGTAGTATGGTAGTTATTGCAGTTCTAAAGAAAAAAATATCACCTTTTTTTCCCACCCCACACTCAAATACTAATGAAGTTGCTAAGTAGTACACTGGATAGGGTGCTGGACCTGAAATCAAGACAGCCTGAATTCAAATCCTGTTTCTTGCATTTACTAGCTGTGTGACCCTGGGCAAGTTACTTATAATCATTTGAATTCTCTGCTTCTTTGTCAGGATATAAGTAGCATATTTCATCATCAGTCCTAGGGAGACATGATTGGTATTGGCATTGATCAGAGTTCTTAGGTTGTTGAGGGATGGTTGTCTTTACAATGTTGTTATTACCATAAAAAATATCCTCCTGGTTCTGCTCACTTCACTCTGCATCAATGTTCATATAAGTTTTTTGGGGTATCTCTGAAACCATTCCATTCACCATTTTTTATGAATTTCAATCATTTTGCAAGGACATTTGAAACATTTTGTATAATCAGAAAATATTACTTTAAATATCTCATGATAAAAGAGCCTATTTGCTGAAATATAAGCTATTCAATGGCATTGGCTTCAAGATTTTTTTTTTCTTTCAAGAATATGAACTTGTGCTGAAAAAGTATGTGGAAACTTCAATTTCAGTGCCAACTAAGAGCAAAGCAAATTAATTAACAGCAGAAAAACAAATTGATTTGAGTTTCATGTGTGCACAGCTATCAGGACTGCTTAGGAGAAGTGGAATCATTTCAAACACATGGTGATGTTTTCTACACGAGCCATTTTCTTCATGGAGAACTGTTATTATTTGTTTTTAGAGAAGAGGAAAAAGTCTCTGATGACATTTTAGTGAATGTCAATTGATGACTTTCAAAACTTTTTTCTTTTTTTGTTCGGCCAACAGCATCTTCTGGAAGTCTATCCCCATCTGCCTTCAATAAAACCAAACCTTATCTTAAAAATGTTTTTCTTTGAAATGTTGTCGTAGCACTCCACCTACATTTTCTTGTGAGAAAAGCCTTGGTTGGCTTATATGTTATGGAATGTCAGCCAGCCTGGGCATATTTGATTTTTCAAATCAGCAGAGTTTTCATGATTATAGCAACAAATATAAATGCATACACAAGTGTATATGTATGCAATATGTTCACATATGTACACATGTGTATATGTACACTGTGAATGTACACACATGTATATGTACACTCTACATGTAGTATAGTGTACATACACAATGTACACATGCACCAACCTATGTGTATATATGTGTGTATATTTATGTACATACACACATAAATACATACATATATCTCCCAACTAAAGAGTTAACTTGTGAATTAAAATTTTCCATTGATAATAGGGTATCAATTTTCTTAACAAAATATAAAAGCATTTATATGTTTTGTAGAAATATGATTGGGGTAACAACCATTTATGATTTAAAGGTTGGAAAGTCTCACAACATATTTCACCCACTTCTTATTTCTGCCTTTATTCTGGTCTTTTATATGTGTATGAATACACACACACACACATACACACACACACAACTGAAAGCCAGTATGGCGAAGTAGATAGAGAGCTGATTTCAAGGGCAAGAAGTGCAAGTTCTATTTCTGAAGCATGCTAAGTGACCATGCACGCTAATTAATTTTTCTGTGTCTTAGGGTACTGCCTGAGATTGTAAGCTATAGATCTGCATTGATAGAGAAAACAGAACATTTTGAGGAAAGGGGAAAGGAAAGAGAGAAGGAGAGACAAGGAGGGAGGAAGGGGAAGAGAATGATGAAAAAGACAAATACAGAGAAACAGGGAGAGGGAGAGAGAGAGAGGAAGAAAAAGAGATGAAAGACATATTTAGCACCTCCTTTGGACTCACTCTCCCAAATCTTATAAGCATTGGCAGCTTGAGTCCTCCAGAAGACAGTTAATTATTCTCCCCTCAAGATTTTAGGGGCAGCCATTGAGTCCCCAAAGGAGTGAGACACACTACTCACCAAGTGTATATAATCTATGGGAAAGTAAGACTCCTTTGTCTTAAATAGTACATGTCAGGAAACAGTAACTCACAGCTCCTGGTTAGATGAATGTCATTTTCTCCTTTCCTGAAATCCTCATGAAGTTCCCATGTGGTATTGCTCTTCTTGGCCCAAGGTTCAAGGACCTTGTGGAGTCCTAAGGCTGCACTTTTCTCCATCCTGAAGAGGACAGACTCATTTATTTATCTATCCATTCATTCATTCATAGCTCCTGGTCTAGTTTCTCCAACAATATGGTCAATGGGTTCAATGGGTTTTCCAATGACATGGTCATTGGGCCTCAGGCTTATTCAACTCCTTGCCAGTCTTCCTCCCAAAGATTCAATCACATACATTTGTTATATCAACAACATTGATTTCTTTATGTATAAAATGGAGATAATAATAGTTTCCTTATTTCCCAGAGAAGTTATGAGGCCAAATGAGGAAATATATGGAAAGCCCTTTGTAAACCTTAGAATGGTATGTAAATTTAGCCTGTATATATGTATATGTGTAATGTGATATTCTACATAAATACTAACATATATATAGCAAATATACATATATGATTGCATATGTGAATATGTATTTGGATAGTATGTATGTTAATATAATACAGTGGAACATATCCTGCCTCTAGAGGCAGAACATCCGTCAGTCAATAAATATTTAATAAGTGCCTACTGTGCTAAGCACCGGGGACACAAAGGTAAAAGAAAGTCACTCCTGTGAAGGAGCTCATAATCTAATGAGGGAAGATAACATGGAAATTAACTATGTAAAAACTATATACAGGATAAATTGAAAATAGGCAATAGGTCTAACTCTTTCTTCTGAGGCATCTAAGTCCATCCATTTGTAAAAAGTGTTTTCCAAGGTTTGATAAAGATCCCCACACTCACTTCCCTTAAAAAAACCAGACCACCTAATACCCTCAGTCTCTTGCAAATCAGTCACACTGCGGTAGTATGCACATATTTCTAGTATATATCCTCTTGCTCTATAAATAACAAACCTAATACTCTTCTACTACATGGCAGCACAACAGAGTGAGAATCTCTTAATCTACCAAATTGCTGACCCCAGGAAGCAACCGGGCAAAGCCGGCACATGGGATATATGCCCATCAGATCTTATTTCTGGCTACAAATCCTCCCTCAGACACTTACTACCTCTGTGACCTTGGACAAGCCTCTTAATCTCTCTGGCCCTCAGTTTCCTCACCTGTAAAATTATGTGCTTGGATAAGATGACCTCTGAGTTCCCTTCCAGCTCCAGATGTATGGTCATTGAATTCAAACCCCTCCTTGAACAAGTGAGAGGCCCACATAGGATAAACATTTTGGCCAGAGTCACACAGCTAGTAAAACAGCAGAGCTGGGTTTTGAATCCAGGCGACCTGATGCCAAATCCAGTGGGCTTTGCACAGTATCAAGCTTCCCCTTTGACTGATAGGCTATTTTTTAAATAAACTGATATTAGTTGAATGAGGTTCTGACGTCCATTTGTCCAGCTCAATGTCAAATTAACAACACAGTAGACAGCTCTGAATCTTTCTAAGATGCACCTAATCCTAAATGCTGTGTAAATCGATAAAACTGCCTTATCTACATGATGTGATTTTAACACTTGGCCATGCTATTTCTATGTTTATCTCTGTTTTCTCTTCCATGGTTCCAAAGTATTCTCCCTCTCCCCCATTAAAGGAGATTTCAGACTGAGTTGGCTGACCCCCATCTTTAAACATACCAATCAGATCATGAGTAATGAGGGGGCACTTTCATTTAGGGATGTTCCTAACGATGGGACTGCATCCAACTGCCATGTGTTACATAAACTGAATGTTCAAACAAGGTAGGATAGCATGAGGCCAGTGTCCTTGGATACTTGTTACCTTCAGTGCCTGTTTATTGCTCAGGCAGTCTTAAACCAAAATAGAAATATATTTAGTACCGTGTCCTAGATTTCCAGGGCATATCTCCTTTGAAAAGATTGGAATCACTTCATTGCATGTCTTTTAATATGTTATTAAGTGAACCAGGAATCTTCCCCAACTTCTCCATTTCTAAGCAACTTCAATAAAGAGAGGAATTAACTACAATATTAACTTTAAGAGGTAAAAAACAGGTTAAAAACTCACTATGGTATTTTCCCCCTAAGGGCAATAGATCCAGACCTACTTGCCAGGTGCTTCTAAAGGTTTATTTTTGTGTTTAAGATGATTATGCATTCACTATGGATTTAATTGCATTGGTGAATATTATTTTTAGGGCATGCAATTATTTATGCCTGCTAGTGAATAGTGACAGCAAGTGTAATAATCAAGCATAAATACGATATTTTCTTTTGAAAATAAAAATAAAAAAATTTGTTAAATGAGTATCTCAAAGGCTGGATTAACTGGTAGAAATTATTCAATGATTTTCACAAAAATTCTGTTAAGTACAGTGCTCTACCAACAAATAAATGACTAATTAATGTTTGTTAAATGAATGCCTTTTCATCAGCATGTGTTTGTTTGCTATTCATCTTGTACCCATGGTCTGTTCCACTTACACACAGGGCTATGACATCTGATACACATGTAATGTCTGCTAACAAGATATCTGATGGCCCTGCTAACAGTAGTATATCATTAACTGAGAAAGAAGTTCATGTGTGTCAAGGGTTGATGGAACAGGGGATCTCCAAAGAAGCACAAGGAATAAGCACCCATTTTAACACCATTAATGAGTGTAAATGTAGTGATACAAGGGCATGTTCAAAACAATTTTCAAGGGGGAGATGAGTGAATAAAATTTAGGTTCACCACATAGTATATACACTATGATATATTTCCTATCCCATATGTTCTCATCCCATACATCCTCTATACCAAATGATTTAATTGTGTATATGGAATAAATGCCATTGGCTATTCATGGTAAAGTGCCTTTCAACTGTTGTTTGTATGTTTTTCACTAGATGCAAGCACCCTAAGGACAATAGTTCTTTCCCTTCTGATACTTGCAGTCCCAGAACCTCACCCAATGTCTGGCACATATTAGATACTTAATAAGTTCTTACAGAATTAAATTTTACAGAATTACTTTTTTAATGTCTTACCATTTCCAGAAATTCTTGAAAACTACTTATATTTTCTCTGAAAAGCATCTAACTTTTTAGTGCTACTCATTTGTTTTTCACTATTCAAGAAGTGGGATTTCTTCTTATTTTTCATCTTTTAATATGTATTACAACTCAAAATCTTTTTTTTAATGTAGAGGTGATAATAAGATGGTTTTATTTGAAGAATCACATGTTTAACTTACAATGGACACGAGAAATCATGTAAGTTAGCATCCTTATTTTATAGATGAGGGATCTAAGGTTCAAAGGGGTAAATCATTCTTTCATTCAATCAGTCAAGGTTTGTCAAGCACCTACTATAAGCGAGGAAGTATGTTATGTGCTGGGGACACAAAGACAAGTGAAACCATTGCTTCTGTTGAGAGACTTATATATTAGGTATATGCGAAATAAATGTAAAGTGATGTTGCATGGGAAGGCAGTAGGAGCTGAGAGGATCAGGAAGGCTATGTGAAAAAGGCCATTTTGAGCTTTTCCTTGAAGGAAGCCAGGGAATCTAGGAGGCAAAAGTGAGGTGGGGATATTCCATAGGGAGACAGGAAACACGGTGTTGTGTTAAAGGAATAGGAAGGAGGCTGGTTAGTTTGAATTGTAGTGTACATGAAGTGGATTAATAAGTAATATGGCTAGAAAGATAGGGTGGGAGTAGGTAGTGCTTTAAATGCTAGCAGAGTTCTTATTATATCTTATCGATAATAGGGAGCCATCAGAGTTCATCATATAAGGAAGTGACAAGGTCAGGCTTGTGTCCTAGAAAAATCATTTTGGCAGTCATGTAGAGGATGAATTCAATTGAGCAGAGACCTGAGGCAGGGAGACTAGTTAGGTTAAGTGACTAGCCAATGCTTACATACACAAAATTAGAACCCATGTGTTTTGTTGATTCAATTACCAAATATTTAGGAAATGCCTATCATATGTACTACTCTAGGCACTAGGAGATGCAAAAATCAAGAAAAAAAAAAGCCCTGCTTTCATGGAGCTTACAGTCTAGTAGGGAAGGATAGGACAGACACAAATAATGATAAAGTAACGTGATAAATCCATGACAGATAAAACAATTGTGATATGGGGCATCAAAGGGGATAAAGATCATTAATGCCTGGGGGAGAATGATGAATCAGATAATGTTTCCTGGAGGACATGACACTTGAATAAGTTTTTAAAGGATGAATATGAATTCCACAAGGAGGATGGTGGTGGTAAGGGAGAGCTAAAGTCGATCCATTCTTAGCAAATAGTTTGCATAGAGTCCAGAAAACAGGAAAGTATCAGATATGTATGTAGTAAAGTCCAGATTAGCTGGAGTATAGATTATGTAGAGGTGGATAGTATAAGACTCTGATGGAAAGCCAGGGTGGTACCACGTTGAAGCAAACCTTAAACACCAGAGCTTGATCTTTGCTCAGTAGGCAAAATGGAACTTTTGTAAGCTTTGAACAAAAGGCGACATGACTAGAACTATGGATGAGGAAGATTAATCTGGTAGTGGTATGAAGACTAGATTAGAAAGGGCTGCTGTCATAATCCAAGTGAATTGTTATACAGATCTCTATAAAGTTGGTAGAAGTGCTAATACAGAGGAAGGCACAGACATAAAAGTTATAGTCTCTGTGTAGTCATTTATATTGCTTATATAGTCTTGTTTATACAGTCAAATGATGGATAAGGAAGAGTACAAAGAGGCTGGATTCAGTGAATTGGGGTGATGTCACTGACAGATACTGAAGCGAAGAAAAGCAGACTCAAGGAGAAAGACAAGTTCAATTATGGACAACGCTATATTGAGATATAGGTGGAGATATCTGTAAGCAGCTAAGAGGTGGTTCTAGTAATTAGAAGAAAGATCAGTGTTGGACATACAGATTTAGGAGTCAACTACTTGGAAGTCACAGCTGAAATTATGGAAGTGAATGATATCATTATGAATGAATGAATTAAAAAAAATAATAAGCATTTAATACACACCAAGCACCAGAGCAAGCAAAGGAATATGAATACAAAAGTTAAGGCAATCCTTGCCCTTAAGTGGCTTATTTATATGTGAATGGAAGGAACCACACAAGTAGGTGAATGGAGGCCAGGGAGGGGCAGTTTGATACAGAAAGTAACCAGGATGAGGAGTTGCGCCATAAAGAATAGATTGACACCCCCCATCCAAGAACAATGGCAGTACAGATTTGACCATGTTTCATGGTTCCAGAACTGGAGAGGAAGTTGCATGGGAAGTAATAAGGGAATTGGTGAGGCCATGGGGAGATGCTTAGGGAGTAAAGAGCAAAATAAAGCATGCCTTGAGCTTTCCCAAAATAATGGTCAAGGAGAAGCAATCACCAATAAGGAGAATGGGGCATGAGTCAAAGTTCTAAATATTAATGAATTAAAACCTTTAGGGTGTTGTCTCTGGTGTGAGCAGCAAAGTGGTTGTCAAGTTTGGGAGGGGTGGCCAAAGAAAAGAGTGAATGACAAGAATCATTGGACATTGACTAGAAAGAGAAGATGATCAATGACAGATCTTTGGGCACAGCAATATTAAGGGGTCAGGAAGAGGATAAGGAATGCATGTAGGACCTGGAGAATTACCATCAAGAGAAGAATTAATTAAATGTCACTAAAAAAAAAAAAGAAGAAGATGGTATCCAGAGAGAATGACAAATGCTACATATAAGTCAAGGAGGATGAGGCCTGAAAAATCACACTGAATTTTATAAGAAGGAAGTCATTGGTAATCTGAGGAAAAGTAGTTTTTGTAGAGCCAGGTGACAAGGGTTTAAAGAAAGATGGATGCATTTTCTTTGAAGACATTATGATACTATGTGGTAATAATTATTTCCAAAATACTAATATTTTTAAGCATTTCAATCATCAGAGAGAGAAAGTAGTTACTCAGGTTTGAGGAGGAACTGAGCCTCTGCCTGGGAAAGGCAATTTTGAAGGTTACAAAGATATATGGAACTCAAGCCAGGAAAGGTAATAGAGAATTCATTAATGTTTTCTTTGTGCCCCACTTACTAAATCATTTTTCACATTCCAAAAGCTTTGTACAACTTGCCAGCAAGAGCTTAAAAGTAGTAAACTTGTTTGGATAGGAATGGGCCCATTCCTCTGCTGTTCTCCAAAGTTATTGCTATTTTACATTATTTCACTAGTAATAATATATGATTTTAAATCACATATAATTCATAGGTCCATTCATTTAAACTAGAAGGTACCTTTGAAGTCATTGAGTCAAACTTCTCATCTTACAGACGAGGAAACTGAGGTCCAGAGAGACAAAGCCATTAGTCTAAGGTTACATGGGCAGTACGTGGCAGAGATAGTATATAAATGGACTCAGGACCTCCAGATAGAATGCAGTTTTGTTTTCATTCTCCCACTGTACAAAACAGATACAACACACTGATATATATGTCTCTCTCTCTATATATGTCTATATATATGTCTCTGTATGTGTCTATATATGTCTGTATGTGTGTGTGTGTATGTATGTATACATATGAACAGAAACTGACTCTCCACTACATGTAAATCATTTTGTAAACTATAAAGATGTATAGCAGTGGCAACCATCATTACTGTTATGATTCTTTTATATTAATAGTTCAAGGATCTGTCATTTCACCAGTATCCATAATCTCTCCTCTGACATATATCAAGACTCCTCTTTAACTCAGATCATAGCCCTTCTGAGTAGCTGTGGTTGAAAAATGTTTCATCTTCTAGCCAGTTGGATGGTGAGCCTCTCTAAACTTTATTAGATTGGTTGTCAAGCAACGGAAATATAGTCCATCACCAGGCCTATAGTCATAGCTTTGTTCTATCAAGGCTTGTTTTCTACTGGAAAAGCCTAGAAAAATCCACGTTCACATCCACATCAAAATGTGGCCTAAAAATAGAAGTAAAGGAGAGACACTGTTACGTTGAATTAATTTATTATTATATTTTAATATAAATTAATATTATCACCATCATTATGTATCCATACTGGTCTTCCTGTTTTCCTGCCTACCTATGAGAAACTAACTATAGCAGGCTCTGGTAACATTCCAAGCTCTCAGTCAGCCAAGCGAGTTTTAGTGTTATTTTTCATCACCTTGACGTCAGTGAGAAATATCACTAAATTAATGCAAAAAAGATGTTCAATAGGATTTCATGAATAACTCAAAGTCCATTGCAAATAAAAGATGATCTGTAATGTTTTGAATTGATGGAAATCTGTTTAGGGATTTCCAGCAATTCATAAACCAATTTCAGCTGACTGGTGGGATTTTTTTTTTTTACTTGGCAAGTCAAAATTAAAATACATTCCCTTCCAGAAACCTCCCCCAATTGACTCAGTTATCACTGAAGATTAATGAATTTATAACAGGTATAGCAAAAGGCACGTTGTTGAGAAAGCTAACCATGCTCTTCAGATCAAGTCAAGAAGCATCTTGTAAATGCCTACTATATGTCAGGCACTGTGTTTAGCAGTGGGGCGGGTGATACAAAGAAAGGCAAAAGACAGTCCTTGCTCTCAAGGAGTTCAGAATCTAATGACTTCTCTCAAAAAAATAATTCAAGGCTTATGTTATACGCACCATGGTTACCCAAGACATATATGTTGCCAAAAGTCCCTACGTACAGCATCTGCCAGCTAACATATGCATTTTTATCTTTAACTCATCAGCTCTGACTGCAGTGACGTTTTTTTTAACTCTCCTTTCCTCTTTGTCCTTGCCGTGTCTCTGGATAAGCTTCATGCATGTACAAAAGTCATTCCCTCTGTACTATGGGCTTACGAGTTTCTCCCACGTGTTTCTCTTGGGCTGCCAATGACCATCAACAGGGGATTAAACATGTGTCTTCCTTTTTCTTGGCATTTGAAATCCCAGATACTGATCTAACATCTTTATGTCTTCATATATAAGCAATTTCAGAAGCAAAGTCCTAGAGACAATTTCAGGAGGAGAATTTATTGGGCAGTTGTTCCCAATTTTACTGTTTCTCCAGCCCTTAGAGTAAAAAAGCCAGAACTATTCCGTTTACCTTCATCTTGGACTTAAAATAAAAGTTTTAAGTCAAACATATTCCAAAGTCAGGCACCATGGGGAGCTATGCCATTTCCAGAGTTGTTAGTCATAAATTTCCCACCCTCAAATTTACATTGAAAATCATTCCTAAGAATACTGATAAACTAGAGAGCATGTATAAGAAGGCAGCTTAGATGGCAAAGGTGATCAAGGTCATATGTCATATGTCATAAAGAATCCACTGAAGTAACTGGTGATATTTAGCCTGTTGTCATGAGAGCTGTCTTGAAGCATTTGGATGTAGAAAAGGTATTAAGTCTTGTTCTGTCAGTGTGGCCCCAGAAAGTGGAACCAAGAGTATTGGGTAGAAGTTACAGGCACTAATTTCATCATTGTAGATGAGGAACTGAGGTACAACAAGGCTGAGTGACCTGTGTGACCCTGGTCACACAGGTAGTAAATGTCTGAGGCATGATTCAAACTGCCTCTCAAGTCCTTTGTTCCATCTGGTCTGCCACCTAGTTGCCTTCAAGATCCCTCCCCTCTATGAGAATGTTCAAAGATATAACTGACACTTCACATATTTGATACTCAATTTCTATTTGTGCTGTATTACTAACTTTGCAGGGGATGGAATAAATATTTATCGATGTTGATGATGACAGTGTTGATAGAGTTTGAGGGATTTTGCTTTTGGCAAAAAATTACTTCCCATCTCCAAGTTAAGTAAAAAAGCCTAATAAAATGATTAAAATGGCTTCTTGGACATCAAATAATTCATACTAAACAAAATTCTGATGAGTTAAGTGTAAATAAATGAGAAACATATGGATTAAATTTCCTTTCAATACATAAAGGTTTAAAGATTAAGTGAAAAGGAGATTGACAACATACATCTGGGATTTTGCCCAGTGCAAAATTATTTTTAGTTTCAGATATTAAATCTAAAACATAATTGGATTTGCCAAGCTTGAGAATATACTATTGGCTTAGAAAATATCGATGTCACACAATCATCTGGGAAGATGCTATAGATATACTATTATAAGAATTTGGTCCAGGTCTAGGATGGGTACTTTCTTTAACCAAATTTAAATGTGCAAATTTAATTTTATTGTTATTTTTAATATGGAAAGTTCAAAAAAACTTCTCTTGATTTGGAGTCATTTAAATGTAGAAAACGTGTTTATGGAGAACATGATCACTAACTTGTTTCTTATCAACTCAAAACCAAAACAATGTGATCAATGTTATGAATGGGTAAAGTTAAGCATATGTATTTCATGAGACTAGAAAACAAAACACATTTATAATTAAGTTTTAATTTCCTTCAAAGTCAACCAATATACTTAGTAGAGAAATTTAAGTCAGACTGTGCACAGAAGGTCACTTTTTTTTATGCCTTAACATTCATCTGTTGGTGATCAATGTTGAATTTTACAATTTTGTAAGAGGGAAGGAGGGAAGGAGGAAGGGAAGGAGGGAAGGAGGAAAGGAAGGAGGGAAGGAGGAAAGGAAGGAGGGAAGGAAGGCAGGCAGGCAGACTTGATGTAGTACAAAGAACATTGGATTTCAAATAAGAAAATATAGGCTTGAGTCTCAGCTCTTCCACTTCTTAGCTTTGCAACCTTGGGAAAATAATTTCACTTTTCTGGGCTTCAGTTTCCTCATCTGTAAGATAGATATAGTATACTATCTCTTTCTATATAATTCTGATATTCTGCGACTTCTGTAACCCCTAAATTTGGTTAGTACTCATGGAAGGAGGGCAGGGAGTAAAGAAGCCTCCAGACTAGTCTTGCAAAATAAGATAACTTTGAGTGTCAGGTGGTTTAGGATCCTGACATTCTATTCATTCCAGGACCTATCAATGGCTTGAGTCCATAAGTGTTTCCCCCAAACCTTTCCAGAGTTCCCAACAATCCTTGGAGGACATAATCAAGGCTGGGCAGGGTCAGAGTCAGCCCAACTCTCATACTGCAGAAGTCCCAGGATGTCCCAGGACAAATATACAATGATAAATTTTGGGTAAAAAAAGAGATACAACTTTAGAATAATCAGAAATGTTAGTGCTAAGTTTGCCACCATCCACATTCAACTATTTCAATAAAACCATCCTTATAAATTTTCCTCCAAAATGAATCCCTTGGGTGCTACCTTGTGTAAAGAAAAATAGATACTACAGAACAGTCTCTAGGAAAAAGGGGGAAAAAAGGATTTACTAATGATTAGAGGGGCAATGTATAGGTTTGAGAGTTGATTTTGTACTGGAAAGTAGGATTTGGAAAAAGATAGGAAGGTCTGAGGTTGTCTTCCCTATCCTCTAGCTCTGCCTCTTTTCTGAATTTCTTTCTTTGTCTTTGATGTCCCAAATTAATTTGCATGGATCAGTGAAAGTTAATACTGCAGATGGAATGAAAATGGTTATAATCTGTCACTCTGTCTGCACTCCTGTATTTTATAGGCAGGGGCAAATGATAAGCAGGAGGGATTGTAAATCTCTCCCCGCACACAGGTCAAATGACAGCAGAAGTTGCATACTGGCCAAAGGGCCTGGGTGATGCTGCCAGGATCCTACAGCACCACAGGGTCAGTTCAGAGCACCTAAGAGATGGGCTACACTGTTTTTGGTCTAGATGGACTAAAAAATAGCCAGAATAAACCCCAGATAAGTTTATTGGTCTCATCCCATCTCTTATCTTGTTCTTTATCTTTGGGAATACAAGGTTCTGGAAGATGAGGGCTTTTTTCCTTCCTTCATATCCTGTGCGTTTCAGTGACCTAGCAAAGTTGTGGCCATTCACTCTGCATCTATTAAATTAGCCTGAATGGATGGTGCAGCTGCACCATTATTATACATGTCACAGTAGAAACTAAGGTTGGATCAAAGAACAGTGAATCATTCCCTGGGGTTGGAATACATCCGCCTACATTTTTCAGGCAGTCCTAGATCTAATCCAGCACCTAAGGAAAGGCTTCTTCAAACTCCGTGGAGAGGTAAAAAAGTAGATTTCAGGGGGGCAAAAAAGGTTGATGATTTGACCCCATGGCTATAGCAATTGCTGTGAGGAGATGGTATGCATTCTATTCTCACTGACTGGATTTCAATTGCTAACAGTCAAGTAACCCCTAAAGGTAAACTAACCTAACTTATAGCCAACAACCTTAGAACTGGATAAGGTTTTCAGAGATGTAGGAAGCTGGAGCTTGGAGGTTACTCTCCAAACTACTCATTTGTAAATGAAAATTAAGACGCCTACTAAATTTCCCCATGCGCAACATATCAGAACTTTATATAGGTCAGGGTCTTAATACTATCTCTTCAGAGTAGCTGAGTCAAACTGTATATTTCTGCCTAATCCCTGGGGTTTCTTTAAAGAGGTTTCAGCTTTGGAAATCCCCTACCCTGGGGCCTGATAAAGACCTACTTTCTAAAACCACTAACTACAAAAACGCATCCTTTAGTTTTTTTGTGACATAGCTCTTTCTGGGGACACTTCATTTTTATATTCTAACTGGAAAAAATCAATGGTTTGGTGGAAAGAACATTGCACTGGAGGAATGGAGATGGAGGTCAAAATGGTAAACCTAAAAATCTGGGCTCTGCTCCAGTATCTGCCACTGACTTGGCATCAAAGCACTATGTACTCACCTCAATTTTCTGATCGTAAAATTAAGGTAATAACACCTGCCTTCCAGTTACTTCACAGGGAACTAGTGCATAGAGATGACTTCATATTTTTAAGAGCTTTGAGGTTTGAAAAGAGAAATCCTAAAAGTACAAAGCATCACATAAACACAAAGGAGGTAAGGGGATTCATGAATTGGCACAGCATAGGGCACTATCCTGGTCATTTCATGTTCTTGTCAGAAACTCAAGGGAATTTCTTTTGAATATTTTTTCAACATCCAGGATTTGTCAGTGTTTCATTAAGATTTGCTATTCTCTCACTATCAGTCTTGGTATGAATCCTTATGAATCCTTATCCTTATCTCTATGAATCCTTAGAATTTTTTTATTGTGTGTGTGCAGAATTCTAACATGTTCAAGATGTATATGTGTGCATATATATATATATGTGTGTGTGTGTATATATATACATGTATATATATATACATCCATTTATATTTAGAGGTACACATATGAATATACATATAGGTAGGTGTGTTTATGTACATATACATACATGTGTATATTAACACAAAAATATCAATGCTGTCTATCCAATATGGGCTACTATCCAGTCAGTTATTCCTTGGTTTCAGGTAGGCATAACAATGCCTTTGCTACCCATAAAGGAGGTGGATTCTGATAATTTTTCAATCACATTTGGGATGTTTATAGTTTTAGTAAATCAAGCTGTAAAATTTCCTGCAGGGTCTCACATAAAAGTATCCAACATAAGACCCTAAGGACAGGGATATGACCAAATCATTTAATGTTGGTAGGTCTCTACTTCCTTATCAATAAGACAAAGGTTGGATTAGAAGTTGTTTATGGACCCTTTTACCAGAAATCTCTGTCAACTACAGTCATGAGATAACATAAAGGTGAGTCAAAGCAAAATGTCATGGTTTTGTATTTAGATGGTACTCCATTCTGCAAAAACTTTCACTCAACTTCTCCTGGTTCTCCTCCTGTTTGTCTGGTTACTTGGACTCAGTCTCTATTACTGTTTCATCATTCATTGTCTTCCCCTTAGGCACGTGTTCCTCCCATGGCTCTATCCTCCATTCCCTTTTTTTTCTCTTATACTCTTTTTCTTGGTCATCTCATCTGCTGCCAAGTATTTATTTATCTCTATGCAGTTGGTTCACAGGTACGTAATAAATGAAGTGTCTTGTTTATGTACATATACTATATGTACACAGTATATACACATACACACATATACATATAGTTAAACATACAGCATCCCCAGTCTTAGTGCAGTTTTAAGCTTTAATAAGTTCAAATTACATTAAAACTTGAATCACCCTGTACATATACATATGAATATGCAAGTGAGCAGAACCAAGAAAACACTGTATACAGTAACATCAATATTGTTTTAAGAAGGACTTTGAGCAAATAATTAATTTAACTATTATAAATAACCAAATTAACTATAAAGGACATATGAAAATGTTATCTGCATCCAGAAAAAGAACTGATAAATAGAAGTACGTATAGAATAATTTTACAAATCCAAATGAATATAAATCTTCATATACATATATATGTATGTATAAAATTTTTCTGTCCTGAGTTTTAGTCTTATGATATTATCATGAGCTTCTTACAGGAAATCTCCACCTATATATTCCACCAGTATCTCCAAATCAATATACCTAAAATGGAACTCATCTCCTCCACCCACTTCTACAATCACTTTTCTATTTTTGTTAAGGGTAGTACCATCTTTCTAGTCACCAGTTGAAAATATGGATTCTTTTACCCTTTTTTTCCCCATGGCTAATCAATTGCCAAATCTTCTTAATTCTGCCCGTATAATATTGCTTACATCTGCCTCCATCTTCTCCACTCATAGCCACTATCTTAGTTCAGGTCCTCATTCCCTCAGGATTAGACTATTGTAATATCTTCCTAATGGGCCTCCCTGTTTTCTCTCTTGCCTCTGTGATTTACCATCTACACAATTGCAAAATAATCTTCTTAAAACATTAGGTCTGATCATGTCACTCCCTAATTCAAAAAACATTTTTTTGTGGCTCCCTTTTTGCCTCTAGGATAAAATATAAACTCCTCATCCTGGCATTGTAAACCTTCTACAATCCAGTTTCTGCCCCCTTTTATTGAGATGTTTCACATTACCTTCATTTTGTGTTTTCTACATTCTAACCAAACAAGTCTACTCATTTTCCCCCAAACATCATTCAACCACCCCTTTTCATTTTCATGCTGCAGTCTGCTCCTTTTCTACCTTTGCTTCACATTATATTAGCTTCTTCAATACTTGACTGAATTGCTATCTCCTTTCATTAGCTTTTACCCAACTGTTCTAGTGTCTCATTCTCTCTCTCTCTCTCTCTTCCTCCCCTCCTCCCTAGATACACATACACACACACACACACACACAGAATCATCATATATATACATATGTATGTATATATACACACGTATACATATATACACACATATGTGTATAGACACATACATGGATATACATACATACACACATACATACATAAGCTCTGATATATCCAGTACCTACCACAGTGCCGAAGCATGAGAAGTAGTTTATAAACATGCACTTAATCCATGCAAGATCTATATGATGGGCATAATATGTGAAATTTATGTGACTAAATAAAAAGAATTTTTTTGATGTTGATGACTAGATAAGGAGGTAGATTTTTTTTAGTCTGCAAGGTCAAGTGAAACACAATAATAAACACTGTATCCCATTCAAGTGAACTAGATTCTAGTCTCCCTACTATTCTCCCTATTAACCCAATGAGCCTTCTAAGAGTATCATTTCTTTTTTTAATTCTGTATACAAAATCCACCCCCTCAAACCATTTCCCTCATCCTCCTCCCTTTCACACACCATTCAGGTATTAAGCGATATCTTTTTTTTTTTTTTTTTAGAAACTGGCTAACCAAGCCACTCTGACTCCCTATCTTTTGCTCACTTTCCCTTTTGATTAAAATCAAGCTAGAAAGGACCTAAAGAAAGGATGAGAAGGTGAAACACTAGTCTATAAAATCTTGCTACTTACTAGCAGTTCTGAGAATGGCCTGGCTGTTTGAAAAAGAGAACAAAAGTGAGTGTATAACAGTTTTGTTTTTGAGAAAGGTGGGGGTGGGGAATGTTATCTATGGACTTCATTTGCTGTGCTCTGTTTTTGGGATCATGGATAATTGTCAATTGACTGAAGTTGAAACCAAGACAGTGATCTTGTTCACAGTGCAATCTTTACAAAATCACAGTAGAGCTTCATTGCCTATTTAGTTCTTTTCTCCTATGAGCCACACAATAAATGTGTGTTAAACGGAGTTGAAACTTGTCCTGAAAACCATGGCCTCAGGGGTTCCAATGGGAAATGCTGTGTGGGCAAACAAAGCTCCCTCTTTGCAGCTTTACAAATGATAGGTTTTCACTTTATAAGATGTTTTCCTTGCATTTTTAAAGCTTTCTGCTGATGCATAACAGCACCCGCCAGCAATCCCTGGGCTGAAGCATTGTATCTGGAAACAAATGTCTATTCATTTGAGTTTCAAACACTCCCCTGGTTAGCTGCCTGCCTCCTTCTTCATTTCTAAGTCAGTGAGAATGAGCTGCAGAGCAAGGAGGCTACAGCAAAGACCACCAAGATGCTTATTTCGGATAGGCAAAATCAGATTTCTCTCAGCTAAAGTCCCACTCTCTGCTCACTGGAATACACAATGATAGATTGAATGGCTTTTAAAAGGTGCTACAAGTAGTTCCCAAAGAAGGATGGAGATGATGAGTTGCACCTCTGAAGTTCAAAGATAAGAAACATCTGTACAACAAATAATCAAAGAACCTTCAGGCAGATGTTACTAAATAGCTGTGTTATAGAAAGAAGCATTCAGTTGTTATAAATGCTTATGGTCTGTCATGCCAGACCTCTTCCACAGCAAACTTATTTTTGGATCCTGTCTGGTTTAAGTTCTGACAGTGAAGAGATCTGATGCTTTTGTTCTCAGCTCCAGGGAAGACTGCTTGACTAGTTTGTCAGTATACTTTTTCCTCATGGGGAAGAAATAGCTATGAGGTATAATGTATCACTGATTTGAATGGAATTCTGTCTTTGTATAAAGCTTAATGAGGTTGTATCTTTCCACAATATCTTCCCCATGGAAATATTCCATGTTCTTTATTTTATTTGACATTTGCTATAGAATCTGCAGAGTATTATTACTCTGCTGGGCCATATTACTTTTGCAGTAGAGCAATTATCTCTTGAGGTATCCTAATTTTCTCTATTGGTCTAAAAATCTAGCAATTTAAGAGGATGCTTTCTTATAAAAATCAAATCAGCAGGTATTTACTGAGCGTCTACCACGTGCCAGGTATTACGCTAAGCCCTGGGGATACAAAGAAAGACAAAAACTGTCTCCGCCCTCAAGGAGTTCACAATCGAATAGAGGAGACAACATGCAAACAATTATGTCCAAAGAGATAGATAACATAGATATCTATCTATATCTCTAATATACAAGATAGCTAGATATACAAGATATGTGTATTTATCTATGTATATATATATATACATACATATATACAGATATCTCTATCTATCTATGATAAATGGGAGTTAATCTCAGAGGGAAGGCACTAACATTAAGAGGGAGGAGGAAAAGTTTCTTGCAGAAAGTGGGATTTTAGATGAGACTTCTGGGAAGGCAGAAGTTAGAAATGAATCAGAGATTATCAGGCATGGGGGACAACCAATAAAAGTTCATGGAAGAGGGTGATGGAGTATAACGTTCAAGGAACAGCAAGGAGGTCAGTGTCACTGGATTGTAAAATGTATGGAAGGATAGCAAAATGTAAGAAGATTAGAAAGATAGGAAGGGGCTAGATTATGAAGAGCTTTAAAAGCCAACCAGAGTGTTTTATATTTGTTCTTTGAGCTTAATATGGAGCCACAAGAATGACTATAAAGCAAAATATTTTTAAAAGATCTATTTAGTCATAGAAAATGATGATATTTTAATTTTGTGGGAGATTGTGCTAACAGCCTTCTTCAATCTTTCACTGTGGTGTATGGGTAACTGAGTTATCCAAGACTGCACTAATAGAACACACACTGGTAGATATCACCAAGCTGGAAAAATTCTTGGAGAAGAAGTTCAGAAATAGATACTCTATTAGACATTCAAGGACAAGGCTAATGAAGCAGGGAGTGGTACATCCCAGATGGCTGGTCAGCAATTCATGTACCTTTTCCCCCTAGTCACAGCAACTCAGAAACAACTCCTTAGGCACACATTATTTTGAAAAACACTTTTTGGCCTCCAAGCCTCAAATTCACAATTTTTGTACTTTCAGATAACAAAATTTTATTTCACTAAATAAGACATATTTCTAAGATTTTTTTCTTTCTTTGACTTTTATCAGCCTGTCAGAAATTCATAAAGTTGCTATCTTATTGAAGAAGAAAAAAAGAAAACACTTTGTATAGTTTTCTCTTCCTCCTCCCTAGAATATCTTTCTTTAAATTGGCTCAAATTCTGAAAATCATACAAATCTTTAACAGGATTATCACATCTCTTGAGAAAACTTAATCATAGGTATCCATCCCTGATTTTTAAAGTATATGTAGCATGTAAAAAGCATAAAAAGTTATGTGTTAGACTGCAAATTGCCCCTAAAATCATCAGTTAGCCTATTTCTAAGCATGTGAAATATTTACAATGAAAAATCCAGATGTCCTTAATTTTCAATGGAAAAAAAATGTGTTCATTTGACCTTTCCCAATCTAATTTGATACATATCATTAAAAGTCTTTCTGTCCTGGACATACTTGGCATCCTTGATTGTTATGAAAATATTCCAGGAGTGGAAAATAATTACACCTATTCCTCACTAAACAGTCTGTATTTCTGAAACTAGACATAAGAGCTACATATATAACAAATACATTGAGAGAAGATGCGAGGTCACGAGTGCAGGTTCAAACTGAAATTAAACAAAAGCTATCAGGTATAGGCATATTCCTTCAAATTTAACACTATAAATCCAAATATACATTTAACTGGTCTCCTTGTCTCCAGGCCTCCTTCTCTTCCAAAAGTTCCTACTTTCTCACCATAAATTTCCTCCAGAAACATTCTCTTTTCCAAAGGATAAAGTCTGTTGCTCTCTTTTTCAAAAAAAAAAAAAAAATCAGTAGATTTCTAGTCTCTTGAATAAAATTCAAACTCCCTGGTTTGGCATTTAAGATCCATCATGTTCTGATTTGAATTCTTCACCTTTTTGCCCATACTCTCCATTTTCTGAGAATTACTTGTGCTTTACCACTTCAGAGACCTTGTTCATAATACACCTTTTAACATATATTCAGAGATTGTCTTTTATACACACACACTCCCTTGCAATTCCCCACTGACATCTTACTTATTCGTCAAAGTTCAACCCAAATGTCACTTCTTTCATAAAACTAACCAGAGACAATCTCTTCATCTTCTGAACCTCCCACCTCCATATATTTTTTCTTTTTGGAGTTTGTAGGGTGATCATTATGGATCCATTATTTCCTGGTGAGGAAATATTCTCCACCAATGTATATTTGTATCAGTAAAATTCGGTCTCAGAGAGCTTCCTAGGGCACCAACTGTTTAAGTGACATGTCCACAGTCACTAAGTGTCACACTCAGGATTCTAACTGGTATTTTTCATTCCAAGACCTACTCAGTAACAGATCATTGAATTTATAGGTAGGTTGCCTCTCATGGATCTTTTTCAATTTTGATATTCTACCTTGAATCACAGTTTGGTTTTATTTTTTAATAAATTTGTCTTACTCTCTCAGTTTCCATATTATAAACTCTTGGAGGACAGACTGTCTTTTTTCTATCACCTGCAAGACCTTGCACTGAGTCCTATACAAAGAAATCAATAAAAGTTAATTTAGCCTTAAGTTTTTATTACTAAATACAAGAGTCAGCTGTAAAGATTTGTGTTCATAAAATGACATCCTTGATGCTTTAATGGATATGTGATTTTTTTCGGTGAGTTGCCCCTCAACAGTTGTAGACCTTAACATCTTCCCACCTTCTCATCCCAGTTGATGCTCATCCATTTATTTTTTTTTCATAAATCTTCCACAGACACATCTTGTAAGGCAATGGAGATCATCCTTTGATCCTTTTATTCTCTCAGGGGCATCAGGGTACCTCTCTAGCTGTCTATGGACTTATTCTTGCCCCATTTCCTTTTCAGTTTCCCATTTCCCTTGATAGTTTTACAATATCTTTTACACTAGAGGTATCAAAATCAAATAGAAATGCATCCCTGGGGGCTCCTATTGATTTAGCCACCAATTGACATTCTATATGTTTAATTGAATTTTTTTATTTATTTTGTTAAATATTTCCCAATTTCATTTTAATTTTGTGCCCTCAGGAGTTTTGTTGACTGCAAGTTTGGCACCTCTGTTTTATATTGTGTTTGGTCCACTTATCTCAACATGAATCTTTGTGTTTTTATAAAGATTCATCAATTGTGAAAATTTGATCATTCACTTACAACTTTTAACGCATACATTTTATTGAGTAAAATGAGGAATATACAAGACAACCTGAGGTTAGCCTAGCATTTCTATTCATGCATCATTTAATAAAAGTATTTCCCTGCAGGCTTCTGACCTCTTTCTGACCACCCTCAACACCTGTGGCCCAAAGCTTCCCACACTCAGCTGGGAGCATTGTACAGAGGAGACGGCCAAGAGTATCCTGACCTAGGATCAGAGATTAAAACACTACTCACAAGCTCGGCTCTTGATGATCTGCTTCCTTCCTGCATCTATAATATTTGCTTACTTTTGTACATTAACTGACTCTCTAGTCTTAATTCCTTAGTTGCCCAAATCTGTGAAATCTATTAGACTTTTCCATTTTACATGATTACAGAGGGCTCTTCTAGTCTATCCTTTCCAGCTTTTGTCTAAATCTCGGCATGCCAGCACCATCAGAGTCCCCATCCTAGTCATTGGGTCACACAACAAAGTTGTCTAGTCAAAAAAGCAATGAGGGCATTACAATGAACATTTATTAAGTTCCTACTGTGTGTAGAGCTGTGTACTGAGTGTGTGTAGAAGTGGTAGGGGGGAAGTGAGATGGAAACAAGTTCAGAAAAACTGCAGTCTCTGTCCTCCAGTGGCTCATTTTTATCAAATGACAGTGTTTTGGGGTCAAAATGGGGGAGAGGGTTCAGGCTGATGGGTTAGCAACTGAGATGAAATTTAAAGAGTGGCTAGAATCCCATAAGTGGATAGAGAGTGGCATTCCAGGCAGAGGAAAAGAGACAAGACAAAAGCTTCCAGATTCAAAAGGAATAGGGGATGCAATCAGATTTGAGCTGATAACTATGCAAAACTAAAAAAAAGAGCAAAACAAACTTATTTTATTCCTTTAAAAAGAGATTGTGCATTCTTATTGTAAAGATTCCAGTTTTGACATTTCTCACATGATTAGGGCACGAGAGTCCTTCCATTCACCCCACAGTTCAGTTCCTCCAAAGATACGTGAAGTAATAGTGGGGGACCTTAAATAAGAAACAAGACTGTCTGCGGAAGCTGGAAATGGACGTACACATCTCGTGTTGTTTTCTCCCACATCCCCTAGGTCTAGTGACTGTGCTGCAGCCTAAAGCACACAGAAGCCACAGAGCAGTGCCCTCCTGGAGGTAGGGGATGGGCACATGACTAGATACCTGCCAGGGTGCAAAGGCCCAGTGTTATCCTTTAGCCTTTTGTCAAGGCACAAGTACAACTCACCACTCAGCTTTGGCAAGGCCAGATGCAAATCAGAGTACTGTTGCTGTATCCCTCATCATCCTTTTTCCTTCTCTTCTTACAATTTGCCTTTTCTACAGAATTTATCTACTGACTTTTTCTTTCCTAACTTTCCATCCTAATTCCCAAACGTGTGACTTCACTCACACTGCACCACCCTCTGCAGACCCCCATCTCCATCCCCACCCATGGCTCTGCCAGCCTGGTTTCCTGGAGGAGATGACTTTTGAAATAGTCATTAAAGAGCAAGGAGGAATTTGACAGGCAAAGAGGAGGAAGAAGAACATTCCAAGCATAGGGAACAGTGCCAGCAAAAGAGATGTTAAGGCAGAACATGTTCCTGGGCAGAAAGGGCTCTGGTTTGGCTGGAGGGTAGAGGTTGTGGAGTAGTGTAATAGAGATGCGACTTCTGTATACTTGAACTGGGTGTCATCATCACCTATGTAGTCATTTTTAAAAGTTTTACTGAGGTTTTCTTTTTATATGGCACAAAGTAAAAAACAAAGTAAAATAGTAAATCAAAATGAATAGTATAGGGGCAGCTTGGTGGCACAGTAGATAGGTCTCTGGCCTTGGAGTCAGGAGGACCTGAGTTCAAATCCAGCCTCAGACACATGACACTTATTAGCTGTATGACCCTGGGCAAGTCACTTAATCCTGATTGCCTCACCAAAAAGCAAAAAAAAAAAAATGAATAGTATAGTGACCTCATCTGAAAGTGAATTCAACATTCCCCATCTATAGCATCTCTTCTCCCAACCTCTCTATTTTTAATTTTTAATTGATATATATGTACACACACTCACACACACACATACACACAATTTGAATTCAGGAAGATGATTTTTCCTGACTCCAGGCTTGGCATTCTATCCACTGCACCACCAAGTTGCCCTATATATAGATTTATAGCTTTCAAATTTCTTTCCCTTACAGTGTTATTATTATATAAGTTATTCTCCTGGCTCTCTTCAATTTATTTTTATCAGTTGATTAAAGTCCTCAAATTATTCATTTTTATAATTGTTATAATACAAATTGTTTCTTGGTTCTACTCATTTCACTCAGCATCACTTCATAAAAGTCTTTGCACATCTCTTTGAAATCATCCATTTCCCCATTTTCATACAGCACAAACCATTCATATTCCACAACTTGAGTGGAAGCCTTGTAATCAGAAAAACAAGAGAGATGTCCTGAGCCAGAAGAGGGAAAATAACCTCCATGAGGGGGTTACCCATCCCCATACTCATCCTGCCCACCTCATGGCTCAGACATGTTCTTTTTGCTAGCCATTGCTAGAACACTCTGTTGAGGCCTGGGAAGCTGTGGGTTTTCATCAGTCAACAGGGCCTCCTTTCCTGCATCTGCCCACATGACTTCAAATCTGGATAGTTTTTATTCTCAGCCTTTCCACACAGGTAGGCCTGATGACTCCTGGAGAACTAAGACTCCATCTTTTCTCAGGTCACTGACATCATCACTCCTCCTTCCACCAGGATTAGTGCTATATGGCCCAATATGTTGCAAATTTCTGCTCTCCCATTCCAGAATAAGCTACCACCTTGGAGTGAGGTCTATGAGAACAATCCCAGCTTCCTTATCTCCTTTGGAAACTTTGACCTGTTCATCAATGAAGGACCCAAACTACCTGGGAGGGTAGCTTGCACTTCTAACAATATACTAATAGGAATCTGAGGTCTGGTTAATTCTATTGCCTTTCAAATCAATAATTCTAGACTGCACTCTTCTCTAAAGCCCTAGACAAAAATTTCCAAATATTTGTTGGGTGTGACTCAGATGTTGCACTGCTATGTCAAACTGGGCCTATCTACAACTGAACTAATTATCTTCCCTCCAAAACCTGCTACTTCTTTCTCTTGCTTTTGACTTTCCTGTTTATTATTGGGATCATTATTTTCTGGTCATCCATCGAATTCTAGATTATGAGCTCAGAAACTTTAGAGATCATCTAATCTAAGTCACTCCGTTTAGAGATGAGGAAACTGAGGATTGGAGTCTGAAGGACTTTCCCAAGGTCACATGGATAATAACAACTAACATTTACATTATAGCATTTGTGGTTTGCAAAGTATTTAATATATATTATCTTCTTTCATCTTCATAATATCCCTGTTGTGTCCAACTCTTTATGACCCCATTTGGGGTTTTCTTGGCAGAGATACAGGAGTGGTTTGCCATTTCCTTCTGTAACTCATTTTACAAATGAGGAAACTGAGGCAAACGAGGTGAAATGACTTGCCCACGATTACACAGCTAATAAGTGTTTGAGTCTGGATTTGAACTCAGATCTTCCTGACTCCAGGCCCAGTACTCTACTCAAGATCATTTCTATCCCATCTATTTCCATTCCCACAATCATCACTCAAGTCCTTATCTTCATTTCTTCTTATTTAAACTATGCCAATGATTTCCTCAACAGTTGACTCACTTCCAATATCTACTTCCTCAAATCTATCCTTTACACTGCAGTTAAATGAAATTCCCTAATGCCCAGTTTAGATCATATTTCTGAACTTCTCAAAAGCATTCAATGATGTCATGTGATGATTTGGAGAATAGAGTCCTTAGTAGGAAGTCTAGCATTTAAGAGGCCCTGTAATGATGGGATAGCTAGGTGAAAAAACACTGGGCCTGGACTCAGGAAGATCTGAGTTCAAATACAGATTCAGACACTTCCTGACTCTGGGAAAGCCATTTAACCCGAACCTCTGTTTGTCTCAGTTTCCTCCACCATAAGATGGGAATAGTAATGTCAGGATTGTTGTGCTATACGAATATTTACTCCTTTCTCCCCTCCCCTCAAGCACCATGATCCATTAATACCTTTATAGATTTAGCTCACATTACCACCTTCCACATATTCTTTACTCCAGCCAACTAGGAATGTTCATTCATTCACTATTTCAACAGAATATTCTATGCTTTCTCACTTATATGTCTTTGCCCATTATTCCTTAAATCTTGAATATCCTGACATCCAATCTCTGTAAGTAAAATCCTGCCTGTTCTAAAGATATAGTTCAACCATGCCTCCAGAATACTTTGTCCTTCCTGCATTAATTCAGCTCCATTAATTCATTCATTTGGAAGGTAATATGATGAAGTAGAAAGAAAACTAGATTTAGAGTCATGTAATCTGGGTTTAAGACCCACTGCCACTTAGCTAGGTGGTGCAGCGGATAGAGCACTGGGCCTGAAATCAAGAAGACCCAAGTTCAAATCTGGCCTCAGATACTAGCTAGCTATGTGACCCTGGGCAAATCACTTACCCCCTGTTTGTCTCATTTGTAAAATAAAGCGGAGAAGGAAATGGCAAACCACTCCAGTATCTTTGCCAAGAAAACCCCAAATGGGGTCAGAGAGATTCAGACATGACTGAACAACAACGACAAAAGTCACTTATTAGGTCTGTGGCCTTAGATAAATCCTTTCACCACAGCAAATATCAGTCTACTCATCTGTGGGAACATATGATCCTTTACAATCCTTTTTAAAATCCATTGATGCTATATACCTGGGGAAAGGAGAAATCATTGCAAAAAGGAAATAAGAAGTATTGATAGGATAATAGAAAGATAAACTATCTTTATTTTATAATTTTTTTCTCAGGTTCAATTGTGTCAGTACTGACCAGAGAAAGGCCATGTAAGTCAGGAGTTCTTAGCTTTTTTTTTTTTTCACATATTCTCTCACCCCGCCCCCCAATAGTCTCGTGAAGTCTATAGACTCCATCTTAGAATGTTTCTAAATGCAGAAAACAAAATACATGGAATTGCAAAGGAAACCAATTATTTTGAAAAAGTGATCAAAATGTTTATTTAAAAAATGGACCCCAGATTAAGACCGCCTGATCTCTTGGCCTGCCTCGACATTACCAAAGGCAAATAGTGATACTTCTCTGCCTCAATGTCCTCAAATGTAAATAGGGATAAAACTATCAATACCATTTCTTTTTTTTTACAGAATGATATAGTGGAAAAAGAACACCAGATTTAGAATCAGGCACAGACTCAAAACCAGGTTAGCAAACCACTGAGGACCTTAATTTCCCCATAATCTCTTTCATCTCTATATGCTATGGTATGGACAATACTTACACTACCTGATTTGCTGAGTTCTTGAGACAAACTGATACACTGTATTTGAAAGTGTATTGTAAAACATATTCAAGCACTATGTCAGAAGTTTCCCAAGTGACTGTAAGATAGGAAACTACAAAAGGCACCTAGGTGATGCCGTGGGAAGAGCATTGGCTATTCTTCTGGCAAATCTCCACTCCCACCACTGTAATAATAATGATGATAATGATAACAATAATTAATATTACTAAAACGAGCAACAATAGTTAATGTTGATACCACGCTTTAAGGTTTCCAAAACATTTTACATCTTATTTAACTCATTTGATCTCAAAACAACCTTAGGAGGTATGTGGTATTATTAATTGTATTTTACAGATGAAGAAGGCACAGATAAATGTATTTGCCCAGTCACAAAATTAGTGTATGTTTGATACAGAATTAGAACTCAGGTCTTCCTGACTTTAAGGTCAGTGCTCTATATACTGAGCCACCTGACTCTCTCACTGTGCTTCCGGTTTTGTTACTCCCTCTCTCAACTCCATCATTCATATAATCCTATGTTCAAAAATCTTTGATCACTCCCTCTTCATCATGTACTGAACAAAGTGCAAACTCCTTATCCCTAGCTTTCAAGATTTTCCACAACCTATTTCCTACATTCTTTCCCAGGATTACCTGTCTCTACTATCTACCCAAATGCATCGATACAGTCAACTGACCTATTCTTTTGTCTGATGAAAAACACCTTGGGCTTTTTCCACCTTCATCCTTTTCCCCTGCTCTGTCACCAGCCTAGAATATATGCCCTCCTGGCTCTCTGCCAGTCAGATCCTACTCATGTTTCAAAATAAAATTCACTTGTTTCTTCTTCCATGATTCCTTCCTTGATCATCCAATCCAGAAATTATATTTCCCTCCTCTGAACTAATAAAACAATTATCCATAATGATAACAATAGTAATAACTGACATTTCTATAATGCTTCAAAGTTGTGAAATATTTTACATATATCTTTGGAGATATGCAAATTACATGGCACCTATAATATACTACCATATATTGTAATTATTTACATAAAAGAACAATTACTTTCCTAGGGAACAACCTCTTAGGCGGGCAGAAACTGGGTCTTGCACATTTCTGTGTATTTCTGTATACTTTGTAGTGCCTGTCATGCATAATAATGGAGGAAGATATCAATAGATGGAAATGACATTTGGAATGTGAAACTTTAAGTGGCTTGAATCATGGCTCTGTCACTTCCTACCTTTGTGGCCTTAGGCAATTCCTTTAACATTTCTAATCCTCAGTTTCTTATTTACAAAATGAGGTTACACAAGATGAACTTCCAGTCCCTTTCCAATCTGAAATTTTATAATTTCTATGAAATTTTTTTTGTTGTTTAAACTTGAATTTTTACAAGTTGCTTCCAGATTAATCTTAACTCAAACATAAGAGGCAGTGTGACTAAATGGAATGAGCTTTGGATTTGGAGCAAGAGAGGTTGGGTTTGAGATCTGGCCCTGCCACTCAATACCTGTGTGAACTTCGGCAAATCACAAATTCTCTGGGCCTCAAGGTCTTCATCTTTAAAATTAGGGGTCTGATTTTCTAAGACTCCTTCCAGCTCTAAATCAATGGTCCTATTAAAAAAATCTGATGACCACATTAATCATGATAATCCTCTGTTCAAAATCATCTAATGGCTTTTCATCATCTACAGGAAAAAATAAAAACCACTTGTCCTAGAGCCGAATGCTCTCCATAACACGACGCCAACATATCCATAAAGAATTCAACTATATTATTTTTTGAGTAGGGACCCAAAGCCTGAACTCTACTGAATGATAGAGATTTTCCATAGGTATCAAAGGAATCCTTTACAGAACTTAACAAAATCATAACAAAATTCATTTGGAAGAACAAAATCTACATGATATCAGAAGAAATAATGAACAGATGTAGGAATTGGGGGGCAGGAGGGGAGAAATAACACTCCCAGACCTTGAGCCATAGTATAAAATAGGATTTATAAAAATACATCCATGATGAAAAGAAAAGTGATTGACTCAGAAAGAAAATTGTTGTAGCAATTATCATTAACAGAGGTTTGGCATCTAAGATTTATAGGTAACCGGAAAGAAACAGACAAAACCAAAAGCTGTCCCCTAATAGAAAAGTGGTCAAATAATTGATATAAACAAAGAGTTCTCAAAGAGTTGTAAACTATTATCAACCATATGAAAAAATTACCCAAATTCTCACTAATAATAAGAGATTGCAAATCACAGTAACCATGAGGTTTCACCTTATATCCCAAATATTGGCAAAGATAAGAAAAGTTGAAAATCGTCATTTCTGAAGGAACTGTGAAAAGATACATACACTAACACATTTGTTGGTGGAGCCTTGAATTAGTACAACCACTTTGGAATACAATTTGTAATTACACAAATAAAGTGACTAAAATGTCCGTGACCTTTGGTTGACAAATTCAACTAATCATCATATACCCCAAGGCAGTCACTGACAAAAAGGTCTCCATAGTACAAAAATATTTATAGCAACACTTTTTTTGTGGTATGTGCTATTATTATCCCCATTTTATAGTTGAGGATACTGAGGCAGATAAGGGCTAAGTGACTTGCCCAGAGTCACACATCTAGTAAGTGTTTGAGGCCAAGTTTGAACTCAGGTCTTTCGACTCCAGGCCTAGCACGCTATCCAGAACAAAACCAATGTAACAAACATACATAATAAAGCAAAAACAAACATACACTTTGGCCGTGTTCAAAAAAATGTTTGTTTCTGCACTCTAAGTCTATCAATTATCTGTCAGGAGGTATGAGGTATCATCATGAGTCTTCTAGAATTATGACTTATCACAGTATTGATCAGGGTTCTGAAGCCTTTCAAAGTTATTTGTCTTTATAATATTATTGTTATTGTATGAACTGTTCTCCTAGTTCTGCTCACTCCACTTTGAATCAGTTCATAAATATCTTCCCAAGTTCCTCTAAAATGATCCTTTTGATCATTTCTTGTAGCTCAAGTATTCCATCACATTCATAGATCATAAAGTGCAATCCACTGTTCATTCCTCTTTAATCTCTCCAAATATTACTCATCCTTTATGGTTCAACTCAAATACTACCTGTTCCACTGATCATTCCAGTCTTATTAAAATGGGGGCAATCAGCTCTCAGAAGAAATCTGTCACTATCTCTTCCTTTTCTGGGGATGTTTGGCTAGGTATTCATGGGAACGCATACTATGTAAGAGAAAAACCTCAGTCTACTTTTGGAGGTCAGATTCTTTTGTTTTCTTTGGCCATTGATATCGAGGGCAGTAGTAGGGAGAATGGGTATGGAGAGAAGTCAAGTTATAGATCTGAGAATCATGGGTAAAATCAATGCAAATTTTGCAAATTTTACTTTTATTCTGAATGAATTCTTATTGACAAATATTTTCACAGCTGTGGTTTCCGTCTTACATGTCAACGTTCTATGTTCTTTAACTTGTGGCAAGTTATAAAGCAGCAAGTACTCCAAAAAAGAATGAAGATGACAAGCTTAAAAGAATTTTACCTGTCATTAGGCTGATTCTATTAGCCAAGTAGAGAAGTAACAGGTGTGAATATACCCAAAAATAAATAGCAAAGAAAAGAAAGCGAGAGAATGATCTGGTTTTCTTTTTTCCTCTTTAGAAGTGGCAGAAAAGGTTTAGATATTAATTCTCCTAAACTCAATTGTATCATTCCTCAATTGGCATTTTCCAAGAATAATCATCTACAGGGAATTAATGAAAATTTTGTGTCTATTTGTCAGATGCTATCTATGCAATTCCCTGTTCATTACAAATGTTCACTAGTTGCCAGGCTAAGCACTATTATTTCTAAGCCTCTGTAGGCCTAGGCTCATTGGTCAATCCTTTAAAATGGCACAACTGCAAAACAATGTCAGTTATGATCTAGCCCTAATTTTCCCTGTCAACAGCCTTGTTCCACTTCCCAGATATCTCAGTTCATTGCCAAGTCCATTTTACAAATGAAATCTGCCTTTTGAAAATCACCATATGAATGTGTCAACAGGTCATGAAATATTTTCATTACAAATCTTAAAGAAAAACTTAGCTGTAAAGAAACAGTTCAGAAAATGTCTATTTCATTAAGTATAAGTGTGAAATCTTGATAGAAAACATTTATTTTGGCAACTGGTTATTCTGTTGGTGGCCCCAAAGTTTCTTGACTAGACTAACCTTGTGGGAGGTAGTGTTAGCTCCATCAAGGAACCTGGAATAAATGAATTATTCCCTACTGGGATCCCCCCAGCCCATTAGTTTGGGAAAAGAGGGAGAGAATTCCAAATGTAAACATGGAACTTAAGTGCTTAGGCCTAAAAATATTTTACACTCCTTATAATTAAAGATACTTTTTAATTATCCACATTCAAGAAAAGGGAGCAATAGAGTGTAGATAATTCCAACTAGCTTTTAATGCATAAATCATTTTTTTTTGTTTTGCTTTGGAGTACAAACATACATACACACATTTCCCTGATGCTTTGGTTAGATTACTGGTAAAATGTATTTATATTCCCTAAGTATACAATATTTAACTGTAGGAGAAACAAGCAAAGAGGGATATTTGGCTCTTATTTAAAAGTAACACAGGTCATTCACATAGTACTTAATCAAAAATTGATGCTATTAGATATTACATAAATATAAAATAGATCAATCATCAGAAATCACTCCCTCAATTCAAAAAATAAGTGTCTACTTTGTGCCAGACAAACATAGACAACAAGTAGCATAATTATCACCCCTTCCTGCCTCCCCATGAGCTTGTGGAGGATATAATACGACCACAATTATGATTCAGAATAGAAAAAAAAACATGGCATAGATAAGAGTGGGGAAATGGAAGTGGTGAAATCTGAGCTAAGCCTTGATGGAAAGTAATATTTCATTTCTTGCTGTAAGGAGAATCATTGAGGCTTCCTGAAGGAGGCATATTTGAGTTCGATGTATCTTGAAAAGGATTTCCAACAGTAAAGATGTCAGAAAAGTCACTCCATTGGACAACCTTCACATTTATAGCTCATTTTTAGTTTGAGCGTACCTTTTCTTCCCATGACTCCTCCTTCCTACCCTATGCTGTGGTCATACTGGTAGTCTCCTTGTACAACCATAGACTTTGGCTCAGATTCATGACTTCAGGATGACAGATAAAAGTCCAGGGGATGCTGCTTTTGAGTGGGATCATTCAACTCCATTGGTCTGAGTCCTTACCTTCCTTCAAATCTTAACTCAGATGTCACCTCCATGATGCCTTCTCCAACTCTCATTTCTTAGTGCTCTCACCCTCCTTAGATTACCTTGTATGTAACTCTTTTGACCTAGAATGCAAGCTTCTTAAGGGCAAGAACTTTCCCAAACCCCGCTCATTTTTCCCCTAAAATCCATCTCCTAATCCAGTACTTGGAATATATCAGGTGCTCAATAAATGTTTGTTCTTTTTGAGCTGCTGTTTTTGGTTCAGTTTAACAAATTAGCAGTTCAATGTTTATTGGCTAGAAGGCAGTACAAGCAAATATAAAGAAACTTGAATATAGTTGAATTATAGGTAGTTGAACTATAGATAGTTTTCTCTACCCCTGTCCTCCCAGAGAAATCCACTAGGAAAGATAAAACTTGAATATAAATAACAATAATGGAAGGTAATTTGTGATAAATACTAATGTATTATTGTTTATTTTATTTCATGTCATCCTTTAAAACATAAATCCCTTTAGGATGAGGACAGGAGTCTTAAAAGAATAATACCTCATATAGTGCAATATAAAATCACTTGCATTATGTATTATGTCCTTTGACTCCCTTGTAAGTACACTGTAAGTTAGGCTAAGCAGTCCTATTTTACAGATGTTGTTCACAGAGTCAGAAAATCTCAAGCCTTGAAGCAGCCTAAATGGTCATCTAATCCAATCTGTACCCAAAAAACGATTCCCTCCCCAAACCAAAAATCAAAAACCTCTTTCCTGGACACTCCTCCCTTCTATGTATTGTCTCTCTGCCCATCAGGATATGTTTCTGGAGACCTCAGTTTTGTATCTGTACCTCCAGCCGGCTAGCACAGTGGTTAGCAATAGTAAAGGCTTAAGAAGTGCTTATTAATTCATTCATTTAAATGTAATTTCTCTTCAAGGACAAGCTTTTTGTGTTTGAAGATACCTGTCACATCTCATCTAAGGCTTCTTTTGTTCCTCTAGGCCAGGAATTCTTAATTTGTGTTTCATGAACTGTTTTGTAAACATTTTAATAACTATTTAATTATAATTGGTTTCTTCTGTAATATATGCATTTTATGTGTACAAATCATCATTCTGAAAAGAGGGTGCACAAGCTTCACCAGATTGCCAGCAAGGTCTGTGGTCCATGAAACAAATAGTTAACCCCCACCCCGCAACTTAAGCTAAACATCCTAAATTCAGGCATGTGCTGACAAATGTTTAACAACTGGCTCTCTCAAAAAATTGTGCACACAAGACACTTTTAAGCTTAATCCACATTATTAATCTTTACTCCCTTAAGTCTAGACAATCAACAAAATGATAAATCAAACCCCATTTTGTAGAGTTGCCAATTTTTGAGGTGTAAATGCTCACAATGAAAGTTTAACAATCTGCTAATGCATGAGATGACTCCAGCACAACCACTGCTTAAACTCCATTGACCTGGCTCTTACCCCTCTTAAATTATACTGTATTTATCTATTTAGATATAGTTTCACTGAGGATAGTACAAAGTTTATGAAGACTGGAATTTTATTTGTTTCATTTTTTCCTTGTATACTAAATGTGATTAATAAATGCTTGTTAAATGGAATCTTATTGAATATGCTGTGTGATCTTGAGACCTTCTATTTACTTCTGGACCCTCTCAAGCTTATCAATGTCCTTCCTAAATTGAAACGCCCTGAACTGAGTGCGATACTCCAAGTATGCAGAGTACAGTGGGGTTGTAGCTCTCCATCCTTGCACATGTTCCTCCTCCTCCTAGCCAGGTCTGGACACAACTCCATCTTAAGTGACTGTGTTCAAAACATATGGACTGATGGATTAATTCAATGAGCCTCCACCAAATCCAGGTCACTATCTAGACTGTATGCATTTTTCGTTAGTTTCCCTGTCTACATGATTGTTAAGCTGATTTCAGAGGATAGAGAGGAAACCAAACTTCTGTCTAAATGACAGTGCAACTTTGTGGGTCAAAGTGCAAAAAAGTTTAGGAATTGTCTTTTGACAATTATTTGTATATATTGTTCAGGGCATCTACGTCATGCAAAGGACAGAGTGCTGGGCCTAGAATCAGGAAGACTCATCTTCCTGAGTTCAAATCTGGCCTCAGATACCTACTAGCTCTATGACCCTGTAAGAGTCACTTAACCCAGTTTGCATCAGTTCCTTATGTATAAAATGAGCTGGAGAAGGAAATGACAAACACTTTAGTATCCTTGCTGACAAAACCCCAAAGGGGGTCACAAGATAGACAGCTATAGATATTATAGATATATGTGTATGTGTATGTATGTGTGTATATATACATATATATGTGTGTGTATGTATGCATGCATATATACATATGCATACAATATATTATATATAATTCTATACTGTCACATTAATATATCATATATTAATAATTATATATCTTAATTATGTTATTATATAACTATAATTATATTAGTATATATTATATATAAGATATAATATATCTTGAAAATATATAATTATACATTATTCCCATTAAATAGTATTAATAATTAATTATATTAATTAATGTAATACATTATGTTGCTATATTATATACATTAGTATATTATATATGTATGTATATGTATCTAGATTATATGTGTGTGTGTATTTTTCTTCCTTCTTGGTTGATGGAGGATAGGAAAATGAGGTGGTACATTAAAGAATCTGGCCTCCTTGCCATTCTTCACACACCATCTCCCATCTCCACGATTTTGTATTGTCTGTCTCCCATGTCTAAATACCCTTATTCCTTATCTCTACTTCTTAGTGTAACTGGCTTCCTTTAAGTCTCAGCTCAAAACCCACCTTCTATAAAAGGCATTTCCCAGTGCTTCCCTACCTCCACCTCTTCTTCCATTCTAATGCCCTCCCCCTGACATTACTTCTCATCTACTCTACCCTCATTTCTCATATCTTACATGTATGTGCCTAGTTACCCACATGATTCTTCTCTAATTAGGATATGAGCTCAACGGAGGGCAAGGACTATTTTTGTGTTTGTTTGTTTTCCTTTCTTTTTATCTTCACTACTTCACATAGTGTCAGGCACATAGTAAGTGCTTAATAATTTTTAAAATGGATTGATTTTTTTTTAACTAGAAGAAGGCTTGCATTGCTTTGGGTAGGTATAAGACAAACAGAGATATTAACAAGAATACCACAGTATGAGTGAATTGGGTTTTCAATATACACTGGACTGCTCACAGTAATTAGATATATATTTAGAATTGTGTATATGTATACATATATGGAGAGAGAGAGAGAGAGAGAGAGAGAGAATGAATGTATATTTTGAAGGAACACGGAAGTCATTTAAGGGGTCACAACCCTCAGGAAACTGAGGCCTCAAGAAGCTTAAATAAGTTGCCGAGTCTTACAGAGGTAGCAGGGCTGGGTTCAGGTCCTATGACTCCAAAAGGAGCAGAAGCACTCTCTCTACTTCAACAGAGTGTGGTAGGAATTAGGAAAAGTGTGTGTCACCATCTCATTGGCACCAGCATCTTCACTGTGCACATTAGACCTGCCTCCAAAATAACCCAAGTTAACCCTGAATCGTTCACCTTTTTGTTCCCTCCACATCACTTTGTTATTTTGTAGCATCAATCACAGGTCTTCTAGCCTCCAAAGACCTTTTCTCAATCTTCACTCTCTGTGACATCTCTGCAGCCTTTGGCATTGCTGATCTCTGTCACCCTTGATATTCTCTTTTCTCTGTTTTCAGAATATCACTTTCTGTTGGTTTTACTCCCACTTACCTGATCACGCCTTCTCTTTCTCTTTCACTTGATCCTCTTATAGATCATGCCCTCTACCTATAGATTCCCTTAGGCCTCTGTCCTGGGACTTCTTCTCTTCTCCCTCAATACCACTTCACTTGGTGATCTCACCAGTTTCCAGGAATTTAATTACTATCTTTATGCTGATGGCTCTCCAATCTACCTTTCCTGCTTTAACCTCTCTGCTGACCTCCAATCTCATATTTTAATCTGCTTTTCAGACATCTCAAACTGGATGTGCAGTTGACGTCTTAAACTTAGCATATACAAAACCTAACTTATCTTCCCCCCGCCCCCACCTTCTCTGTTACCGTAGAGCGCAACGCCATCCCCCCAGGTCCTCAAGCCCACAGCCTAGGAGTCATCCTGGATTCCTCACTATCTCTCACCCCACCCTATCCAAGCTGTTGCCAAGGCCTGATGATTTTTGTGACGTCTCTCAGATGCTTCCCCTTCTCTCCTCTGACCCCGCTCCATTCTGGTGCAGGTTCTCATTACCTAAACCTAGATTATTGCAAAAGCCTGCTGGTGGGTCTGCCTACTTCAAGTCTCTCACCATTTCAATCCATTCTACGTTCAGCCACTAAAGTGATTTTCCTACAATGTAAGGCTGATCATGCCCCTCCAATAAACTCCAGTGGGTTCCTATTGCCTCCAGGAGCAAATACAAAATGCTCTGTTTGGCATTCAAAGCCATTTATACATAGTCCCCTCCTACCTTTCCAGTCTTGTTAAACCTTTCTCTCTAACACACTCTTCAATCCAGTGACACTGGCCTCCTGGTTGTTCCAGAAACAAAACACTCCACCCCTCAGCTCCAGGCATTCTCTCTGGCTGTTCCCCATGCCTGGAATGCTCTCCCTCCTTTACTCTGAGTACTGACCTCCTTGGATTCCTCTAAGTCCCAGCTACAAGCCCATCTCCCGCAGGAAGCCTTCCCCAACCCTCTTAATTCCAGGGCCTTCTCTGTTAATTATTTCCTATTTATCCTATACATAGTTTACTTTGTATATATGTTTGTATGCTGTCTCCCCACGTAGACTGTAAACCCCTTAAAGACAGGGATTGAGTTTTGCCTCTTTTATCCCTGGTGCTTAGCACAGGGACTAGCACAAAATAAGCACTTGATAAATGTTAATCGAATTGAATTCTTACTCCAAACTAAGTATTCCTCATTTTTTTTTTGTTCCTCAAAACCTACGTAGGTTTTCTTCATTTAAAAATACTAACAACTGCAGACCTGGTTAGAAATGTGTTAATTTACTTTTTGAGAGTTGCTTTTGAGGATTTCTGCAACACAATAAAGTACAACAGCAATTTAAACCATTATTAAGGCATTTTAAACAAAGAAAGTCAGTGAATATTGTTTCCAAATTCCACAATCAATGATGTCTTTATGAAATGATAAAGACTCAATGCCTTGCCTTGAAAAAAGCTAACTCTCCAAGGCACACAGCACTGGATTTCATCTTCAAGTCACAAAACCACAAGTCTTTATTTCAACCACATGTTATCTTATAATAATGAATTGCAATAATTAGGATAATGACTATGATGATAAATCATATTTATAGAGTTTTCCATCTTAATTTCAGTGCATTTTTCTTTTGTTAAAAAGAAAGTTTGTCCCACTTCTAGTAAGATCCCATTTCCTTCCCCAATTTTAATTTCTGACAGATGACTCCCACTGTTTCATCACTTTGGCTTTTCTTATTTTGTATTGAATCAGTGCGAGCAACATTGTTTGTCCAATATTTCATAACTTAAGCAATTCATATGAATGAACTAGAAACAAATACATAATGGGATAAAAATGACAACACTATGAAAGTAAATTTACGGATTTAATGCTATGCCAATCAAACTACCAATGGAATAATTGAGAGACCTATACAAAGCAATATAGCAAGATTCAATAGAAGAACAAAGGATCTAGACTATCAAGGGAACCAATGGGGGGACAAGGGAGGAATAACAGTACTTCTAATCCTCAAACTCTAACAGAAAAGCAATTATCAAAAGACTTTGGTAATGATTAAATACAGAAAAGATTAATGGAACAAATTAAACAAAGAAGAATAAAAAGGAACTGTACTCAACACAGTGTTTGATAAACCCTCAAAACATAAATCTTTGTATCAGATACCTCTGATAAAGTTCTGCTATGTAACATACATAGAAAATAAACATATAAGACTGAAAGCCAACCCCCAGAATCCAAGTGGTCAAAGGACATTAATAAACGTTGTTAAAAAGGAATTCAAATGATGAACACCCATATGAAAGAATGTTCCAAATCTTTACTTATATAAGAGAAATGCAAATCAAAGCACCACAGAAGTTCCACCTAATATCGGGTAAAGATGACATAAGATGTGAACAGTCCATATTGGAAAAGTTGTGAAAGGACAAGTACACTAATACATCGCTTGTAAAAGCATGAATTGGTCTGATCATTCTTGAAAGCAATCTGGAATTAGGTCAAGAAAGTGATTAAAATACCCATATTCCTTTCCCCAGAGATCCCATTGTTTGTAATGAGATCTCAGTAATGTACTGAGGAGATGAATGAATAAGAGAAAGGCTCCATATACTCCCATGATCTTTATAGAAGCACTTTTTGGGTAGCAAAGAAGTAGAAACAAAAGTAGTGTTTCACTTAATCATTGTTTTTTCCCCTGACCTTGTAAATAAACTAAACGAATAGTATCTGAGGAATTATGCAATTATTTATAGCTCAGAAATACTTATGGTCATTTTACCTTGAAAATGACTAAAAAAAGTATTGTCTACAAATATCATGGGATATTAATGTGCAAAAGAAATATTGAATACAGAGAATTACAGAAAGGCTTATATGAAATACCGTAGAGTCAAGTAAACATAATGGAGAAAAATATGTACCGTGACTACAACATTGCAAATGGAAATAACAGCAGCAAAACGATTTAAAATAAATGTTACAGAACTATAATGAGTATAATGAACAAAGCTTGGCCTGAAAGAAGAGGTATGAGAAGCTATCTCCCTTATGCCTTTTCATTAGTGGGGGACATGGTTATGGGTTACCATACATGGCACCAGAATTGTTTAATATATAGTTTTATGGAACTTTTCCCCCTCTATTGCTTCCTTCATTATTTATTATAAAGGGTATCTCTCTGGGAGGGGCTGGAGGAAGAGAAATTTGGTGGGAAATAAAGGTGATATAAAAAAAGATCTATAAAATTATAAAAAAAAATAAAAAGTTTTAAGGACTCTGTTTAGAATACTCGTCTCTCCCCCAATCCTCTTCATTCTCTCTTCTTGGCAATTCTACTTTCCTTCTTTGGCTTTCCTCCCTTCTTCCCTCTCCTGCTGCTTCATTTACAACACAAGAGCTATGGAGCTCTTGAATGGTGATGGCACCTATGTAAGACAGGAGCCGCCTTAAGCCTAAGAGACTTTGGGGAGAAGGACCACGCAGGTCAAGCAGAGGGCTTTGAATTGTGTAATCACACTGAAGTTGTGAGTTGTGGTTATCACATTTGGGACAGGCAAAGTATGTTGCGGAATCTACCTGCCACAAATGGAGTGTGAATTGGATGAATGCCATCAGAAGGAGAAAGGAGTCTGTTGCTGCTGTTGCTGTTTCAGCTGTGTCCGACTCATTGTGACCCCATTTGGGGTTTCCTTGGCAAAGATACTGGAGTGATTTGTCATTTCTGTCTCCAGCTCATTTTACAGATGAGGAAACTGAGGGAAACAGGGTGAAGTGACTTGCCTGGGCTCCAACAGAGAGTAAGGGTCTGAGGCCAGATTTGAACTCAGGTCCTCCAGACTCCAGGGCTGGCACTTTATCCACTGCACCGCCTCGCTGCCCAGAAAGGCATCTAGTTCAGTAGAAAATTATGTCAGAAGATCTAAGTTTAAGTTTCAACTGCATCTATTATTGAGCAATTGACTTTACCTCAGTCTCAGTTTCCCCCAGTGGTAAAAAGTGAGCAAAATTATCCATGCATTAGATACCCCATTGGGTTATTATGACGACGGCATTTTTAAAAATGTTCTATCAAGCGAGCAGTGAATCAGAGTGAGCAAAAGGAGGGTACTTATGACTCTTACTATTTCAGAATTTAATATTAGGTAGAATGTTCCTCCCAAGATTTTCTTTATCCTTTCATGATTATTATATGGGGAAAAAAGAAACTATTTTTCTAAGATTCCGTTATTTAGGACTGGAAAGAATGGAAGATTGTCTACTTCAGAGGTGTCTAACTTGCAGAGCTCACAAAATCCCTGAGTGCAGGATAAACCAGATTAAAATTTAATTGGGAAATGTTTAACAAATAAATACAAATACAACACAACATAGAAAAAGTTAATTTTAGGTTTTCTAAGCCAGAGATCCACTCTATTTCTTTTATACCATTGGTCTGGTCCAACCTTCTAATTTTTAAAGATGGAAAAACTAAGACCAATATATCAGAAGTGATTTCCCAAAGGTTATATAGCTAGTCAACAGCAAAACCAAGATTCAAACCTATGTCCTTACCTATTTTTCCTCAAAACCTAAATTTCTTTCCTATGAAAATAGCAAAAATTGTAGGCATAGTCAGAAATGCATTTACTCACTTTTTTTGGAGTTGTTTTTGAGAATTTCTTCAATGTAATAATTTGGTACAGTAATTTAAATCATGATAAGACATTTAAAATAAAAGTAGGAGAAGTACAGGGATCAACCATCAATATAATACCACCTATGTGCCAAGAACTGTGCTAAGTGCTTTTTATAAATATCTTATTTGTTCTTCACAAAACCCTGTGAGATAGGGGTTATTATTATCCCCATTTTATAAGTGAGGAAACTGAGGCACACAGAGTATAATACAGCTGGTAAGTATCTAAAACTTCATTTTAACTGGTCTTCCTAATTTTAGGTCCAGCACTCTATCTGCTGCACCAGAAGCTGCCTTTCAGTAGTTCAATGGACTGTATTTCCAAATTCTACAACAATTTATGTCTTTATTTTATTATAAATATTCCTCATAAATCTCAGCCTTGTACAAAGAAAAACTTGATGAGTTTATCTACAATTAGAAAGTACCTGTGCTTTTTTTCCACAATGCAATTAAAATGCTGAGTTCATTTCTTTTATGTAGCTAGTATCCTTCAATTATGACCTTTGAAAAATTTCAGATGAAACATTAAAAACTAAGATATTAATATCTACTATTAAAAGATGGTATTAAAATATCTTTAAAGGGGCCACAACCTGACCATTTGTTGGGTACATTATAGTGGGAATTCCATTATGTATACCATATGTTAATGACTTGTTTGGAGATAAAGTTCTTAAATTTAGAGAGAGAAGTCTTTCAAAATACATACTCTCCCTCACCACCCAAATTACTATCATTTTTCAAGAAAGAGCTATTTTTTCACTGTGTTAGTCTAGATAGCTGTCACTGTCCCTTCTAACTCTCCAACTGTATGATTCTAGAACTTACATTAGCAAAAATAATTTTTTCCATTCATTTTTGCTTTGTTTCCATACATAGGATGTAGGCACAGAGTGAAAAGGTAAGACATTATTGTTGATTTTTTTTTTAGATACCTCATTTAATTATTGTATTTCCCCCAGGAAATTGCATGTGTAAAGAAACAACTAAATGGATAGCATCTATAGAAATATGCAATGATTTATAGTTCAGAAATCCTGAACTTAAAGCATTTTACCGTGATCCACCTGCATGCAATTTTCATGAAGACTCGTTAAATGTTTAATAGGACTACTGAGTACTCTGGTGGACAAGGTCAGTTGTAGGCTTGTTAACCATTCCTGAAGATTGGGAATGTTTTATAAAGTGAGAGTAACAGAAGGCAGAGAAAACAATGGGAAAGAATTATTTGAATGCTGCAAGTTCAAATGTAAATCCTCACTAATAATACACAAATGCTAAAAATGCTAAATAAATATTACATTTTGGGACATGCAGCTGTGAGCAAAAAAAATTGGTTGGCATTTCTATGATGATTTTTCCAAATTTATCCAATAAGTCCCCTACTTGGCAATCTTGAAACTCCAACTAGCTTTGTACCTACAATTATATTCCCTAAACCCTGCCACAAGATATAGTTGTATTAGCTACAGAAAAAAAAAAAAAACCAAAAACAAAAAATGGCTTTTTCTAGAAAAGTGATAACTCAGTTAAACACTACAATGGTTGGGGGGAGGGGTTGGGATTATGTATTTGTAAAGACTTATCTCATTAAATTTAGGAATTTCATCTCTAAGTGGGTCATTAACACACATAAAATGACAGAATATTTGTAAATATTTTGAAATGTCAATAAAAATATCTGCAGCACTCACATGAAAGCAAAAGAGATTATGCTTTCTCAAAACTAACTTCTAGTGACTCTAGGCTTGTACATGGAGAAACTATTACAGCTACAGCCTGGAACAGAAGGTATTTTTTGGGTCCACTTCTTTGTCCCTACACTAAAATTACCAAAGAATTATGAAAATCAGATAAAATCCCTAATTTCTCTTCAATTTCAAATAATTTTCCAAATACCTATTTTACTGATTAGGAAACTAAACATAAAATAGTTGTGACTAGCTCACAGCCAAACAGTAAGTTGGTTGCAGAGCTAGGAAAAGCCTGCTCTGCATTCTCAGTCCTATCCTCTTTGCTACAATACCACACTACCTATTTGTTATATTATTTCCCCACTGGGTATAGTGGTGTACAGTGATAATCCCTGTAACTGGGGAGGCAGAGGCTAGTGGATATCCTGAGCTTGAGATTACTGAGTTATAGTAGGGTTTAAGCCAGTTATGTGTCAGCATCAAGTCAAGCACTAATATAGTGAGCCTCCAACAGTCGGGGGAGGGGGAGGCTGCCAGATTGCCTTGCTTAAGGAGGGAAGAAAATGGACAAGTTAGGAACAAAGCAAGTCAAAACTTCTGAGGCAATCAACATTGGGATCAGGCCTGTGAATGACAACTGTACTTCCAACCTGAATGAAATAGGGAGATCCAGAGACAGACAAATAAATAGATGGATGAATGGATAGAGGGGATAGATGGATGAGATAGACAGAAGGATGAGATAGACAGATGGTTGAGAAAGATAGATAGATAGATGGATGGATAGATGGATGGATGGATGGATGATAAAAAATAAAATTAAAATAAATATTAGACCTTCTTCCTACCTCTATCTCCCTTAGAAAAGAGACTGTATTTATTATTAAAATAGGAAAGGTACCAAAGGCAATCTCAAATTTCATTTCAAAAGCTGGAGTATATATGGCAGCACATAATAAAACTCACATTTATATAGTACTTCAGGATTTTTAAAATGCTTTTCACAACTAGATTGTGCAATAGATAGTGTAGGTATTATTATTCCCATTTATAGGCGAGTACATTGAGTTCTAGAGAGGTTAAAAGACTTCCCAAAGAGCAAATGATGTACCATATACAAAACACCTTGCAAATATTGAAAAATTAGAGGAATGTCAGCCACTATTGATTTAAAAAAAAAACTATTGTAGCTGCCTATAGTTACATAGCTAGTAATGATCAAAGTGAAAGTCCCATGTCCCAAATCACACACATTACCAAATTTTACGCATATTAAATGTTGACAAAAATGTTGTCAAGTCTCATATGTTGTCATATAGAAAAAAATACATTCAAGTAATGTAAACCAAAATAACAGATCTTTGATCAGAAAAATTTGAGATAATGGTCATTGTTAAAGGACCTACCAATCAAGAAGACCAAATGTGGATATAAATAAGAAAGAAAGCAAACATGGCAGCAACAATGGGAAAATGACATGAGGCAAAGGCTCAGTTAGGCAACATTGAAAATTACTCATCACCAAGTCATTACCCTTAGTCTCAGAATATTTCCTTTGGGATGCTCATTGATCACCTAAGCACTCCACTGTTGGCATCCTAATCCATCAACAAGTGTCTATTGAATGCCTAATACATACTCAGTGCTTATTAAGTATTGTAGGGGACATAACTGAGATTCATAGGATTTGGCAACCTAGTGAATTCTATATAACCCTTCTTAGAATAATGCACTCAAATGCATAAAATACATAGGAATACATGCATAAAATACAAATGTATAAAATACAAAGGAAACCAATTATAGTGAAATATAGTAAAATTATTAGAACATTTTTAAAGCAAGTTCATGATCTTAAGTTAAGAATCTTTGTTATGGTCCACTCTCCTCATTTTACAGACAAGAAAACTGAGGTCAAGAGAAATGACAAAGACATACACAAGGTCCCATGTTTATTTAGGAGCAGAGCTGAGCTCACATCCAAGTATGATGCTTTTCTACTTCAGCATGTTATCCCTGCTCTCACTTGGTTCTATTCCAAGTCCAGGCCAGCTTTTAGAAAGTGGTCCAGATACATAAGTTAGCTCCAGATCCTATGGCACTTCAAATTCCCTTTAAAAAAAGTCTCAAGGTTAAACTCTTTTCCAATCTAAAAACTCCTACCCAAGGCAATCTCATTTCAGACCCACTGCCCTCTGAACTACCATTAGAAATTTGTATCTCTTACTTTTGGGGGAATCATTTTTTAACTTGAATTCACCTTAATTTTTGCCTTACTTTTTCCAAAATCAAAACAGATTGGTTTGGGCTTTGAACAAATTGATGTATTCAATAAGACTATACAATGAATCAAAACACACCTCTAAGGAGTATGCAGTAACCTGACAATTTTTTTTAACCACATAGGTAGACCCATCTCTCTAGTTTTTGTCAAATTTAGTAGGCTAAAATGCATGATGAGGAAGGACCAGATGAGAAAGGGTTGGAGCCTGGGAACTGGAAGCTATTAGAGGTCCTCACCCAGAGTCAGCCACTGATTTGTTCTGTTGCCTTAAGCAAATGACTTAAACTCATTTTAAAGTCATTTGCTCTGCTGGGGCTGACATCATCAATTCACTTGAAAACAAACTCCAAATATATGGTTGGAAAGACACAGTGGGGAAATAAATCAATTTGCCAAATGGAACATGGCCAATGTAAGAAGTGAAAAGTAAGGACTAAAGAGAGAAGAATCATTTTTACACTTTAGCCATGGCCATAATGAAAACAGAAACAATATTTTTTTTTAAAAAGACTGGTTCTTTGGGAACCATCTTTATGCCATGCCAGCAGCCAAACAAGTACTTCCCAATTGCATTCCTGAGTAACTCCAAACTCCATGTCACCTTAAGTGTACCACAATGATTTGAACTGTAGAAACAGTCTTATAAAAGAGAATATTAGCAACAACACTGCAGCTCACAAATGAATATTATCAAGAACACAAAGCTGAGAAAACTAAACATTCCACTTTTTAAAAGGCTCATGAGTTTTCCTTTCTGGAGTCACCTCAGAATAGGGAATTTCTCCTTTGCTTTATAGGTATTCCGGTCACACCTATTTGCATTTTTTTTTTACTTGTCACATGCATCATGTCCATTTGGCAGCATCTGGACATCCTCTGTATTTGGCTCATTTCCTCTACAGTTTCATACCAAGAAACAACTCTAGAGGCCTCAAAAGATGCATCTTGAGTCAGAAAGAAAACCCAGTTGTCTGGAATCAAAATGGATAAAGCAAGGGTTACAAGGTGGGAGTAAGAGGGCTGCACCACAACTAAATAACTTGGTCTCCTTTCCCAAGGCCAGAATTATGATCCTTCCTAGTTCTTTCTCAGATACTCCAGGAAATGAGAAGTAAATTCAGAAATTTTGAGCACTAAAAACCACTAACTGAACCTCTATTTGCCTTCTTCCCTTGCAGCTTTTGTGGATGGAGACATAAAGTAGGTTGTTGACAAACTCCATATTATCTATCATCTTTGAGATTACAGGATCATAGATTTAGAATAAGAAGGGACCTTAGAGGCCAGTAAATCCAATCCCCTTGATTTGCACATGAGGAAACTGAGGCACAGAGAGATTAAGCAATTGGTCCAGCACTGGTACTCTGACAATAGACACACAAAGCTCACACTAAAAAGCATTTCCCAGCTGGTGGGTTCAGAAAGAACTTGAAGTCTTATTATGGCATAGTCTTTGAGAACAGTGAATCACCTATATAACACAATAAGGTAAATGGTGTTAGTGGAATTTACACATAAGATGATAAATCTGATGTATCCAAAGTGAGTTCTGTTGACTACAATAATATCATACAGTTGAGAAATGGTTAAGTGGCTCATGAAGGTCACATGACTTCTTAGTGTCAGAGTTAGTACTAAGCCTCAGGAGTCCTGATTCTATTCCATTACTTCTACATAACACTGGTTCTAAATACATAGGGCAGTAGACAATAAATGCTTAACAAATGATGATAAAATACATATTTCCTACAAAATGGCTTATTTATAAGTAGAAGCATAAAAGTATGAGTGCTCATCTAAGAAGTAGCCTCTTCCTTGTTAGCAGGAGCTGTGCTGAATGGTGTTCTAGCTAAGGTCTAGCTAAGGCTAGTCTAGGTAAGGTCACAGTGGCTCAATCACCAGAGGGTTGCCTACCAGATGATGGTACTTTTATGCCTGGAACTTTTTACAATAATTCAATAAAGAGTGGTTGTGAACTGTTCTTTGTCCCACCCCCAATACCCATCATTAAACTGTAGGTACTCTTTGAAGGAGAGAAAAAACACCTGTCAATTGGAAAAATAATAAAATTAGATTTAAAAAGAAAAAAAATCACATTTTTGTTAACAGGGGCAGGGATTTATCTGGCCATAGTGGTATGAAAAGACAATTCTATAACAAGGCACCATTTTATAAACAGGACCAGGCTGCAGACTGACAACACACTTTTCTCCTAAAACAAATCAAATTAAACTATGTTGAACTCCTACCATGTGCAAAGTACTATAGGGAAAAGAAAAATATATAAAAAAATTACTTCATATCAAAACTCCATCTTATAATAGTGCACCTAGAAAAGTAAGTTATCATGGCACTAATCTCTTACCAGTAAAATTCCAAAGAGCAGATTTCCTCTTTTCTCTTTCTGCTTTGATATTGCAGTTACTTTAGTTGAGAGTAGGATAGGCTATGGAGTTAATACATTTTATTTATTAGCATGGTTGAGAAATAATAAGGGACCATAATAGTGGTCTATTCCTTGCACACAGTTTTCTAGTAGTAGTAGTAGTAATCCACTTTCAGATTTTGGTCAAGCTGATCACTGGAGTATTTATTCCCTTATCATCAACTTTTTTTTTAAGAAAAGAGAAATCATAAAGTCATAGTATTATAGTTAGATGGAACTTTAGAAATTATCTACTACAACACTCATTCTAAAGATGAGGACATGGAGAACCAGGAGAGGTCTAATGTCTTTCCCAAGGTTAAACAGTTAATAAGGAATAGATCAAGGTCTTGAACCTAGGTTTTATGACTAACTCCAGGGCTTTTTCCTTATATCTTTATGTCCCAAAACTGAAGAGTTCAATCAAAAATTTATAGTAAAGATTTCTCTCCATAAATAATCATTACTTCTCTCAAAAGTAAATCCAACCCAAGTCACTAGTAATAAGAAAATACAAATTAAAATAGCTTGTTGTTCATATCTTAATTCTGTTAAATTAGCAAAGGTGATAAAAAGACAAAATAGCCAGTGTTAAAGGGTTGTGGGAAGTCAGCATACTGGTACACTGTTAGAATGTGAATTGAAGTACTCTGGAAAACAATTTGGGGTTATGTGAGAAAAATCACTAAACTATTCATATCCTTTCACCCTATGATGTTGCTGCTGGGCAAATTCTCCAGGGAGGTCAAAGTCAGAGAGAATGATTCTATTTACATATTCATATATACATATATGCACAGACATATAGTAGCACATTTTGTGCTATCAGGAAACTGGAATAAAAATGCAAGATAATCAATTGGGAAATGACTGAACTAATTTCATTACATGAATTTAACACTATATTATTATTGTGCCAAAAACATCAGTGCATATAAGGAATTTAGAGAAAGGGGGAGAGACTTGTATGAATTGAGTTGAGGCACAGTGAAATAAGTGGAACCAGGAGAGCAGTATACACAACGGCCTCCCTCCCATCAGAACCAACATAAAGGAATTTTTTTTTAAAAAAGATCAGTTTTGATATGTGTATTTAGGATAACTTAGCTAGCAGGATGAAATCACTTAAGCTCAAAGTATTAAAATGGATTTGTTAAAGGCACATGCTGTTGGTTTAAATGTATTGTACCTACCCACCTAATTGTACTTTTAATCTTGATTTCTACTCAAAAATACTTTTTTAATCCAATTGCATATTCATCTGATTAAAGGGACAAGGAGCTACATAATATTCCTTTCAAGGCTAAGGTCCTTAATCCTGGTCTTTGATAGTTAAGGAAGAGAGATCTGTGGATGACTTTAACTTGGTAGATAGCAGGCGAAAGTCATTTGGGAGATAAGCTAGCAGTTTCCCAATGGTTCTGACTTTTGACCAAAAAGCCAAATAAGAGAATTTGTTTCATGGGAGTCACCTCTAAGACATTTCAAAGGGGTGGCCAGATTGTAAACTTTTGATTGTAAAGAGATGCAAGTAGCACCAACGGGGTCCTCACTAGCAAAATGATGCTGACCCATGCTCATATGCTAATCTTGTTGTGTTAGGTGTATCCCTATCATTCTTATTCTTAGAATCTAGCATTAAAATAATGTTCTTGGCTTTAAAAAGTTTAAAATGCACAAAAGCAGATCCTCACTAAACATAAGCCCACAGTAATAAATTTTTCTTTAAAAAAGAACAAAGCAATAGTGCTTTTTTTTTTAATCACCTCTTCTAACAAATTTCTCCAGCAACAGTATCATACTTTGGCAATTTGAAAAAACAAATGGAGCCCAAACTATGTGGAAAACAATCATATGTTAATGCACAAAGACAATGCCTAAAATTCCTTCCCAAATCTACTTCCAGGTCTTAGAGAGATATATACATTGGTATAGATAGAAATCTAGATATTCATGTATATGTATATATGTGTGTGTGTGCATATGCATATACACATAAGTGTATATATTATGTGGGTGTATATGAATGTGCATATACACCCATACGTCTACATATAGACACATACGCATGCATGTATAGATACATTGCGCACATGAATGCACGTATACATATATGTATATATGCACATGTATATATGCACGTGTGTATATGTATGTCAGCATGTGTATACATATATACGCACATGCATACATGTGCTTACATATGCATGCATGCATGCATCTACAACCACAAGTTTGTAGAAGGAAAATCTTAATCTCAGAAAAATCTATGTGCTAAATCTTTATAACCATTTTAGGTGTATATTTTACTCTTGTTTCAATCTACTTAAATAGTGCACTAAGGTCATGAGAATGTCACAAGACTAAAGATGTCACAACTTTTATACAAGAGTAAGACATATAAAAACCACAGGTTACTACTATATTTAATGCAGAGAAGCCTGTAATTGATCTGTTTCTAAATTTTTTTTGTAACCACCATTTCCCTATAAAGCAAGAAAAAATAGATAAATATGGTCCCAAAGAGAGATCTCCATGAGATTTGGTTTTAGGACCACCCTGAAAATGCAGGCCATATTAATGATGAGGTCCTTGTTCTAGCAGCTGCCAGAATAACTGAGTCTTAAGAAGTTTTTGGCAGCAGGAAGAGCTGGGAACAATGAAGTGTGTTCTATATTAAAGCAGAACTCAAAATCCCATCTCTTAATGTGGAACGAGACTAGAGGATCACCTTCCAATAGGAGGTGCTTACATATGGAAAGACTCATTAATTCAAAAGAATGGATGATAAACTGGAAACTTGGAGTCAAATGACAAGGATTCAAGTAAAGGGTTCAACCACTTAGTAGCTGTGTTATTTAACAATAACAACAATCATAACTACAATGACAAAGTCCTTCAGGGTTAGCCAATTGCTATACTCTTCATGGGGAAAATATTAAGTGGTACAAGGCTGGTAGTGGGGAAAAAAAAAACTTTATGCTGGGAGTCAGGAGACGTGGGTTTTAGTTTTAGCTAAATCATTACTAGTGCCACTCATGCCAAGAGGGGAGCTAGTGTACAGAGCTCCTCAATGTCAACTTCCTGTGTAGAGAAGAAAATTTTATATTCCCTAGGCTGCATGATGCCTGCTCTTTAATAGAGAAAGATGATATTCTAGATAATTCTTTCTGTTATCTAAATATGGGACTTATCCTCGAAACCTGAAAAGACAGGGGAAAAAACAAACAAAACTATAGGCTAATTTAATGACCAATATTAGACACAGCCAAGATGGCGGATTAGAGGCAGCAAACCAGCTGACATCTCTCAACATTCCCCTCCAAACAACCTTTAAATAATACCTCAAATTTTGGAGCAGTAAAGCAAACAAAAGGTCAGGGTGAGACATTTTTCTGTCCTAAGAAAACTTAGGGGGTCAGCAGGAGAAATCTTTTATGCTGGGGTGGAGGCGTGTTCCAAGTGAATGTCTGTGGTAGCAGCCACAGCAGCTTCAGAAGCCCTCAGTGCCCCACATATCTGTTATCTTTTTGCTCCCCTATTTCCCTGCTGGGTAAGTTAGATTTCTGTATACAGCTGAGTGTGTGTATGTATGTATGTATGTACATATATGTGTACATGTGTGTATATATGTATATGTATATATATTATATATATATATACTTTCTTCTTTGAACCAATTTTAATGAGAGTGAGGTTCTAGCATTTCCCACCACTCTGACCCCCCATTTTCCCCTCCACTGTAAAGGCTTTTCCCTTCATGCCTCTTTTATGTGAGCAAAATTTCCCCATTCTACCTCTCCCTTCCCTCTTCTCACAGTGCATTTGTCTTTCTCACACCTTAATTTTTCTTAGATTATTCCAACATAATTCACTCACACCCATGCCCTCTGTGTATACAAGCTCCTTTTAACTGCCCAAATAATGATAAAATTCTTAGGAGTTACATGTATTATCCCCCATAAATAGTTTACCATTATTTGAGTCCCTTGTGATTACTCTTTCGTGTTTATATTTTAAGATGACCTTTTTAAGGTAATCAGGAAAACCACATTTTGTTAAAAGGTACCATAGACAATGAAGTAATATAAAAAATTTTAGAGCAAGTTTCTCTGATAAAGGCCTCATTTCTCAAATATATAGTGAACTGAGTCAAATTTATAAAAATAAGAGCCATTCCCCAATGGATAAAGTCAAAGGATGTGAATAAACAGTTTTCAGAAGAAATCAAAGCTATACATAGTCATTTGAAAAAATGCTTTACATCACTATTGTTTAGAGAAATGCAAATTAAAACAGTCCTGAGGTACCATCTCACACCTGTCAGAAATAACAAATGCTGGAGGGGTTGAAAGAAAATGGATATATTAATGAGCTTTTGTAGTGAACTGGTCCAACCATTCTGGAGAACAATGTGGAATTATGCCCAGAGGGCTATCAAAATACTACCCTCTCTGACCCAGCAATAAAATTACTAGGTATTGTATGAGGTATTCAGGGTGGACTATCACCTCTAGTGTGAAGGCATGTCAAACTCTTTTCAGGATGCTCATCCATCTTTTGTGTCCAGCTTTCTCCCAACTCTTAATTGTGTTTTGAAGCTGTAGCATGCAGAGGGGCCACACCCAATCAAAACCATCTTAGCAGATGGGATAAACAAGTTGAAGGTATTCAACAGGCCTCAAACCTGTTGGTGGGTTAGGAGGATATCTACCTTAAACATGTAAAGACTTCTCCAGGCAGAATGGGTAGATGAGAACAACCTGTTCCAATAGCTATGTAGGCAGCTGAAGCAGGCACTGTAGAGCCTATACTTGGTCAGACATCAAAGACACCAAAGTCATCCATTGCATTCCTGGCCATTGCCAGTTATCCTGACTTTTGTCTTGCTACTGAACTTCAGTTACTCTGGAAGAGAGTGAGGCTGACAACTTTATGGAACTCTGGCTCACTTATATCCAATTCACGCACAAATCAGGACATCACCCCTGTGATGTCATTGGTCCTCTTTGAAAATTAAGGATGAACAACAACAAGAACCATTACTACTTTGATTACTAGATCAAAGAAAAACTAAAAGGACCTATGTGTACAGTATTTATAGCAGCTCTTTTTGTGGTGGCAAAGAATGGGAAATTTAGTGTTTGCTTATCAATTGAGGGACGACTGAACAAGTTGTAGCATATGATTGCGATGGAACACTATTGTGCTATGAGAAATGATAAGGGGGATGCTTTCAGAAAAGCATGGCAAGGCAGTATGAACTGATGCAAGTTTAAAGAAGAACTGGGAGATCATTGTGCACAGTGACAGGAATTTTGTAAAGATAACTGTGAAAGATTTGGTCACTCTGATCCATACAATGATCTAAGACACTTCCAAAGGACTCTTGATGAAAAAATGGTATCCACCTCCAGAAAGAGAACTGATGAACTCTGAGAGCAAATTGAAACATAATTTTCTCCCTTTATTTTTCTTGGGTTTTTTTCCACAATATGGCTAATATGGAAATATGTTTTACATGATTTCACATTTATAATTGATATCATATTGCTGGCCCTCTCAGTGGGTGGGGGACTTTGTGGGAGGAAGAGAGAATTTGAAACTCAAATTTTTAAAAACAAAAGAATGTTTAAAATAAAAAATAATTATAAAAATTATTGATATTTTAAAAAAATAAATCATTACTAGTGTGAACTTAAGTCATTTACCTTCTCTATGCCTCAGATTTATCACCTCTAATATAAAAAAGTTTTGGCTAGATTAGCTCTAAGGTCCTCCAGAGTGTTGACATTCTATAGTCCCAGTCTCTGGGTAGTACGCTTCAAAATAGCACATATTTTGCCGATACATACTTACACATATATTATGTATTATGTAATATAAATTACACATCTATTACATATAAACTAAAATAGGCAACATGATAAAAATCTATAGCTATAGCTCTTCTTTCCAATTTATTGTCATAATAACCTCTGTACTCTTATTTGAATAGCTATGGGTATATAAATCAATCAATAAGGATTAATCATTTTTCCTATGTTAAGGACTTCACTAAATAATGGGAATTATTGTTGTTATTGTTGTTGTGTTGTTTCAGTCATGTCCAACTCTTCATGACCCCATTTGGGGTTTTCTTGTCAAATATAGTTTGTCATTTCCTTCTCCAACTCATTTTACAGTTGAGGAAACTGAGCAAACAGGTTTAAATGACTTGCTCAAGGTCAGATAGCTAGTAAGTGTCTGAGGCCAGACTTGAATGCAGGAAGTTGAGTCTTCCTGACTCCTAACCTGGCATTTGATCCACCATGTCACCTAGCTGCCCACTGGGGACACTTAGAAACAAACAAACAAAAAAAACCCCAATTCCTGCCTTCAAGGAGCTCACATTCTAATGGCAGAAATAGCACATACATAATTAAATACAGATTGTAGAGAGATTATATGGAAGGCAGCTTTACAAGTGAAGATACCATAAGCCTGAAGCCATCCAGGAAGCCTCCTGAGGACTGCATTCATTGTGCTGAGGTCTGAAAGAGGTCAGAGATTCTAAGAGGTGAAAGAGAGAAGAAAGAACATTCTTCTAGGCAATGTGGAGAGCCAATGCAAGGGCACAGAGATGGGATGAAGAACTGGAAGTGACCAACATGGCTTGATTGCAGAGCATGTAGAAGTGAGTAATATATTAAAAGCCTGGAAAGATAGGAACAGCCAGGCTGTGAAGAGTTTTAAATGTCAAACAAAGAAGCTTTTGTTTGATCCTAGAGATATTACAGAGCTATTGGAGTTTATTGAGAAAAGGTGGGGCACAGTGACATGGCCAGACCCGAGCTTTAGGAAAATCACTCTGGTAGCAGTGTGGAGAGTGGGCTAGAGTAGGGGAGAGACTTGAGGAAGGGAGTCCTATTAGAAGTTTATTGCAATAGCCCATGCCAGATGTGACAAGTGCTTGAAGTAGAATTGTGTCTGTATGAGAGGAGATAAAGGCAGGCTGAGGAAGAAGATATTACAGGATTGGTGAAGGCATTTGGATAGGTGGAATGATTGAGAGCGTCATTTTGGGGTTGCTAGCAATGGTAACCTAGATTACTGAAAAGACCCTCAAAATTTTGGAGGGGCAGATTTAGGAAGAAGGATAATGAGATAAGCTTTGAACATATTGAGTTTGAGAAACTATGGGATATACAGTTCGAAAGCTGCAATAGGCAGTTGATGATGGACTAGATCTCGGGAAAAATACTAGGCTGAATCTATAAATCTGGAATGATCTACACATAGCTGATAAAAGAACCCCTGAGAGTTCATGAGAACAACCAAGTGAGGAAGTATACTGAAAAAAAAAGAGAATAGGACCCAGGACAACTCCTTGGGGGATACTCACAGGTAGCACATATGACATAAAGGAAAATGCAGTCAAACAGGCTGAGAAAGAAGAATCAGACTCTTTGTTAGAAGAAGCAGAGGAGAGTTGTTGTGAAAACCCAGGGAGGAGAAAGTATCCATAAGGAGAAGGTGGTCAACGACATCAAATGCTTCAAAGAGGTCAGGGGGTACATTTGTTGTCAAGTTACAGAAAAGAACAGCAGAAAGAAATAAGAGTTACATGTGCTAATCACAGGTGGCACAGAAGAATAGTAAACATCCTTATTTAGATGGTGTCATTATTTGCAGAATGTATTTGGGTAGGATTGGGTAGGCTGAATGTTGGAGACCTAGGTTTGTCTAGCAAGAAAAAGGACCACCAGGGACTTCTGGGAGCTAAGACGGCAGAGTAGGAAGCGAGTTGCTGTCATTTTCCCTTGTTGACCTCTAAAAACCCAGAAAATATTGCTCCAGGAAACACCCTGGGATAGCTGAGCCAGCAGAAAGATGGGACAGAGCAGTCTTAGACCCTGGGAAGCTTAGGAGATTGTTGGGAAAGGTCCCTCTCACTCTAGTGGGAGGGGAGCAGTATAGGATGGGAGGCATCCTGGCAAGCCAGCAGCAAGTCCCACCTCAGCAAACCTGGGGGAGATCCTCAGCCCCAGGGGGATGAAGCAGGCAAGTGCCAACACCAGGACCCCCTGAGAGCCATGGCACAGGAAGGGAAACCAGTAGACCCCAGCTTAGAAAACCACCATGTGCACCAGTGGGCAGGCTTCCTCCAGCAGCCAAACCTCCCAATGCTTCAGCACAGCTCCAGGAAGTATAACTCTAAGAGGCAAAGCTCTAGGCAGGCAGGCATCCTCCAGGCACCAAACCTTCCTGTGTTTCAAAGCAGCCCAGGTGAACAGGCATCCTCCAGGGCCCCAACCCTCCACCCCAACCCCAAGAAAGCTTCAGTGTTGCTGACCTTAGCTCAGTACCACGTAAGCTGCCAAACCCAACCAGTCTTTAACTGCCAGCACCTGAGGCCCCAGCACATAAGGCCAGGGACCAGGTCCCTGGCCCCCAGCACAAAAAGCTTGGGTCAGTGCCCCTGTGCTCCAGGAAGAGAGCTCAACTCTAAAAGTCAGGAAATAGGCAAACACCATGAGCAGAAAGTAGAAATGGACAATGACCATAGATTCTCACTATGGGGACAGGGAAGATCAAAACACAAATTTAGAAGAGGACAACAGTGTAAATATACCCACATCTGAAACCTCAAAGGGCAATATGAACTGGTCTCAAGCCCAAAAAGGGTTTTTAGATGAGCTCAAAAAGGATTTTAAAAGTCAAATAAGAAAAATAGAAGAAAAATTGGGAGAAGAAATGAGAGGTATGCAAGAGAGAGTCAATAGCTTGGAAAGAGAAGGACAAAAATTGGCTGTAGAAAACTAGTCTTTAAAAATATAATTGGCCAAATGGGGGGAAAAAGTGCAATGAAGCAAACAACTCCTTAATAAGTAAAATGGGCCAAATGGAGAAGGAGGTACAAAAGCTAATAGAAGGAAACAATTCATTAAAATTAGAACGGGGCAAGTTGAAGCAAATGACTCTATGAGACATCAAAAAACAAAAAACAAAAACAAAAGAATGAAAAAATATAAGAAAATGTAAAATAGCTCTTTGGAAAAATAACTGACTTGGAAAATAGATCCAGGATACATAATTTTGAAATTATTGGTCTACCTGAAAAAAAAAATCCTAAACAGCATCTTTCAAGAAAATCAAGGAATACTGCCCTGGGGTCCTAGAACAAGAGGGTAAAATAGTCATTGAAAGAATCCACCAATAACCTCCTAAAAGAGTTCCCAAATTGAAAATGCCAAGGAATATTGTAGCCAAATTTCAAAATTATCAGGTCAAAGACAAAACACTGCAAACAGCCAGACAGAAATAATTTAAATATCATGGAACCACAGTCAAGATTACACAGCAACTTGCAGCATCTACATTGAAAGGTCAGGGAGCTATTCTGTAAGGCAAAGGAGCTTGTATTATAACCGAGGATCAACTATCCAGAGAAACTGAGCATAATCTTTCAGGGGAGGAGATGGACATTCAATGAAATATGGGACTTCCAAACATTCCTGATGAAAAGACCAGAGCTCAAGAGAAAATGTTATCTTCAAATATAAGAGTCAAGAGATGAATAAAAAGGTAAACAGGAAAGACAATAAAAAAATGTTATTCAATAAGGGCAAAATGTTTACATCCCTACAAGGGAAGATGATACTTGTAATTCTTGAGAATTCTTCATCTGTATTACAACATTCAGAAAGGGTATACATAAACAGAGGGCATGGGTATAAGTTGACTTTAATATGATGATAAAAAATCTAATCAAGTGCTAAAAAGAGATTGTACTGGGAGAAGAGAAAAGAAAGAGGCAGAAAAGGGTAAATTACATAACATGAAGAAGCACAAAGTAGAGGGAAAGAAGGGAGGGAGATGAGCTTTGTTTGAAGCTTACTGTCATCATTTGGCTCAAAGAGGGAATAACATAATCAGTTAGGCATAGAAATCTAACTTGCCCTATAGGCAGTAGGAGGGAAAAGGGGAAAGAAAAGGGAGGGGGTGGATAGAAGGGAGGGAAGAAGTAGTAAGAGAAAAAGGGAAGGGGCTGACAGAAGAGAGGATAGAATTTGGGAGGCAGTGGTCAAAAGCAAAACATTGGGAGGAGAGAAAGCTAGAAAGGAGAGAGAAAAGTATAAATGGGGGGAAATAGGGTGGAGAGAAAGACACATATAGTAATCATAACTGTGAATGTGAATGGGATGAACTCTCCCATAAAACGGAAGCAGATGGCAGAGTGGATTAAAAAACATAATCCTACAATATGTTGTTTACAAGAAACACATTTGAAGCAAAGGGATATACAATGAGTAAAGGTAAAAGGCTGGAGCAGAATATATTATGCTTCAACTGAAGAAAAAAAATTCAGGGGTAGCAATCTTGATCTCAGAACAAAAGCAAAAATAGATCTAATTAAAACAGATAGGAAGGAAACTACATTCTGCTAAAAGGTACCATAGACAATGAAGTAATATCATTACTAAACATATGCGCACAAAATGGTATAGCACCTAATTCTTAGAGGAGAAGTTAAGGGAGTTATGAGAAGAAATAGACAACAAAACTATACTAGTAGTTGACTTCAACCTCTCCCTCTAAGAACTAGATATATCTAACCACAAAATCAGAAAGTTAAGGAGACGAATATAATTTTAGAAAAGTTAGTTATGGTAGACCTCTGGAGAAAATTGAATGGTGATAGAAAAGATATACCTTTTTCTCAGTGGTACATGGCACCTACACAAAAACTGACTATGTATTAGGGCATAAAAACCTCACAATCCAATGCAGAAAGGCAGAAATATTAAATGCATCCTTTTCAGATCATGATGCAATATAAATTACATGTAATAAAGGGCAATGGAAAGACAGACTAAAAATTAATTGGAAACTAAATAATCTAATCCTAAGGAGTGAGTGGATCAAACAAGTTATAGAAACAATCAGTAACTTCATCCAAAAGAATGACAATAGTGAGACAACATACCAAAACTTATAGGATACAGTGAAATCAGTTCTTAAGGGAAGTTGTATATCTCTAAATGCTTACATGAATAAAATGGAGAATGAAGAGATCAATGAATTGGGCATACAACTTAAAAAAAACTATAAAAAGAACAAATAAAAAATCCCCAATTAAATACCAAATTAGAAATTCTGAAAAACAAAGGAGAGAATAACAAAATTGAAATTAAGAAAACCATTGAGCTAATAAATAAAACTAAGAGCTAGTTTTATGAAAAAAAACAATAAAATAGATAAACCTTTAGTTATTTTGATTTAAATAAAAGAAAAGAAAAAAAGAAAACTAAATTACCAGTATCAAAAATGGAAAGAGTGAATTCACCATTAATGAAGATGAAATTAAAACAATGATTAGGTGCTATTTTATGCAATTGTATTTGACAATCTTAGTGAAATGGATGAATATTTAAAAAAAACATAAATTGCCCAGATTAGAGGAGAGGAAATAAAATACTAAAATAACCCCATTTCAGAAAAAGAAATTGAACAAGTCATCAATGACATCAATCTCCAGGGCCAGATGGATTTACAAGTGAATTCTATCAAACATTTAAAGAACAATTAATTCTTGTGTGTGTGTGTGTGTGTGTGTGTGTGTGTGTGTGTGTGTGTGTACTATTTGGAAAAACAGGTGGAATCCTACCAAATTCTTTTTATCATACAAATATGGTGCTGAAGCACAAGAAATATATGAGCAGAATTACAAAATACTTTTCACATAAATAAAGTCACATCTAAATAATTGGAAAAACATCAGTTGCCCATGGGTAGGTTGAGTTAATATAATAAAAATGACAATTCTACCTAAACTAATTTATTTATTTAGTGCCATACCAATCAAATTACCAGAATTAGTTTATAGAGCTAGAAAAAATAATAACAAATTCTTCTGGAAGAACAAAAGATCCAGAATATCAAGGGAAGTTAATGTAAAGAAATGCAAAGGAAGGTGGCTTAGCTGCACCAGATAGTAAATTGTATTATAAAGCAGCAATCATCAAAATTACTTGATACTGGCTAAGAAACAGAGTGGTACATCAGTGAAATAGGTTAGATACGCAAGACATAATAGCCAATGACTATAGTAATCTACTGTTTGATAAATCCAAAGACTCCAGCTTCTGGGATAAGAACTCACCATTTAATTAAAACTGCTGGGAAAACTGGAAAATAGTATGGCAGAAACTAGGCATGGACCAACATCTTATACCATATACCAAGATAGAAGTCAAAATGGGTACATGATTTAGATATAAAGGCTGATACTATAAGCAAACTAGGAGAGCAAGGAATGGTTTACCTGTCAGATGTATGGAGAGGGGGATAATTTATGACCAAACGAGAGATAGAGAACTTTATCAAAGGCAAAATGGATGATTTTGATTACATTAAACTGAAAAGTTTTTGCACAAAGCCAATGCAACCAAGATTAGAAGGGAAGCAGAAAGCTGGGAAACAATTTTTTTTTTACAACCAGTGTCTATGATAAAGGTCTCATTTCTAAAATATATAGAGAACTGAGTTAAATTTATAAGAATACAAGTCATTCCCCAACTGATAAATTGTCAAAGGATATGAACAGGCAGTTTTCAAATGAAGAAATTAAAATAGTCTCTAGTCATTTGAAAAAATGCTCTAAATCACTATTGATTGGAGAAATACAAATCAAAACAACTCTGAGATACCACTTCACACCTATCAGATTGGCTAACATGACAAAACAGGAAAGTGATAAATGTTGGAAAAGATGTGGGAATATTGAAACACTAACGCATTGTTGGTGGAGTTGTGAACTGATCCAACTTTTCTGGAGAGCAATTTGGAACTATGCCCAAAGGGCCATAAAATTGTGCATACCCTTTGACCAAGCAATAGTACTACTAGGTCTGTATCCCAAAGAGATCATAAAAATGGGAAAAGGGCACACATGTGCAAAAATATTCATAACAGCTCTTTTTGTGGTGGCAAAGAATTGGAAATTGAGAAGATGCCCATCAGTTGGAGAATGACTGAACAAGTTGTGGTATATGAATGTAATAGAATACTATTGTTTCATAAGAAATGATGAGCAGGTAGACTTCAGAAAAACCTGGAAAGACGTACATGAACTGATGCTGAGTGACGTGAGCAGAACCAGGAGAATGTTGTACACAGTAACAGCCATACTGTGTGATGACTAACTTTCATAGACTTGGCTCTTCTCAGCAATGCAATGATCTAAGATAACCCCAAAAGACTCATGATGGAAAATGCTATCCGCATCCAGAGAAAGAACTATGGAGTCTGAATGCAGATCAGCGTGTACTATTTGCTCTTTTTTTGTTTTGTTTCTTCTTTCTCATGGTTCTTCTCATTGGTTCTAATTCTTTTTTACAACATGACTAATGTGAAAATATGTTTAATATGAATGCATGTATGAAAGCCTATATCAGATTGCATGCCATCATTGGGGAGGGGGAAAGGAAGGTGGGAGAGGGAGAAAATTTAAAACTCAAGAGCTTATGAAAGTGAATATTGAAAACTAAAAATGAATAAATTAAAAAATATAAAGGATATTCAAGAGTCATTTTCTCCATCTTTATTCCTCCTTACAGGATTACAATTAAAACATCCTGGCTAAAGAAGTTTATAGACCACTTGAAAGATCTAGAAGAGATTAACAAAATTCTCTTTGTAATGAGACAGAGTAGTTCTAGATTTGGAGCCAAAGGATTGGGATTTGTATTCTGGATCTGCTATCTGTATGACCTTGGGCAAGTTGTTTAAAATCTCTAGGCTTCAATTTCTTCATCTGTAAAATGAGGGAACTGCACTAGATGAGCTCTGAGATCACTTCCAGCTCATCTATGAGCCCATAAAAATCAGCAACAGCTCTTAAGATTCTTTTTAACCATCCTAAATCCCTCATTTACTACAAATTTAAGCCCATTCTATTCTGTGTTCTCGGTATAACTCATATTCTATCACTCTATCACTCCACTCTGTGTAAGAGGTTTGCATACAGTGAAAATATCCCTCTGCCATCTCAACTTTCTTATCCCACTGTCCCTTCTTTCCTGGGTCTCCGCACTGGAAATAGACCAGCCATGCTTCATTACTTTCTCAAATTTTACTCTGGCTCTCTGGACCCAAAAAGTCAGGAGCTTTCTCACCTTGGGAATTCCCTCAGCATTTGGAGTCTTCTTACAATTGGACATCCCTCCACTATGCAGACCCTCTTCTCCCATTGTGATTTCTTCTAGGATCCTCCATTTGGGAGATAGGCTTAAGCTAATTATGCTTCATTTCCCTTGTGGCTGTACTTCTGACTCACCAGTCTTCATCATCATGATTCTGTGCTGTCTCTTCTCTAAGTGTTGTCTCTTCTCTAAGTGTTGTCTCCCTTCATTAAAATGACCACACCTTCAGAGTAGAGACTGTCATTCATCTTGCTTTTGTTTCTATCCCCAGCATTTAGCATAGTGCCTACCACATAGTAAGTACTTATTAAATGCTTTTTTCCTGCATGCCAGCTACTATAATATCATACTTCATGTCTTCTCTAGGCTAAATAATCCAAGTTCCTTTAGCCTTCAGCACAGAAATGAACATTTTTTAAACCCCCAAAGAAGGCTGCATTTACAATAGGGTTCTCCCTTTAATTTTTAATTAAGGCTTTAATTCTTTTCATAAAGATATTTAGGAAAGAGAAGTTCACATGATATTTTGAAAATTTTGTCTATTTCTATGACTCCAAAGAAGAGATATAAGAACATGCTTCATCCCATAGAGGAGGAAATCCCATTGGTATGGTACATTTCAGACTTTTATGGTACAGTAATCAGTTTTGCTGATTTATTTCTCTTCTTTTTGTGTTTTTAATAGTATCTGTAACATGGGATGGATCTCTGGGACAGAAAAGAGGAGGGATATCAGGGTAAATTTTGGTGATATTTTAAAAAGGCATCAATCTAATTTTTAAAAATAAATAAATAGAACTAAGGCTATATAAACTGTCAGCTAACAGTAAGAGAAACCAACTAATGGGGGTTTGATCTGAAGGCAGTAGGGAAGATGTACCCTAAACTTCTCAGAATCCTCTAGTACCTGGAGAAGGAAGATATAGCTGGCCCGTTCTGGGACAGTGATTCAGAGCATACTTCCCATGTTGTGCAGGAAGCAAAAAAAAGTTAGAAAACTACCATTCCAAGTTAAACAAAGTTTTCATGCTGATTTAGTGGAGTAAGTTTCTCTACCAGGCATTTCTTACACTGATAAAATCATAGGTTTGGACTCAACAAAACATCATTTGAAAGTTGACCCAATAGTCAAAATATTAGCATAATAATGATTACCCTAATAATTTTTCATAATAGCAATATTTTAACATCCTATATTCCTTTATAATTTTCTAAACACCCTCACATATTATTTAGCTCACATTACAGATAAAATCCACCTGTAATCATCAGATTAGTAAATTGACACCACTTGGTGATAATTGGTTTGCAAAGTAATGATTTTGCTTGTATAACCGATAAATATTACTGTTACCAGCTATTGCTGGTATTGCATATGCGAAGACTATATGAAATGGGCAACAGATTTAGGAAGGAAAGAGAGGAACATTTTTAAATGAAAGATATGATGTTTTAAATATCCCTTTCTAGGTAAGAAGCCACTTCAGCAAAGTGTAGGGGAGAAAGTACTAGATGGTGGGGGAGGGGGGAAAGGTGTGTCAGGTATTGGCTCTGGCACAAAGTTAGCTCTGTGAATTTGAGACAGTCACCCCACCATTTCAGGCTTCTGTTTCCTAATTTATTGGAGGGGATATAGGACTAGATGACTTCCAGGTTTCTTTTAGTACTAACATTCTATAATATTATATAATTTTGTCAGGCTTAACAAATATGTTTGTAACACTTAAAACATAATGAGAATAGCAACTATCAGTTAAACAATTAACAATAGAGCAGGAGATAAAATGCAAGGAATACTGATGGACTTAATCCTAGATGTGCATTTTGTAAGTTTAGCTCCCTTTTTTATTGCATATAATTTTAAAAATATAGGGATGGAAACATGGGTGAATCAAATAATAAAACAATGCTTTAGTTTTGGTTTTAAAGGATGTTATCCCTTCAATTTCTAAATAACCTAAATATAAAACTATATATAGATTGATTGTACCTAGTTCTTTAGGTATTCTCTCCCCTTTTAGACTGTCATCTCCCTGAGAGCCAGGACTGTGTCTTTTACCTTTCTTTGCAACCCCACTGCTTAGCATGGCATACAGGAAGTGCTTATTCAAGGTTTATTGATTGACTGAATATATTATAGATTTAGAAAACTTTGTTACTTACTTTGAAATGAGGTCAATCTAAGTCTGAATGTAGTAAATCTGGCTATGGCAGCATTCTAAAATTGGAGATTCTATATTGGGTACGAGTGAGTTTTTATACATTACTGTTCCTTACTGGAATGTCTGCCAGATATTTGCAAGTAAAAATGATTGATAGAGTAAAGAAGATTAGCCCCTTCTTATTGAGATAAAAGCTTTAATCCTCATAGGTTTGATGCATTCCTCTGTACATTGTGACTAGGAACTATCAGCAAGGTAAAATATATATTGTCATCTCAATGTACAGAAAGTTATGCATGTGAATCCCAGTAGATAACAATAGGGATATGTCCCTATGGGATGAAGAATGAATTAGTGCAGAGCTAGCCTTCACATTTTAGAGTTCACCGTGAAATAAGTTTTACATGGACTTGCTTTTCCAGCTGCAGGGAAGCTCTTGGAGCTTTGAAATTGTTTTCCCCCAAGGTACTGAGCTACTCCAACCATTTCTAATACTATTTCATATCTTCTGCAACTCTTTTTCTTGCTGCTATATTTATTCAGAACCAACTCCCAAAATCTAGTGAAAATAGTTTTTGGTGAATCAATCTTCGAATACCTGCATGATACCACAGGGATTAAGCAATGATCTTACTTGATATTCTTATCCAACTTTTGGAATAGAGGAGACTAAAGCCTTCCAAAATACATTTGCCTTCCTAATCTCTATGAAGTTTTCAAAAGCAATACATTTTTTTTTTAAAAAAGAGATGAATACTTTAAAAGTTTTCAGTATGATATGGTCATTAAAAAATCTGAAAAAGAATTGGTATAGCCAAAAGACTTTCATGAAAGATTAAAATCTATTAATTCTACTACTTTTAGTTTGTCACTCATCCATTCAACTAGTCTTCCTGAAGTTCCTATTGTGTGTAAGACTTTGCTAAATCAAGTATGAAACACAAAAAGGTATTAGACACAATCCCTGCCCACGGGGAGGAGCTTACACTAAAAATGATCTAGAGAATTTGGTCTAGAAATTATGGATCAATATAAGACTGTTACAAAACTTTCACACAATACTTCCAACAACATTCCTTCTAGAAAGATATCTTCCAAAATGGAACCGCACAAGATATGAATGACTATAGAAACAGTCATCACAAAGCCCACCATGCTGAGCTCTTAAACAAACTGGGAAGAGCACTGGAAGCCCACCGCTTAATTTGTAGTCATCTGAAATAAAGATGAACATTGTGTAGATTTGCCCTACTTGCCCCCACAGATTTACATTATATTACACTCTTCCTTAACATTAGTATTCGCTGGAAAGAAAGAACGAAAGAAAGAAGAGGGGGAGGACGAATCATATCCAGCTGCATACTCCCAAGAGCAAAAAGGATAACACAGCTTAGTACACTTCCTAGATGTACAGCTTGCCCCTGAAGAAGCATTTCCTCAGAGAGTAAGATTCCATATTTGTGTTACAAGAAAGCACCATTTCTGTCCCCATATTTGTTTCTTTATCTTAAAAAAGCCATTAAAATATAAAAGCAATAATGGGGTGGGGGTGTGGAGTGGGAAAGAAAGACAGTAGGGCATAAATATGAGTAGCTTGATTCTTGGTTCAAAACGAGGACGGAAACTAGCCTAGAGTCCTGGCTTTCACACAGAACACCCACTCATCAAGATGGTTCTCAGCCAAACAATTTGTGGAACAGTGAGAGGCATATGCTGAAAGAGAAAAGGTTATTCTATGACAGCCAAACTACTCTGCACAAAGACCTTTAAGCGTGGGCACAGACTCAAGAGATGATCCAAAGCGTTTTTCCTAATGTTTCAGTTAAGCCATCCAAACAAACAAAACAGAAAAGGCAAAATGTTGTTTTGTTTTGTATTGGATTTTAAAACATTGCAGCAAACAACCCAATATGTAATAACATTCAAAACTCTGTGTGTGTGTGTGTGTGTGTAAATTAACAGTAACAGCCATGTCTGCTACTTTTATAGTTTATGCATTCCCTTCCATTAATTTGGACTTATTTTAAAATAGTCACATTTAAAGTACATACAAGTTTACCTGGGGCTGTTTACCTCAATTTGCAACTTCTCAATACAGTATTTCTTAAATTGTTAGGGTCTGTTTTCAGTAATGGGTTGTCAGGTCAAAGAGTGTCGACTAGTTTTCTTAACTCTTCTTATCTTTGGTCCAATTGATTGTCAAAAAAATGCAACAAATTTACATTGACCTGAACAATAAACTCCTGTAACACATCCCTAATAGTCCCACAAACACTGACCTTTATCACTTTTATTTTTGCCAACTTTTAAAAAGTATGAGTTAATACCCAAAATTGTTTTATTTTCATTTCTTTTATTTTCAGCTGACCATCTTCTCAAAAGGTAGTTGTTAATGCATAGTATTTTCTTTGATAATGGTTTATACATACTTGTTATTGATTCATTAAAGATTTGAAACAGTATTATTGAACTTGAATCAGTTACTTAACAGTTCTGAATTCCAATTTTTAAAAGTAATAGTACTTGTTAAAATTATTTTCCCAATGGGCCACCTTTCTCTTTATTAATTATGTTATGCTGTGAAGTCTTCTAATATTAAACATTTTATACACACAAACCAATTTCTTTATACTTGGTAATTTCTTTCATTTGTTCTGTAATTAAATATTATCTACCATCCACATTTGTGAATATATTATTACATTTCTCCTGATGCTTTTATTATACTCTTCAATGTTAAACTCAATTGATCTAATTGAATGTTATTGTACTACACAGGGTGAGAAACATCTAATCTAATTTGGTAGCTCTGTGGTGCAATGGATAAAGCACTAGACCTAGAATAAGGAAGACCTGTGTTGAAATCCTACCTCAAATATTTACTATCTGTGTGATTCTGAGCAAGTTATTTAACCTGTTTGCTTCAGTTTCTTCAGCTGTAAAATGGGGAAAACAATAGCACCCACGTCACAAGATTATTGTGAGGATCAAATGAGATTTTGGCTTTTTTTGTTTGTTTTCAATTGGATTTTCCTCTCAGGAATAGTTGGATCAGTTCACAACTCCACCCAAAATGTCTTAATGTTCCAATTTTCCTAGATCTCCAAAATTTATCATTTTCCTTTTGTGTCATATTAGCCAATCTGACAGGTGTGAGATTGTATCTCAGAGTTGTTTTAATTTGCATTTCTCTAATCAATAATGATTTAGAGAATTTTTTCATATGACTGTAGATGGCTTTAATTTCTTCATCTGAAAACTGCTTGTTCATATCCTTTGACCATTTCTCAATTGGGGAATGACTTGATGAGATATTATTTGTAAAGTGCATGTCACAGTGCCTGACATATAGTAGGCACTACATAATTGCTAGTTATCAATTACTAATTTGTTGGCACATTAAAAATCAGATTTCACTAAAGCATTTATCAAAGTATTCTTTTCCTCATTGTTTAATGTCCCTATGTTATCTGTACACTCACATTCGATTCTGTTTCTAATAAATATATTCTTTTACACTGCTCGATTTCTGTTTTTGACTGTAATCACATAGTTCATTATAATTGTAGACTTATCATAGTTTTAAATTCTGGCAATACAAGCCTCTTGTTTGACAATATCTCCTTCTCTAATGTATCTTTTAATGCTTTTAAGTATTTTTCCAAATAAATTTTGTCAAAAGTTTATCAGTGAATTTTCTAATCCAATGACATTTAATGTATTGATTATGTTGGGAAATACCAAAATATTACCATAGTCATTAGTCCAGACTTTATTGTTATTGTTTTTATTTCTATCAGTATTTTTACATTGACCTTTATAAGGTACTGGGTACATCTTGGTAAAAACAAGTATGTGACATTATTATTATTTTTGGCATTAATACGTCCCTTGTTTTAGTTCTTCATCTTTATTGTCAGGATATGAGAACATGAATAAATTTAGTGGCTTTGTCTTATAATCTGTCACCTCATTGAAATAATTTATTATTTGCTCTACTTCTATCATCTCATATTGCAGTACTTGAAGTGTTTACAAAAATCACCCCCATGGAGATATCTGGAGACTACTTAATGACAACTATAGAAGAAGATCAGGAGGCAGAGAAATTACATAAAGAACTTGATGAGACACTCCAAATTTAATCAGCATATACCTTAACGCTCAGTTGTATCGATGCAAAGAAGGACACAAGAGATGACAGATAAGACAGAAAACATATTCCAGGGGTAAGAACAGAAATCTGTCAAAGGCTTACAGGCTTATGCCTATATATCAGGAATTTTTTTTTTTTTTAGAAGATGAGAGTCACAAGGTACTGGCCATGGCAAGCACCAAACAACATCACCAAAGTAAGAAAAAAAAGAGTTTGGTTATATTTCAAAAAACAGGAAATGACTGTCTGTAGGATACGAAAATGTGAGAGTTATTTTCTAAATCAATTCATTCACTGAACTACCTTGCAAAATCTTTCAACTAATTTGTAAAATCAAAGATCAAAATCAATGAAAACTTAGAAGAAGTGGGGTGGAATTAGAGGTGTGTGGTGATCAAAGAATTTCCTTGATCAAATTGTGTGTATTCTTGATCATATGATCTCTTGGAGACTCTTCTGGGATTGTTTCATTTTGAGTAGAACTGAGAAATCATGACTTAAGATTGTTTGATTTTTGTGGGGGAAAGGGGAAAGGAGAGATAGTCAACTTACCCTAGTACAATGTGAATTCAGATGACTCATCTGAGATAGTTTTGTTTTTTTTTTAAACAGTTCTGGACTACCTGCTCTAAAATGACATGAGTCAAGACAAATCAAGAGAAAACACTAGATTGTGCTACATGGGAACATTTTATAGGTTCATTCAAAATTCCTATCATTTACAGGTTTCAAAAGGGCTGTTTGGAGAAAGAGAAATAACACTAAGACTAAGAAGAGAATAGCAGCTCCATGGAAATAGCTACAGTAGTAGCTATAGACTATTCTGAGTATACACAGAGGAGAACTACATTGGAATCAGCAGAATTTTGAGGTCATTCAGAGATCAGTTGTCAATATACCTGAAAGAGAAGAGGATACCCAATTCTTTGGTGGGGGCGGGGAGAACATGGATTTTGTTGTAACCCCAAAACATGTGATCAAGAAAATATACTAATAGTAGCTAATATTTATATAGTACTTGAAAGTTTACAATGAGCTTTAAATTTAATATTACATTTAATCCTCCATGAGTGCTGCTATTACCTCCACTTTAATGATGAAGAAATTGAGGCTATAAGACATTAAGTGATTTAGACTAGGTTACACAACTAGTAAGTATCCAAGGCAGGATATAAACTCAGATCTTCCTCGTGCCAAGTCTATCAATTTCTCTTTCTCTCCCTCTCTCTCTCTCTCTCTCTTTCTATACACACACACACACACACACACACACATATGTATGTGTATATATGTATATATGTGTGTATGTATATATATATATATATACTTCAATGCAGTGATTTTTAAAAAATTTTTCTCTTTGAATCCTTAGTACCTAACATAATGAACACCGCAGGCACTCAATAAATGTTTGATGAAATGAATTCAATTGAACTGAATAACTGAATATAATACTCATAAGATGCAAATATGTGGAAATGTATGTATGTATATATGTAGATATCTATATGTAGATATAGAGAGACACAGAGACAGAGAGAGACACAGAGACAGAGAGAGACAGAGACAGAGACACAGAGATGGAGAGAATACATATAGAGGGAAAAATTCTCAGTGACTTACATTTTAATTCAGGCAAGACAGAAAAACAATCCAGGAAATTTAAATATCTACAAGATTACATTTATGCAAACCAATGAGTTAGGACTCTAATGAAACTGATTATAAACTTGAAATGTAAGCTATTATTCTATAAGTGATACAGAAAACTCATTTACATCAAGAGTAGTGAATTTTTCCATGAGAAACACATTATGGGGAAAAGGTCCATAGGCAGATCAGCAGGATGTAAAAAACAACAAAAAATGGTAATATAACAAATTAACTTGACTAAAAGAGAAAATATTCAAGCAATCAAAAGGCAAAATAATAGGAAATAATTTGGCATGGATTAATGTTATGTATAAAATTTTGAAGTGCAATAGAAGTAAATGAAAGGAGTAGTGTTAAATGTTCATATGAACTCACCTAAAGTAAATATCGTTATCAAAATAAAATATGAAAGGGATCACATATATTTCTGACTTAGCAACAAATTTATCTCAATTTCAACAAAATCATCCTTTTTGAAAGTGAAACAGCAAAATGTTAAATGCATTTAACATCAACATGTTATAATACCTAGCATGATACTTTTTGTATGGTAGGCATTTAGCAAGTATTTTCAATTGAACAAAATGTGCATAGGTAAATAAAGTTATTAATAAAAGAAAATCCAATTATTATATTGTCCACACTACATCATGAGATGCTCAAAAATTTGTGCATATTTTAAGATTTTACAGCATATGTAAATGAAAGGCAGTGTGGGATGGCTAGAGGTCCAACAGTGCCTTCAGGAAGACCTAGTTCCAATTTCTGCCTTTGATATTTACTAGTAGGGCAGCTATGATTGAGTCACTTAATTTCGCATTGCCATCAGACAGCTTTCTAAGACTGTAAATTATAAAAGAGTTGTCTGTAATTTAGGTGGAAGGATTTTTCACAATGAAAGTCCTCTATATTTATGAAATCACAGGTCCAGACTTGTGTGTCTGTCTGCCTCTCTCTATATACATGTATGTATGTATGTATGTATACACATAAACACACATATATGCATAAAACATGTACATTTGCACGTTATACATATACACAACATACCTACAGATACATACATATAAATGCATATTATGCATGCATATATACATTGTATATCTGAATGTATATACATATCCATTCTATATATATATACACATATCTATATATATACACATATCTATATATACACACATATATATCTCCATACGTGAATGTATATGCATGCATTCACATATATACAATATATCCATGTATATATGAATGTATATGTCCATTCATTCTATATGTATGTACACATATAGATATTAATACCCACATATACATATCAATATATGTGTTACATTCATATATGTATTGTGTATACTTTCATACATGTATATATGAATGTACATACATATCCATTTATTTTGTGTGCATGCATATATACAAACACATACCCACATATGCGCATGTGTAAGTGTACAGTATATGCAAATATCCATGTGAAATTAATATGTATGTGCAAGTAGATATAAATAACATGTAAGATATACACATGGATATATGATATATCTATAATTTCCAATTAGTGATAGTATAATCAAAAGACCACAGAGAATTTATACACACACACACACACACACACAGATAAGCGAAGAAACATAATGACTCATCTATAGTGATGAAACAAAGTTATCTTAATCTAGCAATGTAATACTGCCAGGGGAACTGGGTAGTTCATGATTATATATGAAATTGAGAATTAAAATCAAATTTTGAGTGACATCCTCAATGAACCTATACACACAGATCGGTAAAGGAAATGAGAAATTCAGAATTCCCTTCCTTTCTTAAGTAAGGAAGATAAAGGACAGCATACCAATAACGTCTCACCTCAAGCAAACACTGAGCCCTCTATTATACTTAAAATTGAGTAGTTTTGATTTTGAAAAGGCAGGTTCTAATCTGAAAAGCTAAATTGCAGGCACCCCCATTAAACTTCTAAGCACTGCAGTCTTTCAGTTAGGAACCTCACTTGGGGATGGGCAGAATAATTTGTTAGAAACTTAAAGCTGGCAATTGACCCTGTGGTTTCTCTCGCTAGAATTTTTCTTGTACAAGATTTACGGAGAGGTAAGCATTATTTATTGGGTTTTTCACAAAATTAGACGCAGTAGCTGTACGGTCAAAGAATGTTTCAATGTAGTCTTTTTCCAATCATGATGTATGTGTACAACAGAATCATTTGCTTCGGAATTAGTGAAACTCATTTTCATGGGTTCAGTTTGCAGGACTTTAATATACCTCTTTTAAAGTTTTAACAGAGCAGTGGGTAGAGCACCACCCTGAAGTCAGGAGGACCTAAGTTCAAATCCGGCCTCAGACCAAACACGTGACACTTACCAGCTGTGTGACCCTGGGCAAGTCACTTAAACCCAATTGCCTAAAAAAAAACCAAATAAATAAAAGAAAATAATAAAAAATAAAGTTTTAATAGAACACTATCAGAATGCATACTATCTCTATCAAGAAAATTCTATTCACCCAATTAGGGTCATTTGTAAATATTTTGAAAGCAATATGTATATGTTCTTAGGACATTTTACAGTTAAGTAAAATACATACAACTTTGGTCCCAAGTAGTACAAATAATAAATCCCCTGAAATGGCCACGTTACTCAAATTTGCATGGCATATTTTTACTGGGTTGGAAACAATTTGCGTATTTCACATAATTATAACCTCTAATAATGCAAATTCTAATACATGGCAATGCTTCACATGAATTCATTAATAACGTTAATTGGTACCTGGCTGGATGTCAAAACTTTGAGGTTCCAGAATTTTCATCTGAATGAGTACTCCTCTTATCAAAACATACATTCTGTAATCAAAAAAATAATTTCCTTCTAGCCAGGAGATGAATCTCTCTAAATTCAGCTAGACTAGTCAAGAGATTACAGACACATGGGTCCAATACAATGATTCATAATCAAAGACTTTCCAATTTAGAAAAAAGCTACTAGAGTTTGTGCTCAGGGGGCCCGACCTCCACAAACAAAGCATTCATTGACATGCCACAATGAGGAATTGGAGGAAGGACATGAGCAAAGACAAGGAACAGGACACCAGGAACCAAATGGAATCTTATGCAAACATTGAACTTGTATTATACATAATATTGTGTAAAACTTTGATTTTGTAATAGGTAATATTGACCTAAAGATGTAACATGCAGAAACAAAAGGAACAGAACTAATACGAATGTTCTCTGATTGGCAGATCCCAATCCCAACTTCCTAAAAGTTGAAGAAGTCACATATTAAACACATTTCTATATGTTTTGATATTTCCATTTATTACTATGAAATTTTTTTTTCACTTCCAGAGAAAGGTTAAAATTGGAACATTGTTTTTGTTGGATTTTTTTTTTCTGGACCTGTGATTTCATCAGTATAAGGACCTCCCCAATCAAGTGACTTCCACTACAGATGCAGACACAGCATCTTCTACACAATTCATAGTTTAAGAGAGCTAATATAAGGCATTGAGGGGTTAAGTGACTTGCCTTAGAGTTACCAGCTCATAAAAATGTCAAGAAAACTTCCCACAGTATCAGAAGGCAAAATTACCACAGTGGCCTTAAGAACAATAAACCCACATATTTAATTGTATTTTATTCCCCAAAATCAAGTATCTTAAATCACTTATTTTTAAATATCTTAAATCACTTGCTACTTAATGTTCTTACTTCTATTCTAAAAAAATTTCTCCCTCCTAGATCTTGGGTCTATAAGGAAGAAACAAAACTAAATTTGCTGTCAATAAGCTAGAAAATCTCTTTGCATCAATATCACATAAGGAAAACATAATCAAGAGCACTAAATACCAAGATTTAAAGTTATGAGAATAAGTTTATTTTACCTATACTTCTACTACTCTTGTATAACAAATCTTTAGAAAAATCATTATACTTATATTTAATCACATCCAATATATGTTATAACATAATACTTATATTCATTATACATTATATATTAAGTCATTATCATTAATAATAAAAATGCTATTCATTCTATAAAGTTTAATTAGCTTGGTTCAGACTTTTCATCCATATATATATATATATATATTTCTATTTCTATATTTATCTAGAACAGTTATTTCATCCACAAAAATATTCTTTCAGTCAACCTTCCCAACCACCTACCTCCACACACACCCCCAAAGAGAGAAATGAAACAATCAACAATAGGTTAGAACTGGAAAATGCCTTGTAAAATAAATTTAGCACTGAAAGGGTTTTTAGAGATCATCAAATCTAATTAATGGATAAGGAAACTGAGGCCCAAAGACTTAGATAACTTACCCAGTGTCAACAGTACAATGGAGGAGCTAGGACTCATACCCAGGACTCCAGTGACCCCTTACAAAGGAAAATGTATTACATTTCTCCTTGTCCCTTTTCTCATTCTCATTTTGCCTTCTCTGATTTCTTTTAGGCCTTAGGGCCATATCCTTTACTTCCTATTCCCGAAATTGAACATCACATCTCCAGTCTGTGCCTTTCTACAGACTGTTCCATTTGCGTTCAATGTACTCTCTCCTACTGATTCCCTCTTCAAGCTCAGCTTATATGTCATCTCCTATAAATGACCTTTTCTCATTTGCCTAGTTGCTAAGGCTCTCTCCATATGCCAATGATCTCATATTTCTTTATCCATCTAGATGTTGTAGTATCCCCCAACAGAAGGTAAGTTTACTGAAGGTAAAGCTTATTTTCAAGTTTTTTTTTCCTTTCCACCCCTAGAACCTAGCATGCTGCCTCATAAAGAGTAGTACTTAATAAATGTTCATTGAATTGAATTTTCAATGCTTATTTTCAGAAAATCATGATCTCGGACTTTAACTGGGCCAACTCTGAGTTGATGAAGAATTCCTCTTATAGCATCCTCAACAAATGCTTATCCAGCATTCACTAGAAGATCTTAAGTGAAAGGAGACTCACAACCTTACAGATCAGTCCATTCTGTATTTGTCTCTTAGTTCTAATTGTTAGACAGTTTTTGTTTACAGTGAATCAAAACCTGCCTCTCTAGAATTCCCATTCTCTGGTCCTGTCTAATGGGACCAAACAGAATAAGCCTCCTCCATATGAGAGATTTCTTTAAATATTAGGCTCCTTGCATTTAGATTTTGTTTTCTTTTTTTAAAAAAAGAGAAATAAACTTTAGAACTGTTTTGGGTTGATTTTCTAAAACTATCTTTTAGTTTGTGAGATTTTAAATATATTTCCTTTAAGTGTTATGTTCTCCGGACTTACAAAACAAAAACAACTATTACCTTCAACCAATCCTATAAAATTATCTTGAACACCTTTACTATCTCTATCTGGAAATTTTGCATTTTGTCAATGGTTGGGCTAGCACTTGGCAAAAGTAATACTTTCTTCCAGCTTTATCTAAAAAGGAAATTAGAAAAAACCCAAGCTAGGCTTTTTAGTACTCCCCACATGAAGTGCCAAGTACATAGGATGCATTTTGTATAAACCTCTCCAATAGATGGATTTTGCCCTGATCCTCAATCAAGGATGTTGTGCTGAAGGCTACAAAGATGTGAAGCACCCAGGACAGCCTCATTGATGACACCCTGGTAAATCCCTTCCCTCTAAAAGCTAACAATCTAAAAGATGAGACTGGTGCATGCTGGTTGGTGATTCACTCCTACAGCAGGTATAAAGGGGACTCTCTGGGAAAACTGTAAAAACTTTAGCTTCATATTTTGGATAAGCTGTAAAGACACACAGCCAGTTAGTTACCAGCCTGCCCTCAAAAGTCTTCCCAGTTTGGTTAAAGCCTTTGGAATGTAAGACTAGTGGATCATGGACATTGAGCAATTGGAGTGCCTTGGTGCTCCTTTCTTAAAAGAGACATTTGGAAGAAAAGCAGAAGGGAGCAAAAGAAAGATATTAGGATAAGGGGAGGCGGAAGAAGGAGATAAATAAATTTAAGAACAATGTCCTGAACACTGCTGTACTCAACAAACCTTTGCTGAATTGAACTGAATGAAGCACAGGGAAGGTAAACAAGAAAACATGGCAAGTGGTGGTGAAAAAGGGAAAAGAGCAAACGTTCATTTTCTCTCATTTCACTAGAGGTTGGACAGATTACAAAATATGCTGGAAGTTCCTCCTCTTGAACAGATACCACACTCCATACATCTTGCTATGTTCAGATTCAGATTTTCAGCTAAGTCTCTTTTTTATTAGCTCTCCTTTGGCTCTTTACCTCCCACATGAATATACTTTGCCAACAAATTACCCACTACTTATGCATTGTTTATATTAAGGAAGTGTAAGGAAGTGCAAGGAAGTGCTTACAGATCACCCTTCTAAAGAGAGAATCTTTCTTCTTCTCTTGTCAGTGGAGACCATGGGTGAAATTAACTTCTAAATTGCTGGTCTGAAAGGACTGTGTGTATTGCATGAGCCAACCATGGAAAGTCAAGACATTATAAATAAGTGGACTAAAAGTACAAAGTAGACAAAATTAAAATTTTTTTTTAAAAAAAAGTCTAGATCAGCGGTTTCCATCCTGTGGTCCAAGGTCCATGCCAAAGAAATGACAGAGTTTTTTGGAAGTGTTCCTGAATCCTACCATGATTGCCATTTTTTGTCTTTCTTTAGCATTAATATTAATAATAATAATAATACTGCTAGGTCCTAATTAGGATGAATAATGACTCCCCTGACATAGTTACATGTATTCAAATTTGTACTATTTGAAGTTATAATTATGTAAACTACTGTATTTGGTTCCAGCCCAATTGAAATGAGTAGTGTGAATTCAATGTCACACCTTTAAGTGATTCATTATTCCTCCTAATATCTAGCATTTTTATAGAGCTTTAAGATTTGCAACACACTTACCAAATATTTCATTTTATCCTTATGACAACCTTGGAAGGGAGGTGTTATTTTTTTTTATCCCTGTTTTACAAATAATAAAACTGAGGTAGACAGAAGTTATGTGACTTGCCCAGGGTTTAAGGTTGGATTAGAACTCAAGTCTTCATCACTCTAGGCCCAGTGCTTTTTCTACTGTGCCAGCTAGCTGCCTCAAAATAAATAAAATATACATTATGACATAACTTTATAAATATGCCTTCTGTAGAATGAACAAATATGATTCCTTGCACGTACAACAGCTAGCTGGTATGATGAAAAGAATTCTCAACTTGGAGTCAAGACCCAAGTTCCTAGCCTGCTTTAAGATCATTACTAGCTATGTGGTTCTGGGCGAGTTATTTGATTGCTCTCTACCTCAGTTTTTGTGAGGATCAAATACACACGTAAAACACTTTGCAAGGTGTTACAACACTATCAGGGTTAGTTTTTTAATGTATCTAGATGATGATGTGATTAAATAGTAACTTTGTCATCAGTTATTTACTCATTCAACAGATAGTACCAGTACAATTATTCTTTTTCTGGGGCTCCACAACATTTCAGAAATTAATAAAAGGGCTGTCATGCTTAAAAAGTTTGGTAGCCACTGGAGTAGCCAATGCCAATGCACTGTGGTAGAAGGAGCCCAGGCTTTAGGATCAAAGACATTGCCACTTACTGTATAACCTTAGGCAAATCACCCTCTCTCTGTGCTTTCCTCTTCTCATAAGGAAAACAAAAGGGCTGCTCTAATTAAACTCTGAACTGAAAGTCCTATGATCCTATAAGTCACCTGAACTTTATGAACCTCAGTTTCTTCTTTTGTAAAATGGGTATAATAATCTTACAACTGACCTTAAAGGGTCATTGTGAGGATCAAATGAGTCAAGCATTTTGTATACATGAAGTATTACAGTACTATGAGCTATTATGAAAAACATCTTCACAACATTTCATGAAAATATAAACTTTGGCTATTAAATAGTATTGAGACTAGTTTTCAGGAATTAAGACTATTTAGGAATATTTGGGTTTGAGGTTGGAGTGGGCTGTTTCGTTTTATTTGGACTGTGCCTTTTTTACTTGCTGAAATGTCAAGAGGCAACCAAGGGGGGGAAATGAAGCCACAAGAACCTAATAAATTTCATTGCCACAACTAATGGTTCTTTTATCCCCCTACTGAAAAACAAGGTCCTTCAACATTCTTGAAACTGCACTGAAATTCACGTGAAACTATGCTAATGGTTATCCTGGCATGGCTCTGAAAAATAAATAAACCCTCTCAGATCCACATTACAAGTTGCAATGATAGCAACACAAATTACAAGCAAAAAACCGAAAGCTTATATTATGTCTAATTGTACTCAGTAGTACCTAACATACACATTTCAAATATGAAATCAGGTTAAAATGACATAAAGAATGACTTCAACTTGTAAAATCTAGGATATTTCAGAACTGAAGCCACAACACTAGCCTCACCATCTCACTGACCATCTGTACTGTCAATGTGCTAAACTATGGAAGTCACCTAGGAGTTAAGCAGGTTTTAGGTATATGATGCCAAAGTCAGAAATAGTCACAGGTGAAATAGAGATGAATTCTAGTTAAGAAATAGTTAACTAAAGACTTCTTAAGACTCCCTTCTGGCTGCTTCTGTGGTGGTTATTTAAAATTACTATTTCAGCTTATATAGGAAGGAAGTAACCAACAAAGAATTATAGTCTAGGCATATTTTGTATATACAGGAGGTATAATATATTAACATATGAAGTGTATCCTGCTAGTTCATTGAAGTAACTGCTATCCTTTTTCATTTTATAGATTTGTGTTTATATTATGTATAGCTTTTTAAATTTTTAAATTTTTTTTATTTTTAACATGTGTTTTAAAACTTTGGGTTACAAATTTTCTCCGGTCCTCCCTCCCCATCCACTCTCATTGAAAAGGCAAGCATCTCGGTACAGGTTATAGATGTGTAGGCAGGCAAAACACTTCCATAGTAGTCCCGTTGTGAAAAACTAAGTATATATTTCTCTTCATCCTAACCTACCCCCCATTTATTCTACTCTCTTTTGATCCTGTCCCTCCTCAGAAGTGTTCGCTTTTGATTTTCCCCTTCCCCAATCTGCCCTCCCTTCTATCAACCCCCTGCTCTCTTGTCCCCTTCCCCCCTTCCCCCCTTATTTTCCTGTAGGGTAAGATAGATTTCCATACGCAATTAAGTGTGTATGTTATTCTCTCCTTAAGCCAAATCCTATGAGAATAAGATTCACTCATTCCCTCTCACCTTCCCCCATTTCCCCTCCAATGTAAAAGCCTTTTCTTGTCTTTCATGTGAGATAATTTACCTCATTCTACTTCTCCCTTTCTCCTTCTGCCAGTATAATCCTCTCTCCCCCTTAATTTTACTTTCCAGATATCACCCCTTCATCTTCAACTCTCCCTGTGCCCTCTATCTATCTATACATACATATAATTTTTTCCCTCCCACTACCCTAATACTGACAAAGGACTCATGAGTTATAAATATCATCTTTCCATGCAGGAATGTAAACAGTTCAACCTTAATAAGTCTCTTATGATTTCTCTTTCCTGTTTACCTCTTCCATGTTTCACTTGAGTCTTGTATTTGAAGGTCAAATTTTCTATTCAGTTCTGGTCTTTTCCACAGGAATGCTTGAAAGTCCCCTATTTCATTGAATTTTTTACCCTGAAGGATTATACTCAGTTTTGCTGGGTAGATGATTCTAGGTTGCAGTCCTAACTCCTTTGCCCTCCAGAATATCATACTCCATGCCCTCCAGACCCTTAATGTAGAAGCTGCTAAATCTTGTGTTATCCTGATTGTGTTTCCACAATACTTGAATTGTTTCCTTCTGGCTGCTTGCAATATCTTCTCCTTGACCTGGAAGTTCTGGAATTTGGCTACAACATTCCCATGAGTTTTCCTTTGGGGATCTCTTTCAGGAGGTGATCAGTAGATTCTTTCAATTTCTGTTTTGCCCTTGGGTTCTAAAATATCAGGGTAGTTTTCCTTGATAATTTCTTGAGAGATGATATCTAGGCTCTTTTTTTGATCATGGCTTTCAGATAGTCCTTAAGTTCTCTCTCCTGGATCTATTTTCCAGGTCAGTTGTTTTTCCAATGAGATATTTCGTATTTTCTTCTATTTTTTTCATTCCTTTGGATTAGTGTTACAGTGCCTTGATTTCTCAAATTGTCACTAGCTTCCAATTTCTCCATTCTAATTTTTAAGGAAGTATTTTCTTCAGTAAGCTTTTGGACTTCCTTTTCCATTTGGCCAATTTTGCTTTTTAGGGCATTCTTCTCCTTGTTGGCTTTTTGGACCTCTTTTGCCATTTGGGTTAGGTTATTTTTTAAGCTGTTATTTTCTTCAGTATTTTTTTGGGTCTCCTTTAGCATCACTCTCAGTTTTCCCTCTACTTCTCTTACTTGCTTCTCAAAATCCTTTTTGAGCTCTTCTATGGCCTGGGACCAATTCATATTTCTCTTGGAGGCTTTGGATGTAGGAGCTTTGGCTTCATTGTCTTCTTCTGGTTGTATGTTTTGATCTTCTTTGTCATCAAAGTAAGATAATATATTCTGACTCTTTTTGCACTGCTTGGTCATGATCTCAGCCAATTACTTGAGTTATAAACTCTTTGTTAAGGTAGGAGTCTGTTTCCAATGTGGAGAATGTACTGTCCCAAGCTTCAGGGGTTTTGTGCAGTTGTTTTCAAAGATACTTCTAGGGACCTGTAAATTTTCAGTTCTTCCAAGGTGCTATAATCAAGGGCAAGGTGTTTACTCCTTTCCTGGCCTGTGCTCTGGTCTATGAGCACTCTTTTCTGTCTTGGAACTGTGAGGAGGGTTTCCTCTTCACAGCCACTACAAGCTCCACCATGCCAGCACTCCTCCTTGCCCCAGGACCACCACCCAGAACTGTGACCCAGATCCAAACATGGGCAAAGCAAGAGAATCCTCCACCAGCAAAGAGATCCCTGCAATCCCCCTCTGATCAGCCACTCGATTCCTTCTCAGTCTGTGGGCCAGACGCTTGGGAAGCAGCCACTGCCCCGAGGAATGGGGGTTGGGACCCTGTGCTCCTCTCTCACCACCGTAGAAACAGACTTTTCCCACTGCCCTTCTAAGTTGTCTTTGGCGTTCTTGAGTTGAGAAGTCTGGAAACCTGTCACAGGTGCCTGCGATTCAGTCTTCTGAGGCCTGCTCCAGGGTCTCTGCGGCCTGCGCACCCAGGCTGAACTGCGCTCCTCTCCCAGCCTGGCGCGATATACCTTTCTGATTAATCATCCAGCCTGTCTTTGGCTGAAAATGTTTCACTCTGTCTTTTTGTGGGTTCCACTGCTTTAGAGTTTGTTTAGAGCCATTTTTTATAGGTATTTGGAGTGGGAGAGCTCAAGCAAGTCACTGCTTTTACTCCACCATCTTGGCTCTGCTCCCTGTACAAAAATTATCGTGTATAGTTTAAAGGACAATTTTAATCCAACCAAGTACAATGAGATCATACACAGTTTTAAGTGCTTCTTTCAGATGGACAAAAATACTCATTCCATGTGCTAAACCTGCAATTCAAATCAATCAACATACCTTTATTAAATCCCTGCTTTGTACAAAGCATGAAGCCGTATAGTAGGAACATGAAATTTTTTTTTCAAAGAGGCGACATAATCCTTGTCTTCAGAGGGCATACATTCTACTATGAGGTTGGGGAGGGATACAGTATATATACAAATAAATAAAATACGAGGCACAGTGTAATTAGGACAGAGAGAAGATGCTGGTGAAAATTGGAGTAAGACAGAAAATATTTTCTACTAGAGGAAGAGAAAATCTTCATGGCAGAAATAGTACTTAATCTGAACCTCAAAAACAAAGAAAAATTACAAGTAGAAAAGAGGACAGAATATATTCAAAGCTAGAAGACAGCCTTTATAAACATGTCAAGGTAGAGCAACAACTTGAGTAAGGAACCTAGGGCTTTGTTCCAGGGCACTGACGTTTAGAGGATGGGTCCATGCTTCATAATTTTCATTAGTTCTCACTCTCTTGAATGACCCCAACCTTGGATAGCTATCACCACGCTGCTCCTCTCCAAGGTACTACTTTCACCCCCAAGCCCATAGGGGATCAGTAATGGATCATGGGAACACTCTCTTTCCTGGGACAAGGCTAGACTCAAAGTCTGTTGTTGGTGCCATTTTCCTTCCCCCTTTCCTAAATGTCTGGCTTGCTGAACTTCCTTATTACTGCCACCCCCAAATATTTTCCCAAGATGAAAGGATTCCTAATTATATCTCTGTGTGTGGGTAGGAGATAAGCAGATGAGAATGAGTAACTGCTATCAGTGTACCTGGCAGGAATGTAACACAAGTATGATGATGATAAACATATTTTGAAGAGAACAGATTGAATTGAGTCTGCATTTCTGAAAAGTGCATTTACATTTTTTCATCAATTTTAATAACAACTTTGAGTGAGCAAGTCATTTTGACTACCATAAATACCCAAATTAAGTACAAAGGACCTATGAATGATGGCTCTATCTGCATCCAGAGGAAAAAAACTGATAAATAGAAGTATAGAATGATTTTATGTATTGTGTATGTGTATGTATATACATATATGCAAACACATATATACATATATATACATACATATATTTGTGTGTGTGTGTGTGTGTGTGTGTGTGTATTTGTGGCTAATGGTAGCCATCTCTAGGATTTGTGGGGGAAGAAAGAAAAAAGGGGGAAAAATGAAAGTTGTACATGATAGATTTGCAGTTCTGTATGCAACTATCTTTTTTTTTTCTTATTCTACTGTGGTATGGAAATGCTTGTTTTATTTCTTAAGTTCAGAATAAAATTTTTAAAAATATATTAACCAACCTAAGGATGGTATCTGGCCTCAAACACTTAGAAGCTCTGTGACCCTAGACAAGTCACTTAACCCTGTCAACCTCATTTTCCTCATCTGTAAAATGAGCTGGAGAAGGAAATGGCCAGCTACTTCAGCATCTTTGGCAAGAAACCCCAAAAAGGGGTCATGAAGAGTCAGGCATGACGGAATTGACTAAATAACAACAGTAAGGATGGTATATAATGGTAGACAATTATCACTGATGCTGCCATGCCTAAATTGCTACTACTTATACTTTTATAACAATAATTTTAACAGCAGGTATTTATATAGTGTTTTATACTTACAAAAATGCTTTACACATAAAGCCATTGTTTTAAAGATGGAAGGGACCTTAGAAATTACCTACTCCAAAATCTTCATTATACTGAAGAAAAAGATGAGATCTATAGAGGATGAGTGACTTAACCAAGGTCACTATGAGGATTTGAGCCCAGGGTCTCTGATCCCAAATCCATTTTTCTTTCTATTGTAACATGCTGCATATATTTTTATTTATTTATTTTTAGCTGAAGAAATCATCTATGAAAGCTTTCTTTCTAATGTACTCCCCACCCCTTTCATCTTCTACCATCAGCCTGTTGCCAGCACCCTTTCTGCATAGAGTACTTGGTTTTGTTCTTTTCTAATACACTTATCTCACAATTGTTTTAGCTGTTCTTGATGGTGCCTTTTCCCCCACTAGGCTACAGATCCATGAGAACAGAGCAGCAGCAGTATGCTGGTAAATGTTTAAAAACTGGCTTTCCAAAAAAAAAAAAAAGTATACACAACACTTTAAGTTTAATCTTCACTGTTAACATTTTCTCCATCACATTCTTAAGTCTACACATTCAATACAACAAATCAGACTTTGATCTACAATGTTTGCCCATTTCTGAGGAATAAATGCTCATTAAGAAAATTTAACAATTGGCTTTCCAGAGCCATCTGGCTTCTGAACACCACTGGATCAGGGCTTTATTGTTGTTGTTGTTGTTATTGTTTAATTGTTCTCAGTCATGTCTGAGCCTTCATGACTTCATTTGGAGCTCTCTTGGCAAAGATACTGTAGTGGTTTGCCATCTCTTCTCCAATCCATTTTATAGATGGGGAAACTGAGGCTAGCAGGGTTAAGTGACTTGCTCATGGTGGCACAGCTACTAAATATCTGAGGCCAGATTTGAACTTAGGAAGATGAGTCCTCCTGACTCCAGGCCCAGTGCTCTGTCCACTGTACCACCCAGTTACCAGATCAGGGGTTATGTCTTTTTAAGATTTCTATCTCCCTCTATGTCCAGAACACTCCTTTACATACAGTAATACTTAAAATTTCTTGACTGCTAAATTAGTTGGTGAATAAAATTAAAAATAAACAATAAAAATAACATTTTCAATGACCCCATTACTTCAGCATCAATTCTTCAACAAGCATTTATTAAGTACATACTATATGCAGGCAGTGATTTAGGTACTGAGGAAATAGAGACAAAAAAAATCACAGTTCAAATCTCTTCTATTGAGGAAACAAACACACACACACACACACACACACATAAAACTAAAGTGAAATATAGCAAACATAATGCAACTGAGGCTGGTAGCTGGAGAGATGAAAGCCTCATATAAAAACACTTGAGCTGAGCTTTGAATCAACCTAGGCATTCTAAGAAGCAGAAGCAAGGATGGGGCACATTCCAGGCACTTGAAACAGTAAAGGCCATATTGTGTATGAAGATATAAATATTAGTGGTGATGATGAAGAGGATGAGGACAATGATGACAAAAAGGAAGCAGTCTCTGCTCTCCAAGAGCTTACATTTTAACAGGAGAAACAACATGGAGGATGCCACAAGCTGGGGATAATCAGGAAAGGCTTCATGTAGAAGGCAGCCTTGAGCTGAAGCTTGAAGGAAATTAGGGATCTCATAAGACAGGAGTGAAGAGGGAAAACACTCCAGGAATTGGGAAAAGCTCATGCAAATTCACAGTGGCAGAAGATGAAACTTCAAATATGCAGACCAACAATGAGGCCAGAATGGTTAGATCCCAGAGCACACAGAAAGAAATGTTTGATGAGAAGATTAGGAAGGTGAAACTGTATGCTGCTGTAAAGGCTTTTTGAATAGCAAGTAAGAGAGTTTTTATTTAATTCCAGCGGTTACAGCGAACCAGGGAAGTTTACTGAGTAAGGAGTCTTGGCATGGTTAGACCTCCAATTTAGGATTATCATGTCATAAGAAAGTGTTTTATAAACCTTAAAACTGTAAGACATAGGTAAAAATCAATTATTATTTCAATGTTCATTTCTTCATGATATTTCATGTTTTCTTAAAATAAATAGTATGTGGTCACTCAAGTTTCCTATAAATTTTAGAAGCAAATTCATCTCTGGGCTCTGAATGTGCATGGAAAATATTAGTCCCTCAAAGTACTTTTTTGCACAACCTAGAAACATAAAATATTTCTTATATGAATAAGTTCCTTATGCATTTATATGTTCTTACCCATGCCACTAAGAGGGAAGTGTTGAGTGTTTATGAGTAACAATTTCTAGTGTGAATATTGGGTCTTGAATTAACATCTCTGATCCTTTTGCTTACTTAGACCATGGTTATCGTACTTTCCTGGGCAACTACTTGGCACAGTGTATAGAGTGCCTACAGTCAGGAAGATTCATCTTCCTGAGTTCAATCTGGCCTCAGATATTTAGAAGCTGTGTGACCTTGGGTAAGTCACTTAGTCCTATTTGCCTCAGTTTCCTTATCCGTAAAATGAGCTGGAGAAGGAAATGGCAAACCACTCCAGTATCTTTGCCAAGAAAAGCTCCAAAAAAGTCATGAAGAGTCAGACACAACTGAAAAATGACTGAACAACAAAGTCCATTCAACCCTAAATCTATGATCTTCTGACTGGTATAAAGCATAGTATAACCTTTTTTTGTAGGTTTGACTTTAAGTCCATTCCCACTAAAGCAGAGGATGAGGCAGAAAAAAGGAGAGCTTTAACCAGCAGTGAGGAAAAAAAATGTTTGGGAAGAAAGTAATTTTGTATGATGAAGTGGAAAGAGCCTGGATACGGAGGCAGATGATCTGTGTTTAAGTCTCCAGTCTACTGTGTGTTATTTGTACGACTGCGCAATTTCTCTGCACCTCAGTTCCCTTAACGATGAAAGAAGGGTATTAGACTAGCTGGACACCAAGATGCCTTGTAGCTCACGATCTTACAATTCCAAAATCAGACTTTGACGCTCCAGTGGATCGCATCCCCCTGACCAACTCTCCTATTTTCGTATGAAGAGTTTCCAAAGTATTCTGCATTTTGAAAAAAGTCACTCCCTCAATATAACCAAGTCAGGAACCACAAAAATACTTTCCTAATGATAGTCTACCCTATACAATTAATCATCAGATATGATCTACCAACATAGTGAAGAGCCACCTGCCTTCGACTGCAAGGAGCTCAGCCTCTTGGGGGTCATCACAGAAATTTTCACTTGCCGTAATGAACAGGCAGACATCCTGGCTCATCTACTTTATCAATGCTAAAGACTATAGCAATTACAGTAGCATATAGAAATAAGCACTTGCCGAATGGGTAAGCCCAAATACACAAGTCTATTTTCCGTTGCTTGACTGTGTGTGAGTGATGCTCATAGAGCCAGATATTTCCAAATACAGGCAATCTCCTATTTATGAACAGCCAACTTAAGAATGACCTTTATGTGTGAACAGCTGTCACCTCCCCACCCCCACCCCATGCCCCCATTTCCCTTTAGCTAGAGTTCCATTTGCTGCCAAAAGGAGCTCATGCCCTTAGAATGTCTCTGTCGGTACTCTCACAATCCTGTCCACTGATAGCCCTAGTTTGCAGAAATATCCACCCCCTTTCCTCTTCTGAAAGCCCCTTTGCTACTTCACCTTTCCCAGGAAAAAACCCACTCCTGGTGTCATTATGCCCTGCACTGCCCCTAGAGGACCTATGTCTGTAGGAGGGGGAAGCAAGAAAGGGGTAAGTCTCATCACTAAGACCTCGGAGAGGTCTGGCATCTTCAATTGGAATTCAGAATGCATTTTCCCATAGAAACTAAATTACAAATGATGGTTGGTTCCTATTGTGCAATTAGGACTATAATTTAGCTCTAGTGGGTTAAAGAGGCTTTTGTGGGCTGGCCTGGGAACCTGACCACCCTTGATGACATTGTTTCTATGAAAAAAAAAATGCATTCCAAGTTCCAAATAACTGACTTACAAATGAACTTTTGGAATGTGCCTATACTATGAACTCTTGATTATTCACACAAATGGACAGGAACAGAGATATGAACAAATCTAATATAGTGGATAATCCAAGTCATTTATAAGGAACTTTGGAATGTTCTTACTCTTACATTCAAAAATGGGTGTGTTTAATGTTTGGGGAATTCACTTCAAAATAATAATAATTACAATAATGAGACCACACTGGGAAGGTCTGACTCAGGAAGAACTAGGAAGTGGTCCAGTTTCCCCAAGTCTGTCCCCCTGGTTCAACTCCTCCCTGCAACCTGACCCTCGCTTGGCATGGTCTTCTCTGATTCAGCCTGATGCAAAGTTTGCCCTCTCCCCAAACTTCCTGAGGCAGAGGAGGTGGCAGAATATTTGGGTTTCCGAGGATTTCTTGGCAAGCAGAGTGAAAGAGGGGGTAACTGTAAATAAACTAGGTGCTAACTGTCTCTGGTGAGTGACAGTTAAGTCAACAGAGCAAGGAAGGAGAAAAAAATCACTGGTGGTACATTGAAAGTGATATTTGCTTCCAACTCAACTAAAATGTTGATAATTAATGTGTTTGTGGATAATTGAGAGGTAAGTGTATCCAGATTTTGGAATGATATAGACAAAACATCTGGATGATTGAATGCAGCAGAACCCATTATATCATGGCTTGTATATGTTTTGCTATGGATTCAAATATAATGCAAGGTTCCAGTATAAAAATGTGTAATGTTTATGATATGCATTCTGCCCTACCTCGAGATGTTGTATCTACACTTGCAGTTGGGGACAATTTAAACACCTTTCAGAAAGAAAAGTATATTCAGAGAAAAACACATCCAAGTATTTGTTGAAGGAAAAAAAATATAACCAACCTTAGTTTACCCTTTTTATCCTTTCATTTCCCATTTATTACACTAGAGCTAATTATGTTGAACTATTTAAAAATTAGAATAGCTCATATTGCCTATACTATATAATTCTAAGACCAACTGCTATTTCTGAGAAATGAAAAAAAAATACTTTCCCACATTGCTGCAATTTGAATTTTATCCTCACATAAAATCTGGTGAAAAATATTTGAATATAATTCTCAATACTACTTTCCAACAGGCAGACATTCTGTTACAAGTTCTTAGTTAATAAACTCCTACCTTTCTTGTTATTTTGCATTAGGTAATCTGCACGTCATCATTCCAGAATAAATTCCTTAATACTGCTCATTTTTCAATATTTGTATTAGTTAAACCAAGGGATTCTACAACTTTTTTGAAGTAGAATGCAATTTCTAGACTTATATTATTAATAACAGCTTATGTTTCTATGGTACTTAGTGATCCTTACAGCAGCCTTTGAGGTAAATAGTATTTTCTACATTTCTCTGGGTCACAGAAAGGCAATGCTTTTCCCACTAATTAAGCTTTCTTGAAAAAGGTAACCAAAAAAAAAAAAGTACTATTGCACCAGCATGGTTGAGATAGGTGAATATGAGGGGGAGAGAGTATTCAAGATATGGAGATTAGCCTAGATAATAATCAATGCAAACATTCATATGGTGCTGATTATGCGCTAGTTACAAATATTAACTTATTTAATCCACACAATAGCCCTGTGAGGTAGGTGTTATTATTATTTGCATTTTGCAATTTAAATACCAGAGGCAGACAAAAGTCAAGGGACTTGCCTAAGGTCAAACAGCTAGTAAGTATTTGAGGCTGAATTTGAACTCAGATTATTCTGACTTCAGGCCCAGTTTAGGATTCTCCACACTGCATCACCAGCTGCCTAGGATAAAGCTATGGAGGTGAAAGGAACAGCAAACATGCTAGTTTATCTAGAACATAGAACAGGTAAATAGTAGTCATCTGAAGTTAGTTAGAAAGGTATGTAGGAGGAAGACTGTGAAGAGTTTTAAATGCCAAAAAAAGAAGTTTGTATTTTACCAGAGACCCAGTAGAGAACCTTGAATGTTCTTCACTAAGGGATTGTCATGATCAGACTCTATTATTGAAGAATTTCAATTTCTTAGCTGTGTGGAGGACAGATGGTAGTTTGTATATAAGTTAATCAGGGAAGCTTATTAGGTAACCTACCATGTACCAGGCACCGTAACTAGGCTCTATGGCAGTGGTTTTCAAAGTGAAGACCCTTAGAAGTGGTTTGTAAGGTTAAAATTATTTTCATAATAATACCAACATATCTTCTTATACAATAAATATTAATAGGTATAACCTCATAAATAAAAGTTACTTGAGGTATCCTCAACAATTTTAAGGAAGTAAAGGGGTCTTGAGACCAAAAAGGTTGAGAACTAGTGCTCTAGGGATATACAAACACAAAAAACAAATAGTCTTTGCTTTCAAGAAGCTTAAATTCTATCAGGTGAATTAATATGCACATTTATAAATATGAACACAAAACACAAAACAAATAGAAAGTAATTTGGGAAGAGGGGGAGGCATTGATTATTCATATCCAGATTATGTTATTTCCTTAATTATCTAGTCCACCTTCCTCATTGTGTACATATGAAAATTGAGTCACCTAGAGGTTAAAGTGAGTGACATGCTGAATACCACATAGGTAACAAGAAGCAGAGTTGTATCTGAACACAAGTCCACCAACTTCTACAAATCTTTTCACTAGACCAAACTGCCCCTTTTCTAATCTATGATGTGGGAATAATACTAAATTTGTGAATTCCTCATATGGATCTCCAAACACTCTCAGGATGATTTATTTCCATGAAGTAGGTGAGATGCCCTAAAGAGTTAAAATGCTAGGGCTAGGTCTTTTAATTTTTCTTTTTATTCCCAGCATCACTAATATTTCAGAGGATTAATTGATTTTCACCTTTCCACTGTTCTTATAGGTTCTAAATATCTATATTGCCTTGGATTTCTAAATAACTTCAGTATTTCATTCCATTTTTGCTTCTCCAAGTGGCTGTATCATATTTTTACTTTTCTATAGTTTTTTTTTCCTTTCAGAAGGATTGATCCCTCATCTAATTACATCACTACGGGTTACTAACAGATGAGAATGTTGGCCTCAAGCAGTCATCCCACAAAACACTTTTATAGGTTCCCTTGGGAATATTTTTTTTTCCTCTGACTGGCAAACTCTTGAGCCTTCAGGAGCTGTCAACTACCACAAACTTGGAAAGATTTCTACTCTGAATTTCATCATAACATTCTGCACATTCGCCCAAGCTTACCTCAGTATCTGCAGTCTCCAAATTTCCCTGAGCAGAATTGAATATTTACATATCTCAGGACTACACAGCAACAAATAGCTACAAGCTATATGGATTCTGAGCTCCTTGAAAAATAAACTGCCTCGGGCAGCTAGGTGGCAGTGGATAGAGCACCGGCCCTGAAGTCAGGCGGACCTGAGTTCAAATCCAGCCTCAGACCAAACACTTGACACTTACTAGCTGTGTGACCCTGGGCAAGTCACTTAACCCCAATTGCCTAAAACAAAACAAAAAAAAAAAAAAAAGAAAAAGAAACTGCCTGGATCAGAAAATTCAACTAATTCACCTGTGCTTTCATTATTTTCAAGTGACTTCCAAAGTTATCATTTTCTAGAGTCTGAGGTGGATGCTTAATGTCTCAGACATAAACCAAAAAGGATCACAGCACTACAAAGCTCTAAAAGACTTTTAAACCCCATATTTTACTCACTGCCACTCCCTATGCCAGAAAACCCCATTTCCTCCATTCCTTTCAGTTGAAATCCTATCCATCCTTCAAGATCCTATCCAAATGTCAGCTCTTCCAGGAAGTTCTACTCAAATGATACCTGGAGATGAGTCTACTTCCCTATGAACTCTCATAAAATGTGGCATAGCGGACAGAGACTCGACTTTAGAATCAAAAAAATATATAACCAAGTTCTGCCCTATCCTACGCTGGCTGTGAGATCCTTGACAAGTAACTAAACCTTTCGATGACTCAGGTAAGTCTAACTTGCAGAGGAGATATTAATCAGCATTAAGAATGTTCCCTCACTGGAAGTTAACTATACCAATGAAACCAAGGTCTAACCTTTCTACAAGTAGGAGAGATGATCAATAAATGTTTCTGGCCTTTTTTAAAAATAATTTTTACAGGTTACAAATTAAGTATATGTTCATATACATATATAAGTATATAGGGATAGCTACACATAGGTACACAAACATAGGTATATACCAATATGTATAGAATGTATATATAAATTATTTTAAAACAACTTTATCGCTATCTTTTGGTTTTTATATTACCTTCTTTTTTTAACATAAATCTTTCCTTTCTCTTACTGAGTAAATCATCCCTAGTTACAAATAAGTAAAAAAAAAAAATAGAGGGGGAAACAGATCAAACAAAACTAACTAGCCCCTCAAATGTGTCTGACAAATATATGCAGTGCTCCCCACCCACAGTCTCCCAACTGTGTAATATAGGTGTAGAGTATAGCTGATTTATCATTATTTATGCTAACTCTAAAGAAGGATAGGAAAGGTGAGAGATGCATATTCTCTCTTTTTTTAGTTGACAATCTTGATGATTATTACACAGTTTTTAGTTTCATTTTGTTGTTCTTTTCCATTTGCACTGCTGCATGCATTTCTGTGGGGCAGGTGAGTGGTGCAATGAATAAAGCTCAGGGCTGGGAATCTTTCTGAATTCAATTCCAGCCTCAGACACTTACTGGCTTTGTGACTCTGGGCAAGTCGCTTTACCCTGTTTGCCTCAGTTCCTCATCTGTAAAATGAGCTAGAAAAGGAAATGGCCAACAACTCCTGTATTTCTGCCAGGTAAACCTCAAATGGGGTCACAGAGTTGGACGCTACTGAAATGACTGAACAATAACAACAAAATGCTATGAGATGGAGGGTGGTGTAGTGGCTAGAGAAGTGATATTGGAATCAGGAAAATCTGAGTTAAGTAAGGTTTCTGATGCACACTGGCTGTGGGATAAGATGAAGTCACTTAACCTCTCAGTATTCCAGGCAACTTTCAAAGACTAAACATTACAGAAAAGGTGATGAACCTATATCAGTAGAGTGAATGTCTTCATCTAGGAGACCCCTATACCAATTAAATCACAGGTCCAGTTCCCGTCTATCAATAATCTATGTTGTGTACCAGGTTTACTTTACTTTGTATCAATTTTTAGAAGTCTTCCCATGATTCTCTGTATTCATTATATTTATCACTTCTTAGAGCACATTAATATTCCATTTTTTCAAATACCACAATTTATTTTGGCCACATAACCCTCACTGATGGGCATCTACTTTGTTTCCAGTTCTTACTGCCACATAAAATGTACATGAGTCCTTGACCTCTTTTGGGGATATGCCAGTATTAGGATATTTTGGTTAAAGGATCTGGACATTTTGGCCACTTGGCATGATTCCAAATTGCTTTCTAAAATGGTTAGACCAATTCACGGCTAATTTTTTTTTAAAGTTTGTGAAATTGAACTGAGTTACACTAGGCATAGCCCCAGAGTAGAAACCTTTCCTTTTGCCTGTTTATCTGAGAATAACCTGTGAGGCTCTGCCCAGTTCATTTACAGCCATCAAAACTAAATCAAGTGTCAACACATTTAAAAGAAGGCTCTTTGCAATGCAAATGCTAACTTTACCTCTAGAGTTGCTGCTAAGCAGCATAAACAAAAGGATAAACTCATAATAAATGTTTGTTGAACTGAACTGAATTGAACTAGACTGAATTGAATTGTACTTCTGAGGAATTCAGGCTTGAAGAGCTTTTGCTTTGATGACTCTGAAAGGGGGGGAGAATTAATTCCCACTTATGTGGGGATTTGTTTGTGTTGATCAGGTCAAACAGAATTTGTGGTCCTAACCATTCTGAATGGCTCTTAACAATTCTGGAATTTTGGGTAAGGTCCATTTGGCCAGAGGTTGAGAGACCCACTGGTCTGCAATTCTACATGTGATCTGTATCCCATTTGCTATCATATTAGTAAAGAGGAGAGGTACTGGAAAAGAAATTTGGTAGATGTAGACATCTAGACATTTATTAAATTTGGATTGTTGATGATCAAGATAGGGGCAGCATCACACTCAAAATTGATTTCCTTATCTTGCTGCCACCACACTTGAAATTAGAAGTTAAGAAAACAGAAACAATAATTAGGTACTGCAAAATGAATTTCAAGAACAGTATCTAACCTATATTAGGCAATAGTATCCTTAACAAAAAGTCTATAGTTTTCCCATTCCAGATATGGGAAATTCCCAGTCATATGCTCGGAACCCTGACCTTGAATGAGCACTCAAAATTCAGAAAACAAGAGCTTTTTGTATAGGAAAAAATGCACATGATTGAAATACTCCAACAAAACATTCATAACACTTTCCAAGCTAATCAAGTATTATTCAAATAATGTTTAGATTAATTATAGCTCTTGAAAGTTTTGTATGTAGAACAGAGTAAAATCTTACTTATTACTAAATTCAGGTGATCTAGGGCGCTAAATTCACATAAGTAAATTTTCCAAATAAACTCTTCCAATGAGAAACTAAGACCTTTACTCACAAAGGTAAAGATATTTATATACATATATATCCACATATATATGCATATAGTGTCAGACCGAAAGAAGTGGAAAGCTAAAAATTTCGTATATTCTCTGATTGCTAATATATTCAATTGAAGAGCTTCTAATTTTAGTCAAAAAATGGTTTTTAGGAAATTAACTTCTTCATGTATAACTTGAGCAATAATGGAAAAATTGACAGGATTATCTATGGCCAGGGGTGTTTTCCAAGGTCCAAAACAGTTCTGATCATCTGGAAGCCAGCAGGTCAAAATGAAGACTTTTTAGGATTTCCTACAGAGGGTAAGAAAGAGATCTACTCTATGGGCTATACCTACCCCTGTTTGAGTAATTCTTCTTTGCTTTCCCTGTACAATCACAGAGAACAGCTAACAATCATAAGCTACGAGGGTCGAAGTCTCTCCTTTATTCCCTTTACCTCTGCCATCAATTTTCACTTTGTTTTCATAAGAGTGTACCTATTCTTTCCCCTCAGTCTATCTGAGACTGAGATTGAGGTATTCAAAAATATTTGCTCCTGCATTAAGAAAATGAAATAAAATGAACAGAAAACATAATTGTCAAAATACAAAATGTAAGTCTCTTTTTAAAATATCCTTAATCATACCGTAGGGGTTACCATAAATTCCTGGATTAAATAGCCCCATTCCCATCAGAGATGGGATGCAGCCATGCTGCATCCAGAGAAGACACAACCTCTCCTCTCCTTAGTATGGCCTCAGCTAAACTCCTAGTTCTCTTCTGCTACAAAGCTTAGTGCACCTTCTTCCTCCTCCCATCAATCATTCAGGTATTAGATGGCCTCTCTTGTATCCCTTCCAAATCCAAGATTCTATAATTTTATGAACTTCTCAGGCCAGAAACTCCACAAGACCCCATTCACTTGCATGAGTTATAAATCATATACCACCTATAGAAAAATGTTCACCGAGAACTCCAAATAGGTTTATGATACCACACATACAGCAGCAATAATGATACATACCCCCCAATCACAGGAAGAAACAGGTTATTCATCACACATCTTCCAACTTATATGGATATGATGTTGCAATGCCAATATACCCTCCTAAACCTACCATAGATAAAACAGGACTCAGAAAGAAACAGACACAGGATAAAAGAAAGCCACTTGGTTTGTATTAATGGATATTCTCAAAATGCATTAAATCAATTCCTCTATGCTCTCTTGAAGTATATGAAGTTTGGATTGTGCCAGTCCAAAAGGAACACACACACACACACACATATATACACATATATTTATGTGTATACCGTACCTATATATGTATGTATGTTATATATTACATATAAAATATATACTTTTATATAAAATATACAAAAGGAATATATATATATTTAGATTCCTTTTGATATAGATGTTTAGATTTTGTGTATGTATATATTATATATGTACATACATATGCATATATGCATATATATATGGGGATCCATCTCCCTTTCATTCCTAGAAAGGGGAGATTTTCCACAATATCCATTCTGCTTTTAGTTTTGCAAAACTGAATTTAGCATACCAGAAGAATAGTCTCCTCTGACATCCAGAATAGTCCTGAGAAGGGAACTTGCCAAAAATACTACTTTTAAATGTCATCAAGCTGCTGTCACATTAATAATAATGTTGGAATGAAAAATCAAGGATCAAGGAAGCTAAGTCTGTGAACAAATGATATAACTGATGACAGAAGTGAGATGGAAATTTCTCGAGATAGATTGGCTTTAATTCATGACCAGGAATACACAGGCATGGGCAAGGGGTCTCAGGTTAATGACATCCCATTGATAACATTCAGGTTCTGAAATAAAGTCTTCGCATTGTTTATGCCTTTGGACTTAAAAAAAAATAATCCTAATCCTAGGGAATAAGACTGAAATAAAGAAATGGGTCACCCCCAAAATACCACAGATGGTTCATATTCACACTAGTGACAGACATGGCCAGCAGGGGAGCAGGATTGTGAGAGCTTCTACTATGCTCTGCTGAATCTATTTTAATGATGTGCCACGTGTTTTGCTTTTATAATAAATCCTCAGATACTATTTCTGCAAAATCTATTTAGATATGATGGATTTCTTTCAGAGAGGTAACCTTACTTTAGAAAGGTTAGGAGCTGGAACCATGAATTCTAGTTAAATATTGAGAAATAAAAATATTATTGAAACTTCTCCCCATACTGGAATCAAGAGGCAGCATGTAGTGAAAAGAACGCTAGACCTTGAGTCAGCAAACCCTGGATTCAAATCTGGCCTCTGCAACATATTAACTTGGCAACTATGGGCAAGACCCTTAACTTCTCTGAGTTTCAGGGAGTTCCAACACAAAGTAAATTAGAAGCACTTGACTAGAATAGATGAATGAAAAAACATTTATTAAGTACTTAATATGTGCAAAGCACTGTGCTAAGTACTAAAGATATAAACCAAAAGTCAAGACAGTCCCTCTTGTCAAGAAAAGGACATAGGGGAAGAAACCACATGTGGTGCATTCAACAGCAATTCAGATGGAGAGACCCAGCAGTCCCATGGCTAAAGGGGCAAAGCATATGGTAATGCATCTTCTTTAATGTCATCTCCATTGATTTAAAAAAAAAGCGATATTATTTCTGATGTTCAATCATTTGACAATGCCAAGTTTTACGAGAGCAAGAAGTTTCTTTTCCAGGTACTTGATAGTTGTGACTGCTGAGGAGATTGGGGCTACAGCTGACAGAGACAAGTGACAGACTGAATTTTTGTAAGCGTTGTTTCCCTGGAAGATGTCTTTGAAGGCCAAGCTATTATCAGGGTTTGTGTTCTGTGGGAGCACTTGGCTCCCAGAGGCTCTTGGGATCCAAAGGGAGATGGTGGTTGGAGGCCGTGGTGGCTCTCTGACCTGCTCGGCACATGCCATCTCCTGTATCTCCTTCAGGATGTCTTGCTGACTTTGAACTTTACGCTATCCATTTGTAAAGTGTGAAATTCAGTATAAAATAGCCATCAGACCCATACCACCCCCAGGGGATTTAGTTACTGACCCACTAAAATTGTCTTATTGATTTTCATCTACAACACAGACCCTAATGTCATAGCTAATAGCAAAGTTCCAGGTATAAAATTATCACCAAGACAGATATTATTGGTTATGGAAAGCTTTAGAAGTAGACATATATGTAATATGGTTTGAGGAATATCATAAATTTATTCCCTCTCCCACAAAGAATCCCAATTTGTCAGTCTTGTTATCTGAAATTTCACCATTATAAATTCTTTTTTTCCTTTTGGGGGGGGGGGTGGTGAGGCAATTGGGGTTAAGTGATTTGCCCAGAGTCACACAGCTAGTGAGTATTCTGTGTCTGAGGCCGAATTTGAACTCAGGTCCTCCTGACTCCAGGACCAGTGCTCTATCCACTGTGCCACCTAGCTGTTCTCATTATAAATTCTGTACATGGACTTGAGATATTATGCTTCTGAAGTATCCTCTTTTAAAAATAAATATTCGGAATCTTGCCAGCCTGGAAGGACCTTCAAGAGCGTAATATTACTACTGATGATTCTAAAGAATTCACTTCTAGCCTGCAATGGGACATCAGAAACTAACATTAGTGAAGGATATAAACGGTTAATGTAAAGTATTTTATCAGACACTGGCAAATCAGACACTCCCACTACCACAGAATCTCTACACTCAAAGACCTTTTGGTCCAATTCATATCTGAACAAGAATCCTCTCTATGGTATTCCCAGCAAGTGGTTACCCAGCAAGACCCTGAGGAATTACTGGGTCAGAAGAGAGGTAAGTTTCAACTGTAGAAAGGGGGAAAGATTCATTTCTATCACAAGGATTTCTAAGAGAACATAAGACTATAATAATAATTATAATAAAAGATAAAATTTATGTAGCACTATGTGCCAGGCATTGTGCTAAGCACCTTATAATTTTTATCTCTCCCAATCCTCACAACAATGTATTATCATCATTTTACAGTTGAGGAAATTGAGGCATATAGGAGGTTAAGTGACTTGCCCAGGGTCACATAGGTAGTAAGCATCAAAGGCCAGATTTAAACTCAGGTCTTCTTGGCTTAATGGGAAATCCTAAGCAAACACATTAGCAGAAGACAAAATGTCCTCGAAAGATGGGTGAACTGCAAATGGGAATAGAACAACAAACAGAAAAGTAGTATGAGGGAAAGAAAAAAAAACAAACTGAAGTTGTATCACCAATCTTGCCGAAGGTTGAGGCCTTATGCAAAATGTAAAAGAAAATAAAACCTAATACATAATTAATTCAATGGAGGATAGATTTCTACCTAGAAATGGAGATTCAATTCACCCTAAAAACTACTACATGGGCTCTAAGCTTTTCTCCCAAGCTCAGAACCAGGATCTTCTGCTGAAGCTACAGTCCTAAGACAAGATGGTGAAGGCCCGAGTCAGTGATTTTGGCCATATGAGGTACCTGGCGACCAAGGCTGCTTTCACCTTAGTTACAATAGACATTGTGGCCATCAATGACCACTTCATGTACATCAACTACATGGTTTATATTGTCTAATATGATTCTATCTATGGCAAGTTCAAGGGTACTTTCAATGCTGAGAATGGAAAGCTGGTGGATCAATGGAAAAACCTTTATTATCTTCCAGGAGCGTGATTCCACCAATATTAAGTGGGAAGATCCTGGATCAGAGGGTGAAATAGATTCAATTGATATCTTTACCACCATGGAAAAAGCCAGGGTTCATTTGAAAGGTGGAGCTAAGCATGTCATTATCTCTGCCCCTTTTGCTGATGCCCCTCTGTTTATGATGTGAGTGAACGACGAGAAAAAAGAATTCCCTTACGGTTGTCAATAATGCCTCTTGAAATACCAACTCCTTGTCCATCCCCATCCCCACCCCCCCAGCCAAGGTCATTTATGACAACTTTGGTATTGTGGAAGGACTCATGTCATTACTGTTAAAGACAGTGGACAGCCTCTCTGGCAAGTTGTGGCATTATGGGCATGGCACGGTCCTAAACATCATCCTTGTTCCTACTGATGCTGCTAAGGCTGAGGGAAAGATCATCCCTGAGCTGAATGGAAAGATCACAGGCATAAGTTTTCCATGCTCCTACTCCCAATGTATCTGTTGTGGATCTGACATGCTGCCTGGAGAAACCCACTAAATGTATCAAGAAAGTTGTGAAGCAAACATCAGAGGGGCCTTTGAAAGACATCTTGGGCTCCACAGAGGACCAGGTTGTATTCTGTGGTATTAATTAACAACAACACCCACTCTTCTGCCTTTGATGTTGGCACTGGTATTACCCTCAATGATCATTTTGTCATGTTCATTTCCTATTAAACAATGAATACAGCTACAGCAACTATGTATTAGACCTCATGGTGTACATGACTTCTAAGGAGTAAAGTGAGAAGCCATAGATCTTTATCCCCATCAAAAAGAGTGAGAGCCTACACCCCTAACAAATATTCTCACATTGAGGATCTCATGCCCCTTTCCTAGTTCCTATACAAAGATATCCCTATAGTAGGTGGGAGAAGCATAGAGTCCTTCACTGTGCACCGTCAATAAAGTCACCATATTCAGCGAGAAAAAATTGTTACATTATGAGAACTGGGGGTTAGAGAAGCAAAAGATTAATAATGCATATTCGCTGGCTTTAAGAAGTTTACTGTCTGAATTGGCAATCACCTACCTTAGTCTCATATCTCCTAAAATACAGATGTCTCCCAATCTATACTTTTAGCACACAACTTTCTCCTGAAATTCAGTATATCATCTCCAATTGCTTAATGAATATTTCCCTCAGGATGTATTGCTAGCACCTTGAAAAATCAAGATGTGCCAAACTAAAGGAGAAAAAGTCAAGGTGGAGATTTAATCATTATTTTCTTTTAAGGAGAGAAGAGAAACATGTTGGTAAACAGTGAAATTGAAAAGTGAACAAGAGGATGGAAAATTAATGGAACAAGATCAAGGATAGGCAGGAGGGGTTGGGATCCAGAATATAGATATAGGGAATATCTTGGGAAAAGGATAAGGCTACTTTTTCCTGTGAGAAAGGGCAGAAGAAAAAGCAAGGAGAAAAGACAAAAAAATGAAGTGAAACTCAAGCAATAACACTTGAATCTCTCAGTAATGTTGAGTCTAAGGCTATCCACTGAGAATGAAGAGAGAAGGGGATGGCTGAAGTTAGAAATTTTAATGGGATTTATCAACTTTTTTAAGGTGAACACAAATATTGTCCTTACCTCTACCTCCTCCAATTATTTTCAGAGACATCCCTCTGTGTGGGGTGGAAATTTTTGTCATCCAGACATCATAAAATAAAAAGTGGTTGGAGACAATGTCTTAACTAACTTCGTAACATGAAGACTTCACTGTGTAGTCAATAGTGCCCTAGTGTCACGAATGGATATAATAATTTACCCAACCTAATTTGTCATCATCAAGGTTTAAGCAGTAGGCAGAACATAACTAAGTCTGGAAAAATATAATTACTTGTATTGGAAAAAAAAAACAATATTTATTGCAAAAGGGCAAGGGCAAAATGAGTGATAAATGAGAGACTATTTTGTCTGATCCGTTTATTCGTTTTTAGATTTGGTACATAGAGAGAAATAACTGATAAACAAGTTTAAAAAGGAATAAAATTATAAACTTTAGTGGTGGTTAATTTTATATATATATTTTTTATTAAAAAGGATTTAATTTGAAAGTATCATGGTAGGTAGGCAGTTCAGTTAATAGACCTAGAATCCAAGAAGATCTGAGTTCAAAAATCAACATCAGATGCTTACTACCCTTGTGACCCTGGGCAAGTAACCTAACCTGTTTATTTCAGTTTCTTCAACTATAAAAGTGAGGATAACAGCATCTACCTTGCAGGATTCTTACAAGGATTAAATAAGATAATATTTGTACAGTGCTTAGCACAGTGCCTGGCACATAATAGACACTACGTAAATGCTTATCCCTTCACTGTTAGGTGGATTGATATTTTTCTGATCTGAACAAATTTAAAAATATTCAGGTATCTTAGTACAAAAAGAATGTATAATTCCTATTTATTAGCCCTTATATAAAATTAAGTAGCCACCTGTATCATAGTATCCAATCAATTTTAGGTATGACAAGGAACAAAAAAATGAAGAAAACAGAAAAAGAGAACAAGAAATTAATATAATATCAGCATAATATTGACCTCATAATACTGAAATGAAGAGGCATATTCTAATGTATGTAAACAATGAAGAATGGATCAGGAACCATGAATATTTCAATTTGTCATCTTGAATGTACTTTTTAATAAGACAATTGTCTTTGTCAATTAAATATAGAAATTTTCCTAAAGCATGCCTCACTGGGTTCCCTGTATTTCCATGTTTGTAAATACGTAAAATAGGAAAAAATAGTATAGTCATGATATTTTTTTTTGAGGCGATTGGGGTTAAGTGACTTGCCCACAGTCACACAGGTAGGAAATATTATGTGACTGAGGCCAGATTTGAACTCGGGTCCTCCTGACTCCAGGGTCGGTACTCTATTCGCTGCACCACCTAACTGCCCCCACATCTTTTTTTTAAGTCAAATCCATCCTCCCTTCTTTGGAAGCTTTGTAGTTTGACTAAATTAGGGGAGACCTGCTTATAATCGTGATATAGCCAGAGCAGTTCTCAGGCTGTAGGTTTGAGGATAAAGAAAACCATTGATTTTTTTTATAAATTATTAAGTCAGATAAAATATTTAATTCTAAAATCTTTCTCTAGACAGTGAATGGATGATCTCTTAATTGCCAAATCCAATGGTCTTTTTCTCAATCCTCATTCTTCCTGACCTCTCTGCTCCCTCTGACACTTGATCACTCCTCTTCCCCTCGACACTCTTCTCTCTAGATTTTTGGGACACAACTCTCTCCTGGTTTCCTTCCTACTTATTAAAATGCTGCTTCTCAGTTTCCTTTGCTTGATTCTCATCCAAGTCAAGCCCACTAACCACAGGTCTTTCACTAACCACAGGGCTCTGTCATGAGCCCTTATATCCTTCTATATCATTTAATTTGGTGATCTTATCAGCTTCCATGAATTTAATTATCATTTCTGGTGATTCTCAAATTCACATACAGTGTCTTAACCTCCTTACTTATGTCCAGTCTTTCACGTCCAACTCCCTTCCATTCATCTCAAACTAGAATGTCCAGCAGACATTTTAAACAAAACATATCTAAATCTGAACTCACTATTTTTCCCAAAAACAAAACAAAACAAAACTTCCTGCCACCAAATTTTTCTATTACAGTTAACAACACCACCATCCTCCTTTCTCCTCAGATTCTTAAGATAGGTGTCATCCTTGATTGTTCACTATCAATACCCCTCTCCCCACCCACATGTCACCTGTTGCCAAGGCCTAGGCCCTCATCTTTGCAACATCTCTCCAATATGCCCTGTTCTCTCCTCTGAACTTGCTACCATCTTGGTATAGGCCCTCATCACCTTTTGCTTGGACTATTTCAATAGGCTGCTGGTGTATCTGCCTACCTCAAGTCTCTCCCCAGTCCAACCCATGAAATAAGCACAGGATTCAGCCACCACAGTGATTTTCCTGAGGCATAAGTCTGCCCACATTACCCTTATTCTCCAGAAACTTCAGAGGCCTGTCACCTCTAGGATCAAATGCAAAAAGGGCATTCAAAGTCTTTCATAATCTAACTCCCTAGTACCTCTTTAGTGTCCTTATACCTTATTCTCCACCATGTACTCTTAAATCCAGTGACACTGGCGTCTTTGACATTTCAAGAAGTAAGGCATTTGATCTTTCAGCTCTGGGCATTTTCTCTGGCTGTCCCCATTGCCTGGATGGTTCTTCCTCTACATCTGTCTCCTGACTTCCTTCAAATCCCAACTAAAAACTTCATCTTCTCAAGAAGCTTTTCTCAACCCCTCTTAATTCTAGTGCCTTCCCTCTCTTATGTCCTATATACAGTTTGTGCAGAAATGCTTGCTTATTGTTTCCCCCATTTGAAGGCAGAGATTCTCTTTTCTGTGTCTGTCTTTCTCTGTATCTCTCTCCCTCTCTCTGTCTGTCTCTGTCACTCTACCCCACCCAACAGTTAGCACAGTACCCAATAACACAGTTGGTGATTTGCAAATGCTTATTGGCTGACTGGGAGCTAAACTAGTACTGGAGTTAGGGCTTTCATCATTTTTCTTCCTATTATTTCTTTCAGCTCACTTTGAAAGTGAGACTACGCCTCCATAGAGGGGGATGGGCCAAGGGAATAACTGGAAAAATCACACCTAAGGGAAGGAAAAGTCCCACCCACACAAAGTTGGGAACCCAGTAAGAGGATGTGAAACACCTGCTCTCTAGGAGAGCACAGTACAGCACTACACCACTCAGGTGCCGAGGGATCAAGCAAAGCTTACTAGAAGACGCAATATTTTAGTTGGAATTTAAATGATAGATAGGAATTCTACAAAGAGACAGAAAGAGAACATTTCTAGTTTAGGGTGCTACACAAGTAGAGGTAGAGAGGCGGATCAGTACATGATTCATTCAGTGCGCAGGTAGTAGAACAATTCAGCTAGAAAGTAGAGTGTATAAAGAAAAGTGCTATGACATGAGACTGAGAAGAAAAGGTGTCACCAAACTATGGAGGACTTTAAATGTCAGTACCCTACTTTTAAAAATAATTTTAATTAGATTATCATTTCTTAAATGCCTGCTATGTGCAAGAAATTGTACTTTACCTAGTTGCTAGGGATATTAGGGCGTTATAAGTAATAGAGAGGAAAGAATGCTGGATCTGGAACCAGAAGAATTTTAGAGCTCAAGACTAAAATTATAAAAGATGAGAAAATATAGAACTTATTAACTTTTAAACAAAATGAAAAATACTGAATATTAGAGAAATAGGGAAACTTGAAAATAAAGAGTGTAGAACTGAAAAAACGTTAATTTTTAAAGCTAACAAAATCGATACAGCATTACTTAATCTGATGAAGAAAAAGAAAGAAAAATAAAAATGACTACAATAAAACTTTAGCATGGCTTATTCACAACAGAGAAGAAATAGAAAAATATCAGAAGTTAACAGTACACAGTTATATACAAGCAAAACTGGCATATTCTTTGAGAATTCAAAGAAAATAGATAAAATTGACAGTCCAAAAAGCAAGTTGTTATTAGTTCAAAATTAGAAAAGTAAATCAGTGGAACAGAATAGGTAAACAAGAAGCAGCAGCAGCAATTAAACATTTGCCAAATGTTTGATGAACAAGAACATAAATTACTAGAGAAAGAACTCTCTATTTACCAAGAGACACTGAGAACACAGGAAAATAATTTGGAAAAATTAATTTTAGTCCAATAATTTACACTGCAATAAATTCAAAATGGTTTTTCAACCTGAATATAAAATCTCATATTATAAAAATAATATTAGAAGAGAATAAGACAAAGATATATTTCCCAATCATAGCTAATGGGTGAATTCTTTAAAAGGAGATATATATATATTATATATATATTTTATAGATAAGATCTATAAAAATAAAACAATTTTATCACAATTAAACTTTTTGCAAGTATTGAAATCAATGAAGATAGAATAAGATAAACTTAAAATGAGAAAGTATTTGCATCAAATATCTGATAAAATATTCTGATAATAACCATATAAAAGGAATTGAGATAAACGTATGTGTGTGTATCTACATATAGTGTGTCAACTAGATTTTTATAAACCTGTGTATATATATATATATATATATAAAATAAACATATACACACATATAGATATAAACAAGAGCTATTCTCCAACAGAGTAAGTGGCAAAAACAAAAGAAAAAACTGACTATTTAAAAACATGAAAATCACTTAAACTTATATAAAAAATGCAAACTGAATTAAGCCTGACCTTTTTTTACCTTATACTCTGTCAATTCACAAAGATTAAAACAGAAGGAACAGTCAATGCTAGATGGGGCTGTAGGAAGACAGACTCACTAATATTCCATTGGTGCAGCTGTGAATTGTTCTAAATATTCTGAATATGAGTTTGTAACTATGCAAAAAATATTAAAAGGTCCATCCCCTCTAACCCTGTAATTTCACAATCAGGCATGTGTACTAAGGCATTGCCAAAGAAACAAATATGAGATATATAGCAAAATGTGCACAGCATTATTATTTGTGAGGAAGCAGATGGAAAAGTGGACATTCAATTGATTGGGGAATTGCTGCAGTTTATATAATTATGAAAAATAAAAGAGAAAAAATTATGTGTGGTACTGCATATGCATATATTAATCTAGCGATAACTCAGGATGTACACATATATGCACACACACGCATCCTACACATCCTTCACCAATACAGAGTTCTGGCCAACATAGAGGCTATCAAAGAACAATTTAATAAATTCATGAAAGAGATTTCCCTTTAGACATTGTCAAATTTATTTATTCAACTTTCAAACATAATCTCTAACTTAATGAAACCCTTAAGTAGAGTACATATATTCTTACTTTAATCAACAAATTAAGTAGCCTTGAGAATAACTATGCAAATTGAAGCATACTTCACGGACATATTAGTGATTTCTCTTTACTAAGTTGGTTAACAAAATTTGTTTTAAACCACAGCATATCAAACATATTCTGGTACATGTCATTGGTATGTTCCAGTCCAGAGACCTAAGGGGAAAGTGTGTGGTCTGGAAAAAAGTAAGGATAACAAAAGCGGCAATAATATCTGTATAGCGCTTCACAATTTGCAAAGCATTTTTACATGTATTATCTCATTTGATCCCCAAAGCCACCCAGGAAGAAAACTGATTAGTTTCACGGATTGTCCATTCTTCCTCTGTAGTGATGTCATGCTTTCGATTCCCAGAACTTATAAATTTGGAGTGAACTGTGCTCCAGTTCTTAATTTCACTCTTTCCAGAAACAGTTTGACTGTAATAAATTTATAATGATTATATAAAGACTATAAACTAGGAACACATAAGAAATGTATAAAATCTGAAAATAGTTAAAATCTGTTTTCAAGGTAATTAGAGATTAAAACCTTGATGGAATAAAGAAGAACATTGCTATAACATTTATCTGAAAATAAGAGAACTATCGTAATACCAGGTCAGTGAATTCTACAAAGGAAGAGGAAGGAAATATTGTTTCTTTAAGGAACAGGGCTGTACTGGTGATCTTTGGGGAATATATTGGAAAGGAAGGAGAAAACATGGAATTAAACTCCCTAGCCTTCTGTGAAGGTTTAAGTGGCCCTACTTCTTCAACTGAATAGGTACTTGAAAGTTCTTGAACTTAACAATTTCCCCAACATCACATTATTAGAAGGAGTGCCAAAAATCTCTCCAATTTCTGACCTTCTAGTTCAATGCCCTGTTCCCTATAGTACCATACTGTGCACATGAAGCCAAATTGTGGGTCTCGGACACAGTGATGGCTCTGTGGTGGGAGGCTGTTGATGTGTCCCAGATCCATTGCTGACTTGAGAAAGGAAAAAGGGAGAAATCATTGGAGAATAAAGCAAGAAAGGAGGTAGTGGGAAGTGGAAAGTATAAGCATCTCCTACCCCTTCCTTCTATTCTGCCCTCTCCCCGATACCTACCTTAACGCTATCTTTGTCCTTGACTTTCTACTCACTGTAACGCTTCTAAGACCATTGATTTTAAATTGGGAACTGTTGCCCAAATTATTAATTATGTCTATTTTTGGCCCTTTCATTTATTTGATCATATCAATTCCTTAAAATTCATTAAAAATGCTTATTATCCTGTTGTTCTAAAGAGAAAAGAGGTTAGGAATGTTTCACAATCCAGAAATGAGGTTCAACATTTGTAATAATCTTTAAAAGGTACATAAATGGAAACAGTAATTTCTTGGTATAACTCAGCTAATGATAAATGAGATTTTTTCAGACAAAGACATATACTATATTGAGAAAAATAAATTAGCATCCTATGAAATAAAAAAATCACTAGCTAACATGTATGCATACATGAACACAGAGATCCCTATTTTTTAATGGGGCTTCTGTTTTTTCTTGTTGCCTAGAACTACTACTATGAAGCAATTGCTTTTTTTTTTTTTAAAGAGAAGGACTTTAAGATTGCTATTCTGTTCCAACCTCATACTTAAATTCTGAAGCAGTTGCAATTAAGGAAGGTTAACAGCATTTTCCAAATGAATAGGAAAGTTAATCTCTAGGCTGCCAAAAAATTATAGGAGGGTCAACAGAAAGAAGGAAGAAAGCAGGACACGTATGAATAGAAATATGTTTGAAGGATTTTATCCCCTTTTAACATCATTTGTTGCAAGCTACAATCCACATTTCACTGTGAACAAAGTATCTCTTGCCAGAAGTGCTAAAATTATAGATTTCAAAGTAACCTGACAATCAATGTTGTACAAAGCTAAGTTCTGGGCTCCAAAGGGTTTAAATTATCACTAGTAGCTCAGGAAGGTTTTTGAAATGCAAAGTTGTTATTAAAATTAACCAATCTCAAAGAAACATTAACTTTTTTATCCCTGCTCAGGGACGCCAACATGTAATCTATTACATGGGCAGCTAGGTAGTGCAGCATATAAGAGCACCAAGCCTGGAGTCAGGAAGACCAGAGTTCATATCTACCTCAGACACTTACTATTCTGTGTGACCCTGGGCAAGTCACTTAACCCTGTTTGCCTCAGTTCCTCACCTATGAAATGAACCGGAGAAGGAAATCACAAATTACTCCAACATCTTTGCCAAGAAAACCCCAAAAGGGTTCAATAAGCATTGGACATGACTGGAATGACTGAAAAACAACACTCTCTCAAGTGACTATGTAGACTTGGTTTCTGATTTTCAGGTGCTGCTTTACTTTTTTTTTTCCCCACATTGTGTTAAGCAAACAAGCTGAGGCAAGTAGTAGGGTAGAGGTTTAAAAAAAAAAAAACTACACTAAAAAGTCAGAAGACTTGGGTTTTATCCACAGCTCTATCATTAACCAGAGACTCTGGGAAAAGGCATTCCTTTTCTCTGTGACTCAGTTTCCTCTACTGTAATAATACTAATACCAATAATACTATAATAATACTACAATACTACTACTAATACTAATAGTACTGATACTAATGAAATTTGCACTGACTTATGGGATGTTGTGATATTATGTAACCATCAAAGTGCTATGGAAATATTAATGGGTTGGATCACTATATTCAGAACTCCAGAACTTTAGAGATCATCTGACCTCTTTTTTTTTTTTTTAAACTTATGAAGAAGGGCAGGTAAGGGGCTTGTCTCAGGTTCTATATGAAAAACTGTTATTTTTATCTCATTATTATCATTGTTAGTTCTCTTCCACTTCTAAAATCCAGTGACCCTCTGATTCCATTATATCATGGTCCAAAGGCAACAATCAGGGAGTTATGCTTGTCAGAAGGATGTTTCTGTGTTAATCAGCACCTACTATTAAGAAACTTGCTTAATTAGGTCTGCTGACAGCTAGCAAGAGTTCTCAATTGAACAAGCCCACTCAGTGGCAGCTGTCTACTGCTCACAAGTGCCCCTCCTCCTCCGCACACAGGCGCACACAGTTGCACACAGGCATACACAAATCCATCTCATCACAAGTTTGACAGGAGCAAGCCTGTTGCACTGGACTGAGTGACGCATCTGCAGTCAGAGCTCTTGCATTCAAATTCCAACTTCGTCATTTGATCCTTTCCCAAACTTGGACGCGTCACTTTCACGGCTTCAGTTTCCTCGTTTGCAAAATGAAAAGGTTGGACCAGATGGACCCTTGGTGTGGGACAGTGGATAGAACATAGACTCCAAAGTCAGTGGACCTGAATTCAAATCTCACCTCTGTAATTAACTCCTCAGGGTCCCAGGAAACTCTGTGAAATCAAGTTAGGAATGAGTTTTCCATAGGCATAGAACAGGCCTGCCGTGGTGGGAAGCCTGTGGCCCTCTAGGTCCTCAAGTGTGGTCCTTTGTTTGCATTCAGTCAAAGGGTCTCACTCGAGGACTTAGAGGGCCACATAAGGCCTGGAGGCCGCAGGTTCCCCACCCCTGGATCAGGGGAAGGAAGTTGCCCTACATGGGCATCATAAGTACACATACTGTGGGACCTCAGACAAATCTCATGACCTTCATGGGCCTCTATTCCTCATCTGTCAAGTGTGGAATTTGACCTCTCTTGTCGCCAGCTCCAACTCCATAATTGTAGCTCCAAGATCCTATATGGATACAAAGTTGAATATTTAGAGACTTGCCTGTGATGGAGCTCATTCTGTCTTGGTAGTGGTCCTACCAAGAGTGGGGAAACACCTGAAGGTAAACAAAGTCAAAAAAGACACTTGGCTCGCTGATAAGGCCTGGAATTGTCACCCAGATTTCTGCTGAAACACTGGCATCATTGAAAGCCCCAATGTCCATGGTATGTGACTACTTGGTGTTTTTCATCCTTCAGGACATCCTTATAACAATCTGATAATTTAGCTTTACTTTAAGAGAACGAACAAAAACAGAAGTAACTGAATAAAGACATACTCAGTTTTTAGAGGTGCTTAAAGGGCAACCTTGTTTTTTAAACTCTGGAGGTGGGTGGGAAATGTACACATTCCCATACAGTTGACTAATGGCTACATAAACCCAATACATAGCATACTATGTGATGCTCAAGAGGAATAGTTTATATACACGTATGTACACATACATACATGCATATGCATACACACACACACACACCCTTATGTCACCCTGGATAAATCACTTCAACCTTTTCTAATAGTACCTGCCTCACAGGCCTATTGTGGCTATAAAATAACTTTTTTAAACATTTTGCAAATCTTAAGGTCAATCAATAAACAAATATTTATGAGGTACCAGCTATGGGCCAGGCACCTTAAAGCACTAGAGAAATGTTGACTATTGTAGCTGTGTGTGTATATAACCATGGGTACAGACATTATAGACAGTAGCATATTGGTAAGAGTTGGAAAGTCCTCGATTCAAGCCTTGCCTTTTCCACAAACCAGCTACATGACCATAAGCACTTCTCAGTGCCTCAGCAACTCTGTAAGACAATGTTAGAGACGATTTTTCAATATGCATAGGCCAAACGAATTTCCACACAGGAAACTGTCTACATGGATAAAATCACAAATCCAAATACTCAATCCCCAATGCACATACACACACGCCATACTTGTATATGGAAACACATACATTAGTACACAGTGATTTATCTGTTTTTGAGCAGCCGTATTGGGTGAACTACCCTAGAAATGAAGAGAAATTATTTACAACCTATTATGATCTCTGAAGTCCCTAGATTTTCTTGAAACTCTCTGAGGGCAGAGGACAAGAAGAGATTCCTAAACAAGATCAGTGAATAAAGAGCAAGTTTGAAGTGGTCACTATGTGTAAGACATTGTTCTAAATGTTATGAAGACAAAGATAGGCCAAAAATGCTCCTTTCTCAGGAGGAATTCACGTTTTAATGGAGGAGACAGCAGACAAATAGGTACATATCTTACCTAACAAAGATGATTATTTTAAAGTGTGTGGGATAATCAATGGAGCCCCACCCTTACACCTAACAGGGTGATACACTTACAAATTAAATACAGAATAGGGAACTTTAGGGGGAAGGTTCTAGCAGCTTGGGGGGGGGCACTATAAAATGATGAAAATCATTACTTGTAATAAAGTGGATAAAGAAATATCACCACAGTGTTATCACTTTTGTTAAAGTGAAAGGTGGTCTATTCCAGGAGAGAATACTTTTCCAAACCTTCTAGAACAATAAGAGTAAGCAAAGAAACCAAACCACAGAAATAAAGGAGAGAGAAGTTGTTGTTGTTCAGTCTTTTCAGCTGTGTCTGACTCTTTGTGACTCCATTTGGGGTTTTCTTGGCAGAGATACTGGAGTGGTTTGCCATTTCCTTCTCCAGCTCATTTTACAGGTGAGAAAACTAGGGCAAATAGGGTTACGTGACTTGCCCAGGGTCACACTGCTAGTATCTGAGGCTGAACTTGAACTTGGGTCTTCCTGATTCCAGGCCCAGAACTCTAACCATTGTGTCACCTACCTGCCACCGAGAGTGAGGTACAAGGATATAATTATATAAGATGAAATTTTGCTGATAAAAAAGTACTCAAATAAGAAAATCACAAGACTTTTAATAGGAAAGAAAAAATTGATCTCAATCTTACAGATTTCACTAAGGCATAAATTCTTAGAATCATACATTTGAAGCTGAGAAAGTCTGCAGAAAGGAACCCAGTTCAATTTCCTCAGTTTAGAAATGAGGAAATTGACTCCCAGAGAGATAAAAATAACTCATCCAAGGTCACACAAAAATTGGGATTTGATATAGAGACACCATGATAGAGTAATGATTTTGGAGTCAGAAGATCTCGCCTCAAACCCCACCTCTGACATTTACTACCTTAGGGAAGTCATTTACCCTATCTAAGCCTCAGTTTCTCCATATGTAAAAGAGATTAATAACTGATCCAACCTCACAGAGATTTTTATGAGGATCAAAAGAAATAATAAATGTAAATCATTTTGAAAACCTTATAAAGTCCCATAAAATGTTAACTATTGTTATGATTTACTTATTCAACAAATATTTATTTAGTGGCTATTTTATATGATGTGAGAGGCTGCAAACAATATCTAGCACTCAAGAACAGTGCCAAAACCAAAGGCAACAGGGAGAAGGGTTAATGGTGTCATATAATGAGGCAATAGAAGTATTTGACCAGAAAGTGAACTTTACTTTCTGTGAAAGCCAGCACTGGGTGAGATCTATCTTAACTGTCCATTATGATTTGTTGAAGATTACAACATAAACTGTTAGGACTGAAACTTTTAGATGTCAAATGTAGTCTGGAAAAACTGTGGTACTCCCCCTGCTGGCTTTGGGAACATGGCAGCAAGATAAAAAAAAAAAAATCTAAAAAAAAAAGGCTTACTTGGATACCTATTTATAACACATACCATCACCTAATATTTGTATAGGGCTTATTATGAACACTTTCATACCAATTATCTCACTCAATCTATTAATAGTTTATTCTCTCTATATATATATATTTAAAATTCTTGGTTAATATGACCTCACTCAGTTACATTACGACAGCAGTCAGCTTTGTTCTTCAAAGAACCATAGAATACTAATTTCCTGGACTCAAAGACTCCACTGTGTTGGAAGGTGACCAATTTGAACTCATATTTCAACTTAATTATTGCTTCAATGGATCTGTGATCTCATCGACATGGGTAGTCTTTCCAAGCATGCAAAGCTCCCAAGCCCCCACACAACTTCTCATCTTGTACAATTCTTGTCTCTGTATTTCTGTAATTCATTAGATCGACCTAATGAGCTGGTGGCCTCATTCTAGTTCCTTTAACAGTTTATGGATATCAGTGAGACATTTGGGCTGTCCATCTGTAATCCCTCATTAGAGTGATTTGTGTTCATACTACCTCCTTTTCCATTCTTTCATGCCCCTAGTGATGTCTATCTTCTGCTCACTCATATCATTCCTCTTGCACATATCTGCCTTGAACATTCAATGTCCTGTGGCTTGCTTATATCTACCACATGTTCTTTTGGATAACCAGTAATTCTGTTTCTTTTCAACATAACCATATAGAACTGAGAAGAGAATATTGATTGGGGGGGGGGGGGGGGGGGGAAGGGAAGGTCTGGTGATACTGTCAGCTCTTTTCCTCTTATTCAATTCAGGGCCCAGTCTAGGTCTTCTGAATACATAAACTTGGAGTCAGGTATATTTATGTATTATGTACATACCCACATATGCTGACAGACTAACTCAATGCATTTACTTTTTCTTTTTTTCCCACCACTGTATCTATGATTTCATCCCTGTAAGGAACTCCTTGGGAGGAAATTCCTCCACTATACCCTGCAATTTTCATCATAGAGATTCATCTGGGGACACTGAAACATTAAGTAATTCAACTAGGGTCACAAAACTAGTGTGTATAGAAAGTATAGCTTGAACCTGTGTCTTCTGGACTCCAATGACAGCTCTCTATTACATCAGGCTACCTTTTATGCATTTAACTTATTTCATCAAAATCTACTACATAGTGACTTTCAAATATCACTGTACTAGGAGCCCTATCAAATGAGTTAGGTCAAAATGGTAATATTGGTGCAATTAGATATGCAAAAGACTTTGAGATAACATAATAAAAATTCAACAAATTTTCAAATTGAGAACCTGGGTTCAAGCCCTGCTGCTACCACATATTGACTATGTGACCTTGGGCAAGTCCCTTACCTTTCTTAAGGCTCTAGACAATTCACAAAGGCTAGACCTTGCAGGGATACCATGCCAATCTGCTTTGGCAGAAGAAGGGGCCTATACCAAGGAAATCACAGATCCAGGCCCTATTACGCATGAGTTGCTATAATCAGTACTTGGGATACAGGTGCCACTGAAGTCAATGGAAGGATTCAAGAGGAAGTGGTGGTCAATAATGTCAAAAAACTCCAAAGAGATTTAAAAAAAATTAAAAGCTCCATTAGGTCTTGTAGTATAAGAGAGTTATTAGCCCTTGAGAGAAGAATATCTGTACAATGGTAAGGTGAGAAGTCAGACTGCAAGGAAATAAGAAGAAAATGGTGGAGCATAGGATGCAGCTAACTGAAGTCACCTCTTACTAGAAATCTGGCAGTGATAGGGGGGATAAAATGGGAAGGATCAAGTTAAGGTTGTTGAGATTGTTGTTTTTCATAATGATAGAGGTGTAGTTGATGAGCATGTTTACAGGCAGTGGAGGAAAATGTAGTAGAGAAGGAGAAAATTAAAATGAGAAAAAGAATCATCAAAGGTGCAAGTTCCTGGAGGAGACAAGTGGGTAGTCGGCCATGTCAAGGAAAAAGGCTACCTCTTCCTCAGAAACTGAAGCAAGAGAGAAGATAGACGAATAGAGATTTATTAATAAAGAAGATTGAGGTCTGAAAGAGAGGAAAAGAGACAACTTTTTTTCCCCACTAAACTAAAAGATAGACATTATCTGCTGAAAGACAGCAAGAATGGAGTGGTATTTGTGATTAAGAATAGAAAAAAAAGTTTGAAATAGCCATCATCAAAAGGGTGACAGAGAGGCTATTGGGGTAAGAATAAAAGGATGCTTAGGTCATAGGAAGGCTTGGGGGGGGCACCAATGATTGAAATTGGATATCATGAATCTGCTGTAAACACAATCAGAATTGTTTTTACTTCCATTCCTTGCATTCAATGATCAAAGATTAAACTAAAGAAGGAAGAGGAGGATGACCTCAAATTGAGAAATGGAAGCATAAGAATAATGGAAAGAATCCAAGGAAGGATTGGAAGCAAATACACAGTAGTGTAGGGTTAGACCAAAAATGTTGAGGTTAGGGTTAGTTTAGCCAGTCAATTACAGAAGAGAACTTCAAAATTCAAAATCATAGCGATGATGGAGTTTTTAGATGGTGATGTGGTCTAAGGTCTGATTATCCTCCACACAGATTGCTGGAATAGCATGGAAATTTATGTGTGTGTGTGTGTGTGTCTAATATGTACCTGTGCATATGTGTGGGTCATGATATTTGAGAATGCTGATGAACTATGTTGAGGCCAGCATGTTTGAATATTAAAGTTCCACCCTTCCCATCCCACCCCCCCCAAAAAAGAGCAGTCTTTAGAAAGGAATATCAGTATTGTAAGATAGATATTGCACTTTATTGAAAAAAGGAGGCAGAAGGATATGGAGGAATATAGATGACTGCAACAAGGATCTAGAATCATTTTCCATATCTCTACTATACCTAATAACATAAGTATGTTATTAAATCAACAATAAGTATTTAGTAAGCACCTACTATGTGCCAGATACTGCAATAAACGGTGGTGGATATAAAGGAAAAAAAATCCCTAGTCTCAAGAAGCTCACAGTCAAATAATTTTTAAGGAATCACTATCAAGAGAGCAACTACCACATGCAGTTAAATGATTTCCATCATCACACAATAGCTAACCAACTCATATGTGTAAAACATCCTTCATGTCTACTTTTATTTTAAAATCATATTTCTTGAAAGTTAAAGGACCCAGAGGTATTTCACCTACAGTAGAAAAGGTTAAAGGCTTTATTTAATAAAGATCCTCCCAGATACTAGAGTTTCTTAGCAAAAAGATAGACAATCAGCCATTGCTAATCATCACCCTGAACATATGGGATTTAGGCTCTATATGAATAACAACTTCTTGATGAGGAGGGTTGTGAAACATCAGCAGTGTTTTAAGACATAGACTGTGAAACTTCCTTATCTGATAGTCTTAAAACAGTATAGGGTTTTCTCTATGTATCTGAACTAGTACAAGCTTGATGCTAAAAAATTTAATTGAACTAAATTTGTTCATTATTGTTGCAGAGTTGGCTTGGAGCCATAGGCCCTGACACAAAGAAATTTAAGGGATAACTAGCCATGGCTATGTTCCAACAAAGAAGCAGCCTAGAAAGGAGGGAGTTTTGGTTGTTTTTTTTTTCCTTTTGTCCCCTTACCCAACCTCCTTGCCTTAGTTAAGTCATTATTACTTAAATCAAGGGACCAATAAGGAGTCATTGGTCACAAATATCCTTTAGTAAGGTGCAAGAGCACATGTGGTCTATCAGAAGGGCCCAAGGTCCATGTCCATGACTGTATAGTCTCCATGGAAAGTGTTCCAATCCAACTGAACACCACACTATGTTGTTTCAAGCACTGTGTTAGAAACTAATAATTTTTTTAAAAAAGTAATGCTGTATGTGGTAAGGGTCTTTGTCCTCAAAGAACTTTGAAAGACAAGCACTGTTATCCTTATGACAGCAGTGTTGTCTTTGTTTTACTTTATAACTAATTTATTTCTTTTTAGTTTTCAACATTCACTTCCATAAAATTTTCAGTTTTAAATTTTCTCCCCCTCGCTAAGACAGTGTGTAATCTCAGATAGCCTCTCCTTATACATTCATATTAAATATTTTCATATTAGTCATGATGCAAAGAAGAATTAGAACTAATGGAAGGAACCATGAGAAAGAAGAAACAAAATGAAAGGAGAACAAATAGTATGCTTCCATCCGCATTCAGACTCCTAAGTTCTTTCTCTAGATGTGGATAGCATTTTCCATCATGAATCTTTTGGAGTTGCCTTAGATCCATGTATTGCTAAGAAGAGCTACGTCTATCAAAGTTAGTCATTATACAATGTGACTGTTACTGTGTACAAAGATCTCCTGGTTCTGCTCATTTCACTCAGCATCAGTCCATGAAAGACTTTCCAGGTTTTTCTGAAGTCTGCCTGCTCATTATTCCTTATAGCACAACAGTATTCCATTACATTCATATACCACAACTTGTTCAGCCATTCCGCAATCGATGGGCATCCCCTCAGTTTCCAGTTCTCTGCCACCACAAAAAGAGCTGTTATAAATATTATTGTACATATGGGTCAGTATTGTCTTTAGTGAGAATTCAGTGGTGGCTTTGTATCACTTCAATTTCTACTTACCAGATGATGATCACCACTTATGAGAGAAATACTCGATTCAACACCCACATTAGTTAGTTGGTCAAAGAAGAAATATTTAGTAAGCAATTACTGTGTCCCAGTGATACAAATACAAGTAAAAAGAAGACAATCCCTGCCCTCAAGGGGCTTTCACTCTAATGGGGAAAACACCACATAAAAGGACACTGAAAAGGAAGGGGAGGAGGGAAGAAGGTACCCTATGTGAAAGCATGTTAGATAAGTTCAGAAGAGTGAAACCTGATGAAAAATAAAAATGGCTGTCCTAGGTACTTTCTTTAAAAAGAGATTCTGGGGGCAGCTAGGTGGCACAGTGGATAGAGCACTGACCCTGGATTCAGGAGGACCTGAGATCAAATCCCACCTCAGACACATAACACTTACTAGCTGTGTGACCCTGGGCAAGTCACTTAACCCCATTGTCTACTCAAAAAAAAAAAAAGATTCTGGGAGGAGCCATCCAAGAGTATGGGATGACACTATAATGGAAAGAAAGCTTAAGACTCTGTCACTTAATCATTATTTGTGTGTCTGTACACACAGACACACACACACACATATACATGCACATACAAGTATATATGTACGAACATATTTTTTCTTTTTTTAAAAAAAAGTTTTATTGATACTTTCTAGCACAATCATTTCATTCTCTATACCACCCCCACTATCCTAATTGAACTCTCGTTTGAAAAAGGAAAACAATGACTACCTCTGACCATATATACAATATTCTGCCCTAAGAGTACCCCACTTCTCTTCCAGGAAGGAAGAGGGCTTTTATATCATCTTAGAGGAGGAGTTCTTAACCCCCTTTTTTTCCAACCATTGACTCCTTCAGCATTCGGGTAAACCTATAAACTGTGTCAAAATAACATTTTAAATGCATAAATTACCTATATAGGATTACAAAGGAAACCAACTATACTGAACAACAGTAATGTGCTATATTTCAATATATCATATATTACTGTATTTCAATATAATTTATTAGCTCTACACACAAACACAGAGACTCAAGACTTCAAATTTTTATCTTAAAGGCTTCTAAAGATAGTATCATGTCAGATGTCTTATTTCCTTGAAATGGTATTCTACTTAACCTGGTACTATAGTCTGAAAGAAAAAGAGTAATTTGACTAATTATTAGTAATTTCTCAGTATACTTAGAGGCACACAGAAAGACAAATTTTGCCACAGAAAGTAGAAACTGAGAGAGTAAACAGAAGATGCAGAGATGCAGCCTGTGGCTCAAAGTAAGACCTTTCTCACAAATAAATAAGTGTCCAAAAAGGAACGCTCTGCCTTGAGACACAGGAGGTTCCCCATCCCAAGAGATCTTCAGGCAAAGACAAATGACCACTTATGGGGATTAAAAAATCATAACTATTAAGTGAAGCTCCTAGACAAAATTTATGTTCCAAGAGCTAAAAACTAACTTAGAAGTCATCAAGTCCAACCTCCTCCATAGGGTGTAACAGATAGGTCAGTCATCCTGCATTCCAAGCTATGGAGTATCAAATAAGAGTTTGAGGATAAAACACAATTAGCATCAGCATGAAAATTGTGACTATTGTCAACCTGCAAGGTCTCTATCCTGCAGAAGTAACTATTTCAGGATGCCCCAAAGCATTGCTGAACCCATCTCCCTGAAACACTTTTGCCAATGGACTAAGGTGCCTGTTGCCTTTGACACAAAGATTCTGACTTCAAGAGAAGTTGGCAAGCCTTCATGTTTATTTTAACCAAAATTCCCTGCACAAAAAAATTAGCAAGAAGAGGAATATAACTTAATATAATTTTCTCAATATCTCATATTCCAACTAGGTGGCCTGGACATTAAACGCTTTAAAAGTGTCTTTGGATTAAGCTTTGCAACTTTTTTTTTTTAATAGCCATTTCCAGGAGATGAGTGAATGCCTCTGGACATAGTTGTACACATCAGCTTTTTCCTTTTCCCAGTGATTCAGACCTTCAGATGTCATCAGCCTCTGTTGCCTTGGCCCTTTCTAGTACTCCTTTTCAAGTAAATCCCTCTGATCACCACATTATCCTCTGCAATTAACAACTTTGCTTTAGGACCTACAGTTTAAGAAGACTCTTTGCCAGTTGAAATGACTGCTTTAAGATGTTAGTCTGCTTTTCTATTCCTTCACCCATGCCCAGTTCACATTAAAATCACTGGGCTCTTAAAAGCATTACATCTAAACCCGCAGTGAACTCATTTCCATTAAGCTATTATGCTATTAATATTGTTACAATCATTATTACAAGTTCTTAGTTCTTTCATTAATGAAGCCAAATAGATGAACTTCAGGGAGTTTTGTGAGTGAAGAGGGGCAGTTGTTAAGCTGACATTTTGCAAGGGGCTAAAAATACAGTTTCAGAGGTGTTGGGTAGACATTCTCACAAAATTCGTAAGCCTTTAGAGTGAAGGGGGAAGAGACAGAGACAGGTAGAGACAAAGTAAGAGAGACAGAAACAAGCAGAGACAGACAGACAGAACGAAGAGGAGAGAGATGAAGACAGAGTGTAGGAGTAGGCCAGAAGTTGCTGCTTTCCTTACCTACGCTTCCTTCATTTCCACCACATGTTCCCAATAATCTGCTTCTCACCTGCAAAGCCAATGTAATCCAGGCTGAAATTGGTTTTTCCTCAACAAAAACTACGTAAAATTTCTCTTTCTGAGCCACAAAACTGTCACGGGTGCTTGGATCTGGGTGTCTGTTTCCCTGCGAGTTGCTAACCTCTCTTTTGAGCTTTTGTGGAATGCTTGGTCCTTAACCATTAAGGACTGCTCCTTCCCCACCCACCCCCACCTGCCTAAAAGTCTATTATAGTATTCACCTGATTCTAATTTACCTTGCTTCTGACCTGTTTGACCTGACCTCCATGTCATGTTTTCTGCCTGCCTCCACTTAACTTCCATGCCAGGATTTCCAACACTTGTCTGCCTGGATTAGAAACTATTATCTGATCTGACCTTCACAGACCACCATGACCTTTACAACTTGCGTGACTATCTGAATTCTCACCAATCATTTTTTATATGTGCCCACACTCTAGTTTTCACCTGATTCCAAACCTTTGGTTCTAATTTGGTCACCACGCTATAGGCCAGGGGTGGGGAACCTGCAGCCTTGAGGCCACATATGGCCCTCTAGGTCTTTGGATGTTGCCTTTTGACTGAGTCCAAGTTTTACAAAATAAATCCTTTAATTGAGAGATTTGTTCTGTGAAGTTTGGATTCAGTCAAAGGGTCACAACTGAAGACCTAGAGGGCCACATGTGGCCTTGAGGCCAAAGGTCTTCCCCGGGTCTGGCCCTGTTTCCATAATGAATACGCAGTTTTAGCCCAACTTTTGGCTTATAATATTTGCATTAGTGCTGTCCACGCTCCTCCTAATGATGTAAGAAGTAGCATTTTAAGAGAGAGAATACTAGTGCTAGTGCTAGTATGCAGCATAATGATGAGAGCCCCAAAGTGCTTCCTTTCTTAAGATGGGGAGAAGTGGGTTTCCATAAATGCTTGTGAATACCAAGGGGATATCAAGTATCTAAGCATGTTTCTGTAGTTGTAGCTGAGCAAATCTGCACTGGCCAGTTTCAAGGATTCCTCACACCTGTATGCACTCTGCTCTCACATGGCACTATTTCTTTCTCATCAACGTAGCCAGTTGTTTTATTACATTACAATTTAGCACTTTGGAAAAAACAAAGGACTAACCATTTGGATTGTAATAGGGATGCCTGTTGAGCTTTCTGATAGTAAAAATCTGACCCCATTTCTACTCCTGTAGCAATTCTGATGGGAATCTCAGTTTCAAGTATTATATAACATCATAACCTTTCTTTAAGACATAGTAGCGTGGCTGACAGATGTACTTCAGAATCAACAGTGAGAATATTTCAAATTTATCTCATCCTATATAATAGGATTATGCCACAGAAAGGAACTTCTTTGGAATCTAGCCTTAAGATAAAGGAAGTTGCCTACAGAATAAATTTTCTTTCCTTGCAATGAGTATCTTTGAGGTCAGTCTTTGTTGAATTTAAACATTCTTAGGTTTTTCTCCACCTTAACATATTTTATAGCCGTTAGGGATGCAACTTCCATTTTGAAAAAGGCAGAAAATTATGCTAGTATTTTAATTCAAGAAATAAACAGAATGTGAGTGCCTGTACAGCACAAAAGAAAAATTGCACAGGGCTTAATAAACCAAAATATATTGGATGAATATAGGTCATTATCTTCATTAAGGTTTAAAGAAGCAATAGTTAAGTTTAATCTCTGAACATCATTTTCATTCCATCTAGGGGCACATAAATAGATTTTCTACATGCTTTTATTATATTAATTTACAATAAAGGAAAGTTTGGGAGTGGAAAAACTCTGGGCTTGAGAGATTGTAATAAGAGAAATAAGCATGAATGTAACATAACAGAGAAATCAGGGATGGGACAATGAGTGGAATGTAGAAGGACAGATTCCTCCTCTCTTTGCTTCTTCCTCCTCCTACGTGCTTGAAGAAAGGACAGGAATTCAGACTGTGAGGAGCAAGGAAACTTCATTCCTACTGAATAACAAGGAAACTGTGTGTGGAGGAGTAGGATGAGAGGTTATCAAGTTCAACTGAATCCCAGAGCTGCTCTGCTTGTCACTTTAATTTCTAAGATCTCTCTTTGCCTCCGGAAAAGGCCATCCAGTAATTGTCAGTCACCATTGAGACCCCCTGTGGTAAACAAAATTCTTCCAGCACCACTAACCTACCAAGGCACAACATTAACTTTTCCAGTGGAGAAAGCCATGTTGGGTTTGTTAGAATGTAGCTTTACTAGACAATTAAGAAAGAATAGTAACCGAACAAAACTTTGATGCAAACCATTAGTGAAAGCAACAAAAAGCAAAATGCTATTTGTTTTTGTAACCCTGGTTTAATACTTGTCTGTACTCACAGTATTCCAGGCACCGTACATTCTTTCCCTTCTTTCTACCTCTTCCATCTGTATTGGAAGTCCCAAATACACATAGGCCTGGAAAAACCTGTTGGTGATGACCTGCTTATGACCTTATGGAAATCACTTCATTTCTTTGATCCTTAGTTTTTCCATCCATAAAATATGTGAAATAGACTAAATTACCCCTTTCTAAACTATAAAAGCCTGTGAGTTTTGAGCCTTCAGGGATAGGAAATTCACTACTTCCTGCAACAGACCATTTGAAAGATCAGATATAGAATGACATTAAACCAAAAGAATAACATACATAATGACTACAACAACGCAAATCAAAAGATTTCTGGAAAAAAAGTATAATGACTAATAATTGAAAAACTAAGGAAAGTCCTGGAGAATAGAGATCGAAGCATACTTCCTTCTTCGTGGAAGACAGGAAGGGGATTGCTAGCATGGCATATGAGATACATTATTACAGTATCAGCTATTTTTACTTGTTTTACCTCTTTGCAAGGAAAGGTTCAATCGATAGTGTTAAAATCTCTGTGATATAAAGACAAAAGGCATCAAACATTTTTAATTGTCTACAGGTATAAGGTGAAATCTATTTGCATATCAAAATAAAGTGAGTTGTGATTATTTTTAAATGGCAAAGGAGACATTCTGAAGAAAATTTGTGAACTGTTATTGTAGATAAAGGCTGAATAAAAAAAAAGAGGCCAGTACTTTCTAAAATATGTTAAATATTTTCTGTAAAAGAATTTAAGAGTGGAAATGCCAGGAATATGCTAGATTAAAAGAAGAGAACCTCTTACATTTCTTTATCCCTTCATTTAGAAAGGATGTTTTTTCCACATCTACCATAATATATGAGCCTTACATCAACATTGTGAGGTAAATAGAAAAGGTACTATTATCTCCATTTTACAAAGGAATAAGCATAAGTTTGTTGAACTTGACTGATAATAACTGGTTCAGGTAGAACTTAGCTTGGATCCTCTGATTTGATAAATTGTGCAAGTTGGAATAGACTTTAGAAGTCACCCAGTCCAACACCCTCTTTTCACTTTTAAATGGCCTTATGAAAACTATTATATCATTTTCCAATACCCCCAACAGTTAAGAAGGAATAATAAAAAGCATCCATATCTGAAAGAATATGCAAATTCTGCATCTATTGCCCCTCACTTTTCTGCTGGGAGAAGGGAAGTATATCTAATGATCTATCTCTAGGGAAAAGATTGATCATTACAATAATTCTGTGATTAGCTGCTTTTTAATTTTTTTAAAAAATTCATGTTAGTCTAACATTGTATTTGTTATCCTCTTGATTCTGGTTTCTTAACTCTGTGCCAATCTATATAATTCCTCATAGTCATAATTTCTTATAGCCTTAATAATATTATTGTTGAGTCACTTCAGTTATGTCTGACCCTTCAAGGCCATTTGACGTTTTTTGGCAAAGATACTGGAGTGGTTTACCAATTCCTTCTCCAACTCATTTTACAGATGAGAATACTGAGGCCAACAGGATTTAATGATTTGCCCAAGGTCACATGGCAAGTTAAGTGTCTGAGGCCAAATTTGAATTCAAGATGAGTCTTTCTGTTTCTAAGGCTAGTGCTCTATTGCCTCACCTAGCTGTCCCCAAAATAATATTACCTTAGATAGAGACAAAGATAGATATAGATAGTCGATAGAGACAGATACGGATAGAAAGATAGATATTCATCACAATTTATTCAGAAATTGTCCAATCAATGGGCATATACTTTTCCTTTTCCTTCAAAATTTTTGCTACCGTAGGCATTGGATTTTTAAATAATGGAGTGGAATCTGGTACCAAAGAAGCCTGATGCCTGTTCAAAGAGAGTAACTCAGGCAACACTAGCACTCTAGCTAAGAATTTCCTGACATCTGCATGCTGAAATACTCAACTATTAATAGGGTTAACTTTTTTTTTCTTCTTTCCTGGGGGAAATAAACTTGCATTACATGGCACTTTTTTCCATTATATTGAGTGAAGTCTGCATAATGTGTTAATGAAGGAAAATTCTACTGCTAGATGTTAGCTCAATAGATGTTTTCTTTCCCAATAATTTGGCACTTGCTCATCTGTAGTAATCTGATTTCAAAATAATCAGTCATTGGTTCTTTATCTAGAAGCCAAAGTTAGGACTCAGGGATGGGGAACCTGTGGCCGAAAGGTTTCATAATTTAAATTTTTCTTAAGAGTAATATGTGGTAAAATAGAATTTCATGATACTCAGATATTCCCAGTTGATTTTGGGATGTTTGACACCAACACTTTCCAAGATGATTATGATATTTCTTTGATATCTCTTCAGGAATGGCCAGTTTTTCTATGGGAAATTACACATTTGTCATCATTCAGGAAACAACATACAGTGACTATACCTTTTTTGACTGATAGAGAAAGACCACCAAATAGGTGAATTTCTTGCTATTTATTAATTTATTTTTATTTTTGTGATATAAATATATAATGATAATATAAAATAATATTTATATTAATTTAATAATATCAGAAAGCAAACTAGTTCGGTCAGAGATATGATCAAATAATCACTTTTTTGGTTTATATTGTTGCCTTAAGAAAAGGAAGAAAATAAATGTCTGTTCTATTAAGAATAATTTGTGCACAATCCTAATATCACCGTATCTTGTACGTGACAAGAACTAAAAAAAAAATGCTTGTTGAAGTCAAGCAAATGGATGTGAATGTATGTTGGTTTTGTTGTTATTGTCTCAGAGATCTGAGGAAGAGAATTTAGGAATGAATGTTAGCTTCTAAGATAAAGAAACAGGGCTTCAAGGCTAGGGGGAATAAAAGAGGAAATGGGGCTGAGATTAAGGTTAGGAACAAAGTGTGCACTAAAGGAATGATAAAGTTACTCAGAACTTATCTGGTGTCCCACTCATTATGGATATTTAATAATTTTATGTTATATTAATATTATATTAATAATGATGAATTATTTTAAAATGTAAGATGGATGTCCTATACTCATCGGCCTCAATTAATATAAGTTAAAAGATGCTATCTGTGTTAATTCCTTTAGCAGGTAAAAGTGTCTCTTTGATTGAGTAAATGGAGTACTTCCATCACATAATGTATACAGATGATGCCACACAGGAAATGTTTTGTGGTTATTTGAAATGAATCAGCCACATGCTATATGGCTTGGCTCAATGGCATCCCAATAACATAGCAGCTTAGCAGAGGAACAGCTCCATCCAATCTCTGTCTCCTGTCTCCGGCCCCCTGTTTGTTAGAAGATGACCCTGTGAACTCTGTGACCCTGTGACCTTTGAACGGTTGGGAGATGTGGACTTCTTTTAGGCATCCATTTCAATGCCCTGGACAACAGCAGCTGATGGAAACATCTATACTGGTAGCCAAGGACAATCTAGACACACCCAGGAAAAGCAATGTGCCCTCTACAAGGGCACATTGATGCCCAGCCAAGAGTCACACACACCAAAAGGAGATTTCTTGAGGATACCACAAAGGGTGAGAAAGACTTTTCAAAAAACAGGACTTGTGTTACCCCCTTTACCATGTATTCTGGAAGCTCAAGCACATTTTGTCCAGTGATCTTGTGTGTGGGAGAGTGTTTTCTTGGTTTGGAAGGATTGTTTTTATACTTCGGTCACTGCTATATCTTCTTAACAAATATCCCTTTATAAAAAGGTAATTAATATCATAATTTATACTGGGAGAACATATTGAATAGAGGTTATAATGAGCCATAGTATTAGAAGACTCAATCTTTCAGGGATACCTTATGATAAAATTTTGAAAGGAAGGGCAGCTACTTGACCTCTGGTGACCCAAAATGCCAGTGCAGTCTCTTAAAAAAAAAAGGAGCCCAGAGAAGATGCTATCAAAATAGTTATTATTTCTCCATCCCTATGCATCTTTAAAAAAAAAGGAGGGGGGGCAGCTAGGTGGCGCAGTGGATAGAGCTCTGGCCTTGGAGTCAGGAGGACATGAGTTCAAATCCAGTCTCAGACACATGACAGTTACTAGCTGTGTGACCCTGGGGAAGTCACTTAACCCCGATTGCCTCACCAAAAAAAAAAAAAAAAGATAGATAATGCTTCCTATTTGCCTAGGATAATATAAATACATTTATGCCAATAGGTCAAGGATGGACTTTGTGACCTGTACAGGCACCTTCCCACCTATCATTCAATGATAAAAGAAATTTGAACTCAAACTCTATGTTTATAGAATAATCCTCTTTCTCATTCCAAAATGGACACTATGGGTGGTTCAGATACCCATAAGGAGAGTTTAAAACACCAATCATTTTACTTTGGCCTATTTTTTCAAGTCATTATCATCATCTACCAAGTTTAACTGATGCAATTCAAATAGCACTCAAAACCAGACAATTATTAAGGCAGAGTATTAAAATAAAAGCATCGCTATGTGATGACAACATTGTCAGAAAATCAACATGTGAACAAAAAACATCTCATGATGTGTAGATGTATAGACATTAAGTCTTTCAAAGCAGGAGTATGCATCATTAGTATGTTTAACATGTGTTGAGGTCATTTGACGGGGAAAAAGGACTACAAAAATAGATATGCTAATTTTGTGAATGTCTACCTAAAGCCATGGTGAACTGCCTAGAACTCTCTGAGAGCCTAAACTGAGAGAGATTAATCAGGGGTTAGGAGGGATTAATACAATGGGAGGAAAATTTTATTTTATTTATTAATTTTATATAATCTTTCCATTTCATTTTATCTATGTTTATTTATATCACATTTGTATTTATTTTATTTTGTGTTGCCACTGGATGGTAAGCTTGTGCAAGATAACTCTCTAACTTTGCCAGCCTCATTTTTAATCATCTATCACAATCTAGCACAAATGCCACCTACTAAGGGAGTCTTTTCCCCTGATATGCCCATTCCCAAAAGAGGCTTTTATGAACTCTCATAGCAATTGCCTCCTTTAAATGTCTTAACACACTTTCACTTTACACTCTGTATTATAATTAGTTATATCCATGTCATCTCTCCTACAATACTGTAAGCTCTATTAGGGAAGAAACTTGGTCATATTCTTCATATATCTCTGGAATCTGACAAATAGAATGCATTCAATAAATATATGATGAAGTAAAGGCAGGGATTTAACCAACCCAAAATATATAAATACAATCAATAAAATAGTTAATGCAGAGTCCCAAGTGCACCCTGGGTACCAAATAAACATGAAGAAACAAAGGCAGAAGAACTTCAGAGGGTAATGGCAACTCCTCACATGTTAAGGATATTCCTAGGATCATAAGATCTTAGATTTGGAGCTAAAGGGAACCTTAAATGTCATCTAGCCCAACTCCTTCATTTTACAGATGAGAAAACTAGGGTTCAGAGAGGTTGACTTCCCAAGATCCCTTAGATAGCTTAGTTTCCAATAAACAAAAAAAAAATACCTATTTAATCAATGTAATTAAAGAAGAATTCAATTATACAAACATCTATTAAATACCTATGTGTGTAAAACCCTATGTTAAATACTGGGAATCCAAAAGTGGAAAATAAATAACACAATTCTTCCCATTAAGGAGTTTACAATCCATGAGAGGGACATGACATGTATAAGTATGATACTAGGTAGAATGTGATGGGGCAAAAAACAGAACCAGAAAGATACATTAGAAAGATTTGAGAAATTATTTTCACCTAAGGTGATCAGGGACCACTTTATGGAAGAGGTGTCACCTACATTGAGCTTTAAGGAAGAGAATTTCAAAAACTAGAGAAAGTTTTCTAGAGTTAATCTAGAGGACAAAATTTCTAGCCAAATAACAGAAAGATTTAGAAGTTAAGGTCATTAATTAGGCCTCCTTTGGGCCATTTTCCCTTCAAGGATATTGATTGCATAGCTTTTAAAATGTTATTTGCCTAAGGTCAACAAACTTTCAAAAAGGGTGTGGCAAGATTCCATTCTTTTTCTTTTAATGTGCTGGGGAAAAATGAGTACTAGGGAAGAAGAACTAAAGGGACCAATCCTCATGAGCTGGAAGAGAGTAGATTTTGTTTCTCTATTTTTAATTTTGGTGGTGGGGAGCTATGATGGGTTTGAAAATGTTTACTCCTTGAAGGGAGGGGGGCACATACAAGTGCTTTGCCTGGAGACCTCTGAACTATAAGGTTTAAGGAGCCTCCTAGAAAGCAGCCACACTTTGAGATAAATCTGGAAGTCAGCCAAATACCAGATATTACCTAGAGGAAGGGACAATACTTTGTGAGTTGGTCTAAAGAAAAAGTCTAGAATCAGAGAGCCAGCTGCAAGTCCAGAGGTTCAGGTAAATGAATCTAGAGCAGAGAGGAACAATCCGGGAAAGAAAAAAAAACATCCCAGAGAAGAAAACAGCCACAAATTTAGAGCACTGAGGTCCAGGGCCACTTGGGAGATCAGCTTTTCCTCTGAGATTTCTAGCAGTTGTATCAAGAAGTTTTCTTTCTACCGAAAGAAATACCGGATTGCTCTGGCAAGAGTCCAGTTACTGCAGGTGCCTCCCTGTGTGGTCAGATAGATGTACAAAAGCATCTGCCTTTACTTGTCAGCTAGAACCCAAACTTAGAAGCATCTTCATAAGTGCTCTGACCTTTAGGGCCTTTATTACTAGTAATAAGCCTGGATCTGAGAAGGGCGGTTCCTTGCAACAGATGGCTCACATCTGACCACCAAGTCAGAGCAGCTTTTATGAAAAGGCTGCTGCTTTCCAGGGTTTCTGGCATATAAGTTTCAAAGAGGATCAAGAACATCTGGAGAACTTGGAACCAGAAAGGAGCTTAGGTCATGGCCTTTAGGCAAGATATAAGCAAACTGAGTCACCGAAGTCCTTCTGTGAGGAGGCATTAGCTAGTGAACTGGAAAGAGCACTTGCACAAACATACACAGTCTGTTTTCCTCCATTCTTTTCCCAGAAGTTGAAATGAACTTGTGTTAGAATCCAGGTTCTATACTTGAAAAATCAGCTTTACTCAATCGAATATAAAGGTTTTTAGAAGGAGAGAACTAGAATGCTAACTGTGGGTTCTCAGGAGAGTTGAAAAACACAGAGGACAGTATTGCTAGGTGATCTGACAGCTTTCCTTGATGGGGCAGTAAAATGGAGGAAGTAGGGTAACTAACCCTGTGACCCTGGGCTAGTCATTTAACCCTGTTTGCCTCAGTTTCTTCTTCAGTAAAACGAGCTGGAGAAGGAAATGGCAAATCACTCCAGTATCTTTGCTGAGAAAAACCCCAAATGGGGTCACAAAGAGTTGGACACAACTGAAATGACTCAACAACAACAAAACTGAACCAAAAACAAACCAAAAAAAATCAAATAGGAATAATTTTCATTGTGTGACAGCTTTGGGGCAGCTAGGTAGCACAGTGGATGGAATGCTGGGCCTGATTCAGGAAGACCTGGGTTCAAATCTGGCCTGAGACACTCTAGCTATGTCACCCTAGGCAAGTCACTTAATCCTGTTTGCCTCAGTTTCCTTATCTGTAAAGTGAGCTGAAGAAGGAAATGGAAAACATGCCATTATCCAGGCAAATGGAGTTAAATGAGTTGTTAGCTTATACATATTAAGTGTCTCAGGCCACATTTGAATTTAGATCTTCCTGACTCCAGGCCTGGAGTCAGGCCTGACCACCTAGCTGCCTCGTACATAAACTGGCAGCCCACAGTTTAAGAAGCCATGTTGTAGGGAAACTTAACTATTCCTTCAACAACAACCCACAACTTCCTACCTCCACACTATTATTTCTAGTGTTCTCTATGTATGGTATGCCTTCCCCCAAACTCCTTCTCTTGGGATCTAATCCTTTCTTTAGGGCACAGATCATATGCCAAGCTTTCCATAATTACTTCCTAGATCATTCCAGAAAGGATCTCTACCTCACCTTACCTCACAACACTTTTTACTTCTTTTATACATTTATCAGGTTCTAATTTGTATTCTATTTACCTGTCAGTAAGGAGGCTGTAGAATACTAGAATTAGAAGGCACCTTAAAGGCCATCTACTCCATCCCCCTCATTTTACATCTGAAGCTTACTAGATTTACATTGTGGGGAGGAATCGTGTTTCATTTCCTTCTAGAGCTCCCCAACACCAAAGAAAGCAGACTGAACAAAGTATGTTTTTTAAATTTAATTTAAATTTTAATTTCTTAAATGTTTTCTGAATGAAAATTTATTGAATGAAAAGAGTATACTCATTCATTCATTCCATGTTTAATAAATATATGCAATAACAAAATTTGATGATTTGGTAACAAAATGCTTTAGATAAAGATTATTTTTAAATAAATTATTTTATATAATTTTAAAATACGGAATTAGGAAACTCCAACTTGATAATATGGGTTATTGTAGAATAAAGACAGGATCATAGATTTAGTGCTGGAAAAGAATTTAGAGCTCCTGTAGTCCAGTCCCCTCATTTTACAGAAGAATAAACTTTACCCAAAGAAGTTCAGAGACTTATAAAAGGCCACATTTAGGAAGTGACAGTAGAGATTCAAGTTCATTCTGAGTACAAAAACAGTGCACTGCTTACTGCATTAGATCAATAGATTCACAATCCCGGCCTGACTTTCCTACAAACTGGACAAAACCTTTCTAAACCTCAAATCTCCTCATCTATACGACATAGTGAGAGTTAAAATTGAAAATTTCTAAGGTCCTTTCCAACTCTAAAATTCTATGATCATCTGTGAAATGAGCATAATCATAGCACCTGCCTCCAGGAGTCATAGTGAGGATCAAATAAGATGACATGGAAAGCAATCTGCCAATGTTAAAGCACTATAGAAATGTCAGCTATTTATCGTTATTGTTATTGGTGTGGTCTAGAGGGCTAGAACTGAAGTGCCAGTGCTCTTGAAAGACTGACACAATGGAGAAGGGTTGTAAAAGGTCAGGGATAGACTGAATATTTTCCATCAAGCCACAATTTTCAAGTAACTACATGAAAGAATAGGAAATATGTAGGTAAGCTGTATAGGTAATATCTGACCCTTATTTCATAGACTGTGGATCACAAATATTGATTCTGGGAGATCATAGAAAAAATCTCCTGGAATCAATATTTGTGATTTGACCCTTACTAGGTGTGTAAACTGGGGTAAGTCACTTAATGTCTCTGGGCTTCTGTTTCCTCATCTATAAAACGAGGACATTGGATTTGACACTCTAAAGTTCCTTTCAGAATTAAATTCACTAGCTCTTTCCACTGTGAGATTCTGGGATTATGTCTTATGCTCATTTTCATTTAAGGAAAAAAAAAAGACAAACTAACTTCCTATTCTAGAAAGAAACAAGAAAATCCTCATTTTATAGATTAAAGAATTCTCTTTTGTGAGGACACCTTTCTATCCCATGAGCTGGGCCTTCATGATGATATCACTGATGGCTCATTGCTATTGAAGTAAAACCATGGAGCAAAGAAATTCAGAAGGAATTCTATTTGGGTCAAGTATACCAATGCATTTACATTTCTTTCCTAGTGAACCCCTTTCCTAGCTTTTTCTTTACAATTATGGAAATTTATGTAAAGACACTTCTTGGAAATATTTGGAAGTTGTTGTTGTTGTTGTTTTTCACCTAGAAAAATAATAGAGAATTAGTCACTGTGTCTCTTTTTTGCATGAGGCCTTTGAAAGAAAGACTTCTCTTTTTCCCTCCCTCCAAATGCTAGTGCCTTCCTTTTCAGGGTTGCTATGCAGCTGTTTTATATGTTTATATGTTTCATATATATCTATATGATGTATTTTATATATTTTATATATTTCTATATTTAAAAATCAGAATATATTCTCATCAATGGCTAGAATCATTTTGCTTTTGTTTTATATTCTCAATGCCTAGCACAACTCCTGAGCCATAGTAGGTGTTTAATAAATATTTGATTGATTGAATGATATGATTATTTCATTGTCTAGATAAGAAATTTGATCTAAGCCTAGATCAGGGGGAGAAAACTGTTAAGAAACCAGAAAAGATCAGAATAATATCTCCTCAAAACTTTCACGGTTATACCTATGTGCTCTGGTTATCATCTTCATATGTTTGGTCCAGCCAATGACCCCCTCTATCTAAATCTTAGACAGTTCTTCCTTGCCAGACTTCTTTGTCATTTAGGTGATGAGCCTTCCTTTTGCACATCATGTTCACGAACGGATCCTTTTGGGCTAAAAGGTCCTAATTAATCATATTTTCTCAATTTTATGTATTTTTCTTGATTTCTTAAGGATTAAAAGGAATGAGTTAAACATAGCATGGACTAATTATATTATTTACCTTTTAATTTATAATTACCCTAAGAAAGATCCAAGTGTTTGTATAGTGGAAAGAAGACTAGATTTGCGTCAAAGAATATGGATCTAAATCCCAGGTCTGCTACTTATTACCTTTGGCATCTAGGACAAATCACTTTTTCTCTATACCTTAGTTTATTCATCTCTAAAATGAGGGAGTTGGACCAGATGATCAAGAAGGTTCCTTCTAGTGTTATTTTATATTTAACTAATATATACTTTCTTTCATTTAAATGAAAATTATTTGTGAAAACAAAGCACTGTGAATTTTAGAACTAATAAAACACCAGAGAAAATTTTTCTAGAAGAATTCTTGTACTTTCTAAGTTGCTACTAATTGCTCCTTAAAATTCTAACCATAATGATTTATTGCTAATATAAAAGAAATCCTCTACAGTAAAATTATTTGACTAAGATCCAAGTAAGTACTTCAAATATCTCAGATTTTAGTAATATCAAATTAATGTATATAAAATGACAGGATAGATAATAAAACTTTGGTTACCCAGAACCCAAGTTATCCAAACCTTTAAGCACTTTCCCTCTCCTAAGGGAGAGGTCTCAGGGTGGAATAGCAACAGGGAAAAAAATTTTTAAAACTCATGCTTTTTCACTCAGAAGCCATTTGAAGGCTTAAGGGGAGAAAAAATCAAAAGCTTCATAAGTCACTCAGAAAGATTGTATACACATGTTAATTGAAGTTATGAGAGAATCACAAAATCAAGCACTTTATGCTATGTCAGACAATTTCCAAATACATTCCATTCTTAATTATTATTCTGTTAGAAAAGGAAGTCATCAAATTTTAGCAAGCCAAGGGAATCACTTTTTTCTCTCTATCCCACACTTCCTCAACAGAAATTAATCTCATGAAAATTTCGAAAAATAATTTATTAGCATCAGTAAAGGGAAGGAAGCAAACATTTGTATAGTAGAACCTAGTATGTCCCAGGCACTGTGCTAAGCACTTTACAAATATTTCATGTGATCCTCACAGCAACCTTGCAAGATAGATGCTGTTATTATTCCCACTTTATAGTAGGGGAATCTGAGGCAAACAGAGGTTAAATGATTTCCCAAGGGTCTTATGGCTAAGTTAGAGTCTGAGACTGAAATTGGACTCAGGTTTACCTGATTCAAGCTCACTATTCTATCCACCGCCCTGCTGAGAAACCTCTGATCCAATAAAACAATGTTATCACAAGAAATGCTTACAATCATGAACCTGGATGTTTTCAAAAGTCCTGTGCCAGAACTAACTTTTATATTTCCTTATCTCTAGAATAGATGTCCTTGGGAGATGATGGGTTTCCCTCCATTAAAGGCCAGCAAGCAACTTGGTTGGCATCTTTCTGAGTATGTTGAAGAAGAGATACTTCCTAGGGGTATGAGTTAGAATGGATGAATGAGTAGAGGAAGCTGTTCAGAATTGGAAATGATGTGATTCCATGCAACACGGAGCTGAAAAGACTGTTGGTGGCCATCTAATCCAACCTGGACCTGGTCAGTAATTCACACCATAACAGACCTCACAAGTTGGTCATCTAGCCTTTCTTCTTCTATGAGGGGTAATCCTCTGCCTCTTAAGGTATCCCAGTCCACACTTGGATAACTCTAATTGCTAGGAAGCATTTCCTTACATGGGCTGAAATCTGTCTTTCTGCAACTTTCATCCACTTCTCTTCCACCTGCCCTCTGAGGCTAAGCAAAATAATCCCTTTTCCAAGTGAAAGGTCATTAAACACTTAAAAAGAATAGTCACATTCTAAGTTTTCTCTTTTCTAGATCTACTGTCCCTTCTTCAATCACTATATAACATGATCCTAACCGTGCTGGTCATATTGTTCTGAACACTATCTACTTTTCCAAAAAATGTGGTAGCCAGAATTGGAAACAATAATAAAGATTTAGTATGACCAGGGCAAAGTACAATGATATTATCATATTCCCAGTCCTAAACAACATGCAACTTACGATACTATATCACAATCTTGACCCTTATTAAGTTTATAAATCACAAAAATCCCAAAGGCAACAAGGTGGCACAGTGGATAGAGTACTTGTCCTGGAGTCAAGAGGACCTAAGTTCAAATATGACCTCAGACACTTATTAGCTGTGCGACCCTAGCCAAGTCACTTAACCTTGTTTGCCTCACTTTCCTCTTTTATAAAGTGAACTGGAGAAGGAAATAGCAAACTATTCCAGTATCTTTGAAAAGAATACCTCAAATGCATTCAGAAAGAATCAGACATGACTGAAATTACTGCACAACAAAATCCCCAAGTTTTTTTTTCTAACAAATTGCCATCTAACCATGCCTCTACTTCCTAGTACATATGAAGTTAATTTCTTCAACTCAAGTGTAAGACTTTGTATTATTCCTATTAAACTAAATTTACTTGGATTCAGCCCAATATTCTAGCAGTGCCTATCAAGATCTTTTGAGATTTTGACTCTTTGATCAAGTATGTTACCCTTCCTAGCTTAGTATCAACTGCAAATTGATGAGGATGCTATCTACTCATGTCAAAGTCCCACTTAAAACATTAAACGCTTTTGTTCTGGGGGTCCTGCAAGCCTGGAATTCACTCCACTTTCACCTCCACCTCTTAGAATTCCTTGTCTCCTCCAAGACTTAATTCCAGTGCCACCTTCAACGTGCAGTTTTTCCTCAACTCTAAACCCCAGATACTATCACCCTCCTCAGCCAAATTACCTTGCATATATATATATATATATATTGCATAGTATATGCCTATAGAGGGATACCTATAGAGGGCATTCCTGAAAAGCCTGAATGTAGTTTCATGTTATTAAAGCCTAAGCTATTAAGTTGTAGGACAGTTTTAACTTTTAGAGCTTAAAACTACACTATGATTTTTGGAACATTATGTGTGTGTCTGTGTGTGTGTGTGTGTGTGTGTGTGTGTGTGTGTGTGTACACATATGCTATCTACCTGATAAAATGTAAGGTCTTTTACAGCATGGATTGGTTCATTTTTTTCCTTTGTATTCCTAGTGCATAGCATAGTGCTATGTGCTATGTTAGTATAATTTTTTAAAACAGGTGTTTACTTTCTTGATTTATTTGTGTATTTTAATTTGTTAAATGAATTTCTTGTTCACTTACATTGATCTCTTCAGAAAATTCTCCCTTTTCCTCCTCATCATAATTATTTCCCTTTTTTTTTTGTCTTCGTAATTTTATTCTCAAGAGCTTCCCATCCCTTTTAGGATAACTCCTCATCCCTCCCACTTTCCCCACCCACCCACCCAGGTCATGAGATTCCATTTATCCTTTTTCTGAACCTTTTGAAATCTACTCTGCTGTCAGACTATTCCCAGATTTCCTCCATGAGAAAACCTCCTATATGTATGTTTATGTATATGGAAGACATAACCCTCTAAATTAAACAAGTCAGCTTTGACAGATTTTAAAAATTTTTATGTAAACTGATAAAAATTCTAACTTGAAGCTGTAGGCACATCCGTTCATGGCATCCTGCCTTATACTGATTTTCAAGTAAGGAGGGGAAAAATAGCTTCCTATTCTTAAAAAAAAAAGAAATTATAATCTTTATTTTTAGCTTGAATAGGTTTGTCAATCTTATGTGCTTTAGAATATTATTAGAAAAAAAGTTATTTCTTCAAATCTTCCCTTTTCAAAACCACTATAGGAATATAAGATTAATTCTTACCTAAGTAGAACATGTTCTTAACCAAAATGCCTCATTTTGCCGAAGATTCTTGTTAGTCAAGTAAAATATACACTTCATTGTACTCAGCACAGTTCAAAAAGGTATTTGATGTCTCTGTCCAGTTCTGGACTCCACAAATAAAGAAAACTGTGATGAGAAGAGTTTCAAAAAAGTGGTTCAAAAGAGAGCTTTGACTACATGATTAAATGATCACACAAGTTTACTTAGGAATAAACTAAAGAGAGTGGAATTATTCGAGCCTGGTGAAGGAAAGGTTGTAAGGTGACAATAATAGTCTTTCAGAAAATGAAATGTTATAACAGATGATAGAAAATTAGTTCATTATACCACCTTAAGAGAGTACAATTAATAAACTACTAGCAATGTGTTGCCAAAACACTACACTGAGTTATTAAAAAGATATTTTGAAATTTCTTCCCATGCAACTGCTTAAATAGATATTATGATCCTTATCTCTAGGATGGTTGTGTAATCTAATATGATCTGAAAGAATCAAAGTTTCTTGAAGCCAACGCAGTTTAATTTGTCTTTGTATTACTAGTACCTAAGACAGTGCCCCTGGTGAATTAAGCCAAATTAAATCCTGCCAGACTTTAGGCCATAGAACAGGAAATGAAGAAACAAATGCCATTAAATCACTGAAAGGCACATGATCATAGGCTGGATCATGGGCCCTATTAGTCATTTTGTTGCCTTTCAAACTAATGTCAAATGAGGCTTCATTGACACATCTGAACTTGATAGAATGTTGTCCTCTGAAGACCCTACTAATCCCCAAAGGAGGTCCAACAGAGTGAAAGATTTGCTCCTTAATTAATGTGATGCTTGGGATAACCCAGTGTTCTTCAAATGACTATGAAAAAATGAGATGACTATCGAGATCTAGGTTAAGGTACAGAAATTTTGTTTTTGGTATCCAAAAGTTATATTTTAACATCAGGTCTTTCAATCTATCTATTTTGATCATTTTGCTTAAAGAAGCAGCTCTGAAGTTAAGGTCCAGCCTCAAACACATATTTAGTTAAGTGATCATGAGCAAGTCACTTAACTTCATAGTTTCTAAGTAACATACCAGCTGCCGAACTGTATCAATAAAGGAAGTTACCATACTAAGGATTCTTTATACCAGAAGTGTCAAATCTAGGGCCCATGCCCCCTGCAAAACTCCCAAGTGCAGCCAGAACTAGATTAAAATGTAATTGGAAAATGTTTAACAAGATAAATAAAATTAAATAAAATAAAGAATAGATATTAATTTGTGATTTTCTAAATCAATATGTGACACAGGAATCTGTTTCATTTTGAGATTGACACCATTACTCTAAACCAATGAAAACACAGACACAGAGTTTATTTATATGTGTGTATGTATGTATGGGTATATATGTATGCATATATACACACATATACATATACACATGCATATATTATCCTTCTACAATAAATTGTATGTTCAGTGGATGTTCTCATTTCTTATACAATTCCATTTTTCTAGTTCTATACTATAACCTAGTGATTAAAAAAATTTTTAATTAACTTCTTGAACTAAAAATTTTTGGAAAGATTTAAGTGTATAACCACAAAAATAACCTCTGTTTATGCCATTCAGATATAGTCTCATAATAATATTCCCAGCTATTGATATTACTCTTTAAATTAGAAATATTAACTTAATATTTGCTTCTCTAGCACCTGCAATGTATGTAAGTAATAATAAAATACAGCACTTGTGTAGAACCTGCTATGTGCCAGAGATTGTGCTAAGTACTTTACAAATATCTCATTTGATACAACCCTGGGAGGTAAGGGCTATTATTATCCTCATTTTACAGAAGAGTAAACTAAGGAAAATAAATGCTATAACATTGCATTGGCTATACAGATTAAGTATAAACCCTAATTCACCTCATCAAGGAGATTACAAAAGAGTGGTAGAGTTAAGGCATTGTCTTGTGAAAAGCTCAATCAGAGATGGCCCTGTATTAAGAATGAGTGATACATACAAGTAGTGCTTTAGGATTTCATTGAAAAGAAGGGGGAAAAAAACATGTTATATAATGGTTAGGGAAACTTTGATGGAAAAAAAGAATTTAAGTTGGTCTTGGAGGTTAGGCATGATTTGGACAGGCAGAAATAATGTGAAAGGGCAACAAAGGTAGAGAGCATTAAGTGAGAGGGTAGGAGATGGCATAATTAGCAGAAAGTATTTGATTCAGGTGATGGAAGAAATCAACCTGACTGCAGCATAGGCTTTGGATTGGATAGTAATGAGAGATAAAATGCAAAGATAGCCTGAGACCAATATCTTGAGAGCCTTTAATACTAGCAAGATACTTTATTTTATAACTAATACTTATTCTGTAACTAATGATGATGGTAATGATGATAAAATTTCATTCATATAGCACTTCAACTTTATAAAGCATGTATGGGGAAACTTAGTCTCTGATAAGTCAATTACTTACCAAATGTTAAACATCTAGGAAATGTCACAGGGAACTGAGATCTTCTGCCTCCTAAGTCCATCTTTATCATATTTGTATTTTTCAAGTATACCATATTGTGGTAATATTTAAAGGTTGTGAATATAATCATAGCTAAGTATGATTAATCTGGAGCAGTGTACCAATCAAAAGGGTGAGATATAAGTGGCCCCAAGATTAGTTAGTGGATTAGTATATAAAACTTTATGTGAGGTGACTTCATTTCCCACCTCTTTTAGACTTCAAACCCCCAGGAATCACAACATCCTGTGAAATCACATCAGCCTTGATACTCACATACTTCATCAGTCCCCTCTGTCCCTGGGACCTGTCAGCATGGAGAATAGAGAACTGATCTCCAAACCTCTACTTTCTCTAATCCTCCAGGTCAGCCATCTCTTCATTTCCCATCAGGTTACCCTCCTTTAGACCTCTCCTTCATGCCCCTGTGGCTTTCCTTCCCATTCCCTTTTTCAGCTTTCTTTTGTGTACATTGTCTTTCCTCATTAGATTTTAAGTTTCTTGAAGGCAGAAATTGTCTTTCTTTTTCCTATTTGTGTCCCCAGTACTTACTGCATTACCTAGGATGCAGTAGGTATTTAACAAATGTTTATTGACTGACAAGAGCCAAAGCTAAGGTAACAGCAAGAAGGGATCAATATTACAGGTATATTTATAGAAAATGGGTAAGACTTGGTGAGTGGATTAAGGTATAAAGGAGAGAAAAGAATAAAAAATTACCCAGTAATATCAATGATGATTCTAAGAGTATAAAATAGCCATTGTAGAAATGGAGAAGTGAGGAAATAACTGCTTTGGAAGGTGGAGAAAATAATGACTTTGATTTTGGTGGAAGTATGGAATAGTCAAAAGAACAACAGACTTTAGAGTGAGGACAACAGAGTTCTTATTCAGGCTGTGTTTAGCTATCTGTATAACCTTGGCAAGGCAGTTCACAACTCGACTTTTGTCTCCTCTTCTGTAAGATAAATGAGTTGAACTGTGTATTCCTAAGGCTCCTGTCCAGTTCTAAAATTCTACAGTTCCATACTGAGTTTAAGATATTCCAAGAGGAAATGTCCACTGAAAAGTTGGAGACATGGTACAGGAATTCAGATGCAAGGTTAGGGGCAGAGAAAGACATTTAGGAATAATTTGCTTAGTCATAAGAATGAAAGAGTCTCATTAAAGAGAGGCTTTAATGATCAAAACAAGTTAGCACAATAGATCACATTTTACAGTACTGTATGGTTTATAAAATATTTTTCCCACATCCTTAAGACCAGAAACAATACCATTCCTCAGCAGGTAGTGAAAGAAATAAGAGGGAACAGAGAAATGAGCCACTGGGGAAATAATCCTATTAATGGAATGGGAGGAGGAATAAAGACTAGAAAATGACAAAAAGAAGCAAAAAGGTAAAAAGAGAACAGGAACGGTATGTTGTCACAGAATCCATGGGAAAAGAATTTCAAAAATGAAGAGGGAAATCAATAGAGTCCAGTGCATTGAAAAAAAATCTGGGGGGAGGGAGGGTAGTGTAGAACAAAGATTTGGAATAGAGGAAGCACTCAAAAGAGCTCCCCCAAGATTCCCCTTCAAACAACTTTAAAATAATGCCTCAAATCAAATTTGGGAGTAACAGAGCCAACAAAAGATCACAATGAGATAATTCTCCAACCCAAGACAATGTAGGAGATCAGAGAACAAGATCTGAGACATGAGATGGAGGCTGGGGCAGAGCCTATGTGAATGAAACACCAGAGGTGGGACTGAGTGGTGGTAATAGAAGCAGCAGCAGTTTTGGAAGCTCTCAAGCCAGAGACAGTAAAAGGACTTGGCAAATGGTCAGAAAGAAATTAGAGGGGACCGCTGTGCTAGCAGGGTGCAAGACCAGATGCAGTTTGGCATGCCTATACCCATTTCTGGGTCATATTCCAAGGGTGGAGAAGAACATTTTCAGGCAAGAGTGAGCAGATGCCCTAAGAAGCAATTATTGCCTTTAGTCACAAAGGATCAGGGACCACAAGGAATAGTATTGTTTTTGGTCTCAAAGGAGGAGGTTCCCTGAAGAGCAATATCAATTGTAGTTCCAAGCAATTAGGGGTCTTCCAGGGTAAGGAACAAAGGAGAGAAGTGACCACACATCTCCTCATATCATACCATCTTAGAAATAACAAAAACTTCTATATCCCCAGAACTAGCTCTGAAAACAGCTATGTAAAAAAGTCTGATGCTTGAGACAGTGCACCTTCACCCCCTGCCAAGAACAGAACCCAATTTTAACATAAAACTCAAAATCAAGAAATCAGGTGGGAAAATGAGCAAACAACAATGACAAAATGACCATAAAAATCTATGACAGTAACATGGAAGATCAAGACACAAACTCATAAGAAGACAATGAAATCAAAACAACTACAAATTTTTTTGAAATATGTGAATTAGACACAAGCCAAACAGGAGTTTTTGAAAGAGTTAGCGGATTGATGAAATCAGAGTAATAGAGGAAAAATTAGGAAAATAAATGAGAACAAAGGAAGAGAATTGGGAAAAGACAATTTACAACTTGATAAAAGAGGCACAAAAATGCCTGAAATAACACTTTTTAAAAAATAATTGGCCAAATGTAAAAAAGTGGTACAAAAATCACTAATGAAAATAAATCCTTAAAAACAGAATTATTCTAATGGAAAAAGAATTATAATAGCTCACTGAAGAAAATAATTCCTTAAAAATTAGAATTAGTCCAGTGAAAGCTAATGACTCCTCAAGCCACCAAGAACAATAAAGTAAAAAGAATGAAAAAATAGGGGAAAATGTGAAAGATGTCATCAGAAAAACAACTAACCTAGAAAATGGATTGAAAGAAATAATTTAAGAATTACTGGACTACTTCAAAGCTATGATAAAAAAAAGAGCCTGTGGATATAACCTTTCAAGAAATTGTCAAGGAAAACCACCCTGATATCCTAGAACCAGAGGGTAAAATAGAAATTGAAAGAATCCACTGATCACCACCTGAAAGAGATCCCAAAATGAAAATCCCCAGGAATATTATAGCCAAATTCCAGAGCTCCTGGTCAAAGAGAAACACAGCAGCCAAAAAGAAACCATTCATATAACATGAAGTCACAGTCAGAATCACACAAGATTTATCAGCTACCATGTTACAGGTGCAGAAGTCTTGGAATACAATATTCCAAACAGCAAAAGAACTGGGATTACAACTAAGAATAACCTACCCAGAAAAATTGAGTATAATCCTTCAAGAGGAAAATGGATATTTAATGCAAAAGAGGACTTTCAAGAATTTTTAATGAAAAAATCAGAGCTGAATAGAAAATTTAACTTTCAAATACAAGACTCAAAAGAAGCATAAAAAGGTAAACATGAAAGGCACTCAAAAAAGATAAACAGTTTATATATCTAAGATGATTGATATAACTTCTAAGAACTTTAACATAAGAATAACTAGAAGGATTCTATATAGAAAGAGGTCACTGGTGTGAGGAGATTATATTGGGATGATGTTAAAAAAATGTTGTGGTGAGAAAGAGGAGAAGAGGGATACTGGGAGAAATTATCTCACATAAAAGAGGCACACAAGAAAGAACTTTTACAGTGAAGGGGGAAATGGTAGGGGTGGACAATGCTGGAAACTCACATCTAAATTGGTTCAAAGAGGGAAACATACACACATATATTATATGTGTATATCATATATTATACACACACACACACACACTCAATTAGTAATAAAAATCTATCTTATCCAACAGGAAAATAGGAAGAGAGGGGGAAAGAGAAAAGGGGAGGGTGAGAAAAGGACTGATAAAAGAAGGTAGAGGTCAGAAGCAAAACAGACTTTAGAGGAGGGACAGGATAAAAAGAGAGAAGGATAAACAAAAGAAAATAAGATGATAAGATGGAAAGTCATAATCATATCTGTGACTGAATGAGATGAACTCACCCATAAAATGGAAGCAGATAGCAAAATGGATTAGACACCAGAACCCAACAATATATTATTTACAAGAAACACATTTGAAACAGAGACACACATAGTTAAAATAAGGAGCTAGAGCAGAATCTATTATACTTCCACTGAATTTAAAACAAAACAAGGGCAGTAATTTTGATCTATAACAAAGGAAAATCTAAAATAGAACTTATTAAAAGGAATAAGCAGTGAAACTACATTTTGCTAAAAGGCACTATAGACAAAGTAATATCAATACTAATTATATATTCACCAAGTGTTATAGCATCCAGATTCTTAAAGGAAAAGTTAAATGAATCACATGAAGAAAGAGACAGTAAAATGATACTAGTATGTGATCTCAAATTTCCCCTCTCAGAGTTAGATAAATCTAACCAGAAAATAAGTAAGAAGGAAGTTAAGGAGATGAATTGAATCTTAGAAAAGTTAGAAAAGTTTCTGGAGAAAACCAATGAGAATAGGAAAGAGTATACCTTTTTCTCACTTATACATGGCACCTTCACAAAAACTGACCATGTCTTGGGGAATAAAAACCACACAACCAAATGCAAAGTAGAAAAAGAACAGATTAAAAATACCCTAATTAAACACCAAAATGGAAATACTGAAAATCAGAGAGATTAATAAAATCAAAAGCAAAAAAGTTGAACTAATAAGTAACTCATAAAACTAGCAGCTGTTTTTATGGGGGGGGGGAATGAAATAAACCATTGATTAAGCTGATTAAAAAAGGAAACCAAATCAGTGGTATCAAAAATAAAAAGAGAAAATAACACCAATGAAGATGAAATTAACCAATTATTAGGAGCTATTGTGCTTAATTATATGCCAATAAATCTTATTATCTAAGTGAAATGGATGAATATTTGCAAAAATATAAATTGCTCATATTAACAGAAGAGGAAATAGAATACTTAAATAACCCCATCTCAGAAAAATAAGTTGAACAAGTCATCAATGAGTTCCCCAAGGAACTATCCCCAGTACCAGATAGAATTACAAGTGAATACTACCAAACATTTAAGAAACAATTAATCTTAATCCTATATAAATCATTTGGAAAAAAATAGGTAAAGAAGAAATCCTACCAAATTCCTTTTATGACACAAAAATGTTGATGTCAATGTGAACTACTTCAATTATTTTGGAGAATCATTTAGAACTACATCCAAAGGGCTATAAAATTATATATATCCTTTGACCAATCAATGCTATTACTAGATCTATAACCCAAAGAGATAAAAGAAAATGGAAAATGACCTATTTATGCAAAAAATAACAGCTGCTCTTGTGGTGGCAAATAATTGGAAATCAAGGGATTGCCCATCAATTTGGGAATGGCTGAATAAGTTGTGGTATATGATTTTACAGAATACTATCATCCTACAAGAAATGATAAACATGATAGTTTCAGAAAAAACTGGGAAGAATTTTATGAACTCACTCAAAGTGAAGTGAAGCAGAACCAGGAGAACAGTATACATAGTAATAGTAAGGATGATCAGCTGTGAAAGACTTTGCTGCTATGATCTAGACAATTCCAAATGACCCATGATGAAAAATGCTATCTACCTCCAGAGAAAGAACTGATGAATTCTGAATGCAGATTGATGGATACATTTTAAACTTTATTTTTGTTGTTTTATTTTATTTATGTTTTCTTTTGCAAGATGGCAAATATGGAACTATGTTTTGCATGATTTCACATGTTTAATGGATATCAAATTGCTTGCCTTCTCAAAGAGAAGGGAGGGGCACGAGGGAAACAGAGAGAGAATTTAGAACTCAAAGACTGTCAAAAAATGAATGTTAAAATTTACATGTAATTTGGAAATTTTTAACAAAAAATAAAATAATTTAATATAAAAGAATACTAAAAGAATGAGGCCCTAGGGAGGGAAGGAGTACTTTGGGTATGGTTAAGTTGAGGTCATTGGTCCCATTAAAAGTCCCAAAGTAATTGGGACCATTACAAAGTAATGAGGTCATTGCGTCCCATTAGTGCCACAACACTGGTGGGACTAGATTGCAGGGAGTTAAGGAAAGAATATTCTAGTGAGACGAATATGGACATAGCATGAGTAGGCCATGCTTTTGAGAAGACTGGCAGTAAAGGGATGAGGATACATGGGAAAACAGAAAGAAGAAACAAAAGATTTATGTGAAGGAGCTCTTCAGTGTGTGACTTTTTTTCTCCTCCCAAGATTGAGGAAAACTACTTGTATTTGAAGATAGAAAGGAGCCTATACAGAAGAAGAAACTGATAATGCAGGAGAGGGAGAGAATAAATATTCTTCTACCAAACTTACCTCTGCTTTAGGATAACATGGAACCTAAGGCACAAATGGGTAAACTCTACTAGGAGAGGAGAAGAAATATCTATTTCTAGGATATACTGAAAAGATGAGTATTCAGCTATTGAAAAAGAGATTAAACTGAGATGGAAAGAATATGATGAGAATCTATTAGACAGCTGAAAATGGGAACTCATGATCTTCCAGTAAAAGATAATTTTCTTATGCAAATCAAAACAACTCTGAGGTACCACATCACACCTATCAGAATGGCCAACATGGCAAAACAGGAAAATGAGAAATGTTGAAGAAGATATGGGAAAATTGGAACACTAATGCATTGTTGGTGGAGTTGTGAAATGATCCAACCATTTTGGAGAGCAATTTGGAACTATGCCCAAAGGGCTATCAAAATGTGCATACCCTTTGACCCAGCAATAGCACTTCTAGGGCTATATCCCAAAGAGATCATAAAAATGGGAAAAGGACCCACATGTACAAAAATATTTATAGCAGCTCTTTTTGTGGTGGCAAAGAATTGGAAATTGAGAGGATGCCTATCAATTGGGGAATGGCTGAACAAGTTGTGGTATATGAATGTAATAGAATAATATTGTGCTATAAGAAGTGATGAACAGGCTGACTTCAGAAAAACCTGGAAAGACTTATATAGTCTGATGTGGAGTGAAGTGAGCAGAACCAGAAGAACATTGCACACAATAACAGCCATGTTGTGTGATGTCTAATATTGATAGACTTAATCCTCCTCAGCAATACAAGGATCTAAGACATCTCCAAAGGCCTCATAATGGAAAATGTCAGACACAAAGAAGAAAGAACCGTGGATTTTGAATGCAGATCGAAACATACTATTTGCTATTTTTTTTTCTTCTGTTGTGTTTTGTTACCTCTTTCTGGTGGTTCCTCCTATTGGTTCTAATTCTTACTTACAACATCACTAATGTGAAAATATGTTTAGTAGGAATGTATATGTATAGCCTATAGCAGATTGTGTGCCATCTTGGGGAGGGAGGTGGGAAGGGAAGGGGAAAAAAATTTAAAACTCAAAAGCTTATGGAAGTGATTGTTGTTGATTCAAAATAAATTAATTAAAAAAAGAAAGAAAGAAAAAAAAGATAACTTTCTTAAAAAGAATACTCTTTCCTCATATCAAATTCTACAGACCCAATTTACTTGGAGAATCAGGTCCACAAATTATGACAATACTATAAATTTGGGTTAAAATTGGAAAATTTTGGCAACTATCATTCTATCACTGTAAAGGAAGGAACATTTCTTCTACCAAACACTATGTGTTTCATACATAACATTTCTACATTCACTATTACCAGTCTTGCTTTCAATTCTACTGGTCTCATCCATTTTTCATTTGTAGATGGCAACTGAACCCTGGTTTTTCTTCATCCATCAACTATAGTACAGACTACGAAGATAACAAAAGAGACATGTTTTCCCTGTAGAGCTGATTTTTCAGATGTGCTCTGTAATTTGTCATCCAAAGGAAAGGGCACACCATCAGCACTTTTAAAAGTAAATGAATTAAAGAGAATTGATGCACAACAGGCTTCCCAGATTTCACAGACTATTTAGGCTGAACATATGCTTGATCTCTACTGTCTACTCTTGGAATAGTATGTGCATCCAAGAGATGAAACAGGCAAGCATTCAACAGCTTTTTAGGTAAATATCTTGACAGATAGCCACCTCTTGTTTAAGGTAGAAAGAGTCAGAAATTTCCCTTGCAGACAGGAATTATTTAGAAATAATTTACCAATCTATTCTATTGTCTGAATTTGTAAGACTTGATCCCCTTCATTAGCATTTCCCTTCCAAAATTTTTACCTTCACCAGGCAACTTGGTGATGTTAATATTGGTATATTTTCAAGAGTACAAATATATCTACAATTGAGTAACTGAGTTTTTTCTCTCTCTCTCTCAAGATGAGAAGAAAGAAGGAAAACAAGTGTTAAAGCCCTAACTATGAAACCTACTTATGCAGACTAGCTAGCTGCATTTAAGATATTTTCTTTTAGTTTTATTCCTCATGTAGATTTAAGCTAGTGTCTAAACTGATTGGGCTCAGTCAAACTCTATACACTACCCTTTTCCATAAGGACCCCACTAAAGGCTAATGGCACTAGTGGAATGCTGAAATACATTGAAAACCTCAATATCAAAGGGTCACTTTTTAGGCAAGTTGCCTGTACAAATGGAAGACAGTGTGCATGTGTGTGTTTGCCCACTTCATCTGAAGAAGCATTGAAGTTGAACAAGCAAACAGCCCTAGACCGTTATCTTTAGTAGAATTACTCATGCATTGCCTGTTAATGGGGATCCTCACTGGCTTATATTACAGACGGGATATGAAAACAAACTCTCCATTACCAGAATGCTCTCATGTTGCACAATTATTGTATTTACTATAAAAATACCGGGCAGGAAAATGTAGAGAATGAAATGAATAGCATGAAAGCCTGGGAGAGAAATAAAGGAGTGATGAGGGTGGGGGTCCTGGGGCTAGAAAAAAAGTTGGCAACCAACAAAAGCCTAAAGCACTTTGGGATTGCCCAGGAAAAACAATCCCAAGTACATTAAGAATATTGAGTGGCCTCACTGCAATCTTGCTACTATAGTGCAATGAATTGTGAAGGTCTCTGAGTATTTTTTTCCTTCTTGACCAATGATCACAGTGCTGGCTTAGTTTTAAACCCCATTGCTTATTCTGTATAAATAACAAAAGGCTCAGTTATTTCAACTGAAAGAAACCTTGTGGCAGAGTCAGTCTCATCTTCACCCTCTTAGTGAAAGGGCTCCTGATATGTCTGAACTCCGCATGTCTAACATCTTGGTTTGTGCATGGGGTAGGTAAACTGAAGCCAGCTGAAAGAGAAGTCAGGTCCTAATACTGGCCCTGCAGAGCACATTCCCGTAGACAGGAGGGATTTGGGAAGACAATGGAAACTCTGTACAAACTCGAAAAACACAAGGAAAAAAATGGTTCGGTTTGAACTCCACTAATTAGAATGTGTGGTCATTTAGCCTGAGTTAGGCAGAAGTTTGACTTTGTACTATCCATGTAGAAAGTAATAAGCAAATTAATAGTTTGTGTTTACAATTTGAACAGTATTACTACCTCTATGAACAAACTCTTTTTAAGGATTTTAGCATGTATAAACTTTTATATGGAAATAATTCTGTTAACAAGGACTTTTTTTTTTAAGTGAGAAGTAGCCTTACTTATATTATAGGTAAATAGAGTGCAATACTTGAAGTCAGAAAGATCCAGGTTCAAATCCCACCTCAGATATTAACTAGCTCTGTAATCATTGGTAAGTCATTGAATCTATCTAAACCTCAGTTTCCTCATCAGTAAAATCGAGATAATAATAGCACCTACATCACAGGGTTCTTGTGAATATCAAATGAGTTAATTTACTTAAGTGCCTTATGAATACAAACTCTTGTCATAATCTGGACCTAGAAGGATTGTACTCAGAAACTCTGTACTTAGAATTACTTTAAGCTACATATATTGTTATAATGTGTCTTAGTGTACCAAGTCCTGATACATACACAGTGTGTCTTATTATAAAGCATTCATATTGTCACATACAATGTGTCATATTTCATATAGTTTATTGTTATAAAAACAGTGTAAATGTATCTACATTCATTCACATAACATTCACATCTCTCCTTATATGTATGCAACTATCTTATTACTTACAATCTATGTTGCCCATACATAATATTATCCATACCATGAAACTCTGCCTTCCTTTCTTCCCCACACCGTCCTCCCCTCCAAAACATTCAATTCAATTCACCAAACATTTCATAAGTTCCTACACAATATGCAAAGCAAATCTAGAGAAGTATAATGGAAAAAGCCCTAAACTGGGGAACAGAAGGCCTGAGCTCAAACCCCAACCATATCACTTAAGAGAGGCAGCTGGGTGACACAGTAGAATGAGTGATGGATTTTCAGTGAACAAAACCTGAATTCAAATCCTTCTTCAGACACTTACAAGATGTGATCCTGGGCAGGTCACTTATTATCTAAACTCCTTAGTCTTTTATTCAAAGACTCTTGACAACCCAGATGCAAATTGTCCCTTTTTATTTATTCAGTAAGCACTTATTAAATGCCTACTATGTGCCAGGCACTGTCCTAGGAACTGAGGATTTATGACAAAAAGGAAATAGTCCCTTTTGTCAAGAAAGTTATATATGTATACTTTATTACCCCTGATGTAATATAAGTATAAAATATGCTTAAAGCACATATATATATATGTACACATATATAATGCCTACTATATTCCATTATTCTACCAAGGTAATATGGTAAAATTTTAATTCTATCAGACTAGCATCACTGTGGACAGAGAGAGAGAGAGAGAGAGAAGGAAAGGTTAGCATGGCATGACCAAATCTGTATGAAACCAAACTGGTTTTCAATAAATCACTAATTCCTTTTCTAGACGCCCACAATCCATTCCTTTTTTAGTATCTCCACAATTTTCCCAGCAATAGGACCTGGTTAATATCCCAGGTTTATCATTTACTACCTGAATGACCTTGTGCAAATCACTTTGCCAATCTGAGAATAAATTTCTTCATCTGTAAAATGAAAGGGCCAAACATATAAGATCTATTCTATATGATCTGATTATCTAAACTCTTCCAAATATGCTTTTCCAAAATCTAGGTCAAGTTAAAATATGCTTGGAAGGCCACCCTCTTAAAATCATGAATTCTAAGACGGAATTCCCATCCCCCATACCCCTACCCTAAGGTTTCATTCATTTCTACTTTAGCAACAAGTTCCTACTCTTTCTCTTTTTTTCTTTGTTTCTTCCTTCCTTTCTTTCTTTCGAGTTTTTTTTTTTTTTTTTTTTTTTTTGAGAATGTGCCTCCTTATCTCACCTAGGCTGGAAGCACAGCAGCCACTTACTCATTGATCAGAAAATTGATCAACATAGAAGCTTTAATGCATTGTGTTTTTCCAACTTGGGCCTGTTCGCCCCTTCTTATGCAGCCTGGTGGTTCTCCTGACAGCTCACCATAACTGTGTCAGACTTAGTGTGAACACTTAATCAGCTTTAGGTCTACTGCAGCTCAGAACTCCCACATTGAAGCAATTCAACCTCACCTCCCAAAATGAGGAAATACAGGCATGTGCCACAATGCCTGGCCTCATTCCAATTTATTCAGAATTATGCCCAGAAAAGTAGTTACCCTTGTTGCTTCCTCTATCTTCTGAAGGTTGGAGCCATCATTAAGTTGATTCACAAACTTACCAATTATTCTGCTTTTAATAAAGAGTGTGATCCAGATAGTTGAAATCTCATTACTTTTATGGCATTTCTCAGTGCCCAGGTTCTATTCTGCTGCTTAACTAAGTCCTCCAATTCATATGGTCTGATCACAGTGTTCACGCATAAAGATAGCACTTCTGTTTCTTCCTCCATTGATGCTTATTCAAAAATTCTTCATCATCTTTCCTAATCACCACCCACCCCTGGAATCACTGCTTCCTCACATAAGCATATCCTCTTAATACGTAACACTACTTCACTGTTCCTTTACTTAATATATTTCTTTTGAATCATGTGAATGAAGGTTTAATCATGTTCTGTCTAATTCCAGAGGATAGAACTATGATTTCTGGGTGGACATTCCAGGAAGATATATATTTTTTTTGCAGGAGGGTATATCTATAGCTATATCTATCTATATCTATATCTATCTATATTCATATAGATAGATACAGATGTATTTTTCCAGGAAGGCATATCTTTATCTATATCTATAGATATATAGACATATATAGACTTGATTTCACACACACACACACACACACACACACACACAACTTATGGTTAAAGTTTAAAAAAGAAAAGAAATTAGTTACTTCAAGATCAAGTTAGTTCCCCTCTCACTAGATATCTTCCATTTACTGTGATGTCTACTTCTTGGGACACACACATATTGTTTATGATTTTAAAATGATTCTTATTTAGGAATGGGATGGATTGGCTGGCCTCTGAGGCCCTTTCACATCTAAAGTGCCATAATTTTATGAACATTTGCATTTCACCACCACCACTCTCCCAGTTAATAGCTTTCCAACATAAAACTGCAGTAAACTAATTAATTAGATGCATCAAAAAGTTATCATGGCTTTTTGAATTAAGATAAACATTGCCCATTATCTAATGAATACATCAATCAACAAACATATAAATATGAAAAATGAAACAATTCCTATATAATTTTCAGGAAGATATCAGAAAGACATTTTCTGCTCAGTTAAATTTCTCTATGGGTTTATCAGAACAACTTGGGAAGATGCTGGAGTTACCATGAATTTAGGAAGAAGGCAAAATGAAAAGTAAGTAATCTTAGATTTTTCCTACTATTCTATACCCTAGTCCTATTGCTATTAATATTATTCTATATTCTAGTCCTATTTCTATTAATTCTCCTTTAACTTTTTGTAAAAAAAAATCTATTCATAGATCACAAAGATAATTTCTTCCTTGCTTTTCTATTTTTTAATTGTTATGTCTAAGTTACAAATCCATTTGGAACGTATCTGGCTTTACAAAGTGAGGTGCTGGTCTATATCTAGTTTCTATTCGACTGCTTTATAGTTTTCCCTACAACTATTGTCAAACATTTGTGGTCTAGCTGGAATATTTGTGCTTATCAAACAATAAGTGACTGTAATTGCCTCTGCATGTTGCGTAACTAATCTTTTCTACTGACATACCTCTATATTTCTTTATTAGTACCAAATTATTTTATGGATAGAGGAAAAGTTTGTAATCAAACAAGGGAAATAAAGAATAACAACATAAAATGGACAATTTGATTACATAAAATTAAAACATAATTCCAAACAAAACCAATACAGAAAAAATTAGAAGTAAAACAGGTAACTGGGGAGAAAAATCTTTCTATCAAGTTATTTTTTCTTGAAAAGGGTCTTATATTTATATGTTTAAACTTATATGAAAAATAAAAATCCCTCAATTGATAAATGGGCAGCTAGGTGATGCATTGGATAGAATTCCAAGCCTGGGGACAGGAAGATTCAACTTCCTGAGTTCAAATATAGCTTCATACACTTACTAGCTGTATGACCCTGGGCAAGTCACTTAACCCTGTTTGCCTCTATTTCTTCATCTGTTAAATAATCTGGAGAGGGAAATGGCAAACTACTTCAGTATCTTTGCCAAGAAAACCTCACCCGGGATCATGAAGAGTCAGACACAACTGAAAAATCACTGAACAACAAATTGATAAATGCTTAAATGATAGGATCAGACAGTTCCCAAAGAAAGCTATCAATAGCCATATAAAATGTACCAAATAGCTAGTATTTATAGAATACAAATTAAAGCAACTCAGGTTCTACTGAATGTTCTTCAGATTGTAAAAGTTGACAAAAATGAAAATAAAAAAACTGAAGGGGCTGTAAGAAGACAAGCACAATACTAGACAGGTGGTGAAATTGTAAATTGGCCCAACTAATACAATTTGGAACTATGCCCCCAAATTTACTAAACTTTATGTAACTTTGAGCTCAAAGAAAAAGTAAACAGATCTGTATGTACAAGATATTTCTTACAGCTCTTTCTATAGTAGCAAAGACACAGAAACTAAGTTGGGTATCTATCAATTGGAGAATGGCTGAGCAGATTGAATGTAATCGAATACTAATATGCTGAAAAAAAATGAAAGGGACAATTCCAGGTAAGCTTGGGAAAACCTACCTGAACTGATGCAGCGTGAAGTGATCAGAACCAGGAAACCAATCTGTAAAATGATACTATCGTAAAGACAAACAACTTTAAAATACTTAACTCTGATCAATGCAACAATGAACAATCACAATTCCAGAGAATCAATGATGAAGTATGCCATTTACTTCCAAACAAAGAGGTAGATAGACTCAGGGTGCAGCATGAGACATATTTTTTTTTGGACATGGATGATATAGGAATTTATTTTGCTTGTCTATGTATTTTTGTTGTTAAAAAAAAACCCTTTTCTTTTTCCAATAAGAGGAAGAGAAAATAGAATTTTTGTTAATTGAAAAACAAAACAAAAAATGCTTCTGCCAAGAGAGCATCGTGAGCCAGAGAAATAAATTTAATGCAAGGAGAAAAACATGAAAATGTTACAGAAGAATCTAAAATAGAAAGAGAAATTATTTCAAAGAGCCTCAAACAAAGGATATCTATCTGCCAGAGACAATATTAAATGTCTAAAAAAAACTAGAAAAAATGAACATAAGGAAAAAAGAAAAATTTTACTGACACAAGAAATTAGAAACTAAAAGTTTGGGGTACACCTGACAGCTTAAAAATACTCAAAGAGGGATGCCATATTCTAGAAGAAATGGACTCAGATTTCATGTTCCTTGGTTAGGGATCCAAGGCTCAAAACAGCAATAATCCAGTCACAGAAACTGAGGTCATCTTCAATTACTCCAAGAAACATTTTCCAAAAAGGAAGAGTATGAGAATTGCCCCTCTGCTCACCCAGACTAATAAGCCCAACTAACAAAACAATATAATTGCTGTCATTGGGATCTAAAATGGTTAACGAGAAATAAATAAGCCTTTTAATAACACACTAGGCTAGAAAAAAAAATAGATGTCATGACCAAAATGAAGATTCCTGGAAAACAAAGACTTTGCAATATATAAAATGAATTATGTGGCTTTTAATTAGAAAATGCAAAATCAAACACTTAAACAACAATAGATGTATAAATCCAATAAACATGGCCTTAAACATATACCATTTAAGTACTTTCTCTAGGAATTTTGATATAAATAACAACTTTATCAACTGCAGAACACTCTTCTTTTGATACGGCATGGCAGTTTGTCAGATATTAACCAGGTATTAACTTCAGTGGTTGCTTTCATCCATGTCTTTGGGGTCACAATTTATTCATAAGAAATCCACATGGAGAATACTGCTTTCAAGTTGGGGGAAAAATATACCCCAAAATATGTAATTTAATGTGTAGAATGGGGATGAATGTCACACTTTCCCTTAGCTTCATAAAAGGCCAGATGTGTACTACACCCATATTGCATGATTTCATAATGCTTTAGACTCCACCCAACGAGATAACCGACCAACATTTTTTATGATCTTTATCCTTTCCTATGAAGAATTACTATATATGCCTCTAGAGATTTAAGTCCCAAGTTAATAGACATATATTATTTAGTCTATCTTTTCCCTAAATATGGTATCAAAATAGGTTTTATTATTTACACAGGAGAAATTGGCAGTTCTTTTTCCTGACCTAATATGTAAATTCCAAGAGATGAATACTCCTTTTCCCACAACTATATTTTCCATTCAGTTTGATTTTCTAATATAACTTATTCCAAGTAGACCACGTCCAAATTGTTATTTGACATAAATGTAGGTTCAGAAAAGTCATGTGGCACTACTTTTACAAAAAAAAATAAACAAAGGTTTCCAAAAAAAAAAAAACTGAAGTAGCCAATGAGTTCAGATAACTTATAGCCTTTCACACGAAGGAAGGTACCAAAGGAATGAATTGTTATCGAATACACTTCCAAAGTCAGAGATAAGGTTTGAGCTACCTCTTGCAAAGTACTGAAAAAAAAAAAAACATAAAATAAATGCTCAAAAAGGTTACTAACTAGACAACGGTTGCCAAAATATATCTTACGATAAGAAAGTTAACAAAAATATTGTAATATTGAAAAAATCTTTTTTTTTTAATTTGGAAGATTTTCAGGGTGCTTGCAAATAATTGAAACACCCTCAATCACCTCATCAAAAAGAACCTACTCAATTTGAAGAGCTAGTCCTTGTCTTGAAACCAGGCTAATAGGTGGTATGGGGATGCTTTAAAAGTCTTGTGTGTGGGGCAGCTAGGTGGCACAGTGCATAGAGCACCGGCCCTGAAGTCAGGAGGACATGAGTTCAAATCTGAACTCAGACCAAACACTTGACACTTACTAGCTATGTGACCCTAGGCAAGTCACTTAACCCCAATTGCCTTAAAAAAAAATTTAAAAAAAGTCTTGTGTTCTCCAATATGAATTCTTATTTATCAGAAATCTATCTACCAATTAAATATATAACTCCATAATGCTTATGATTATTTAACTGGGATGCACTTGGGAAACTATGAAGTTTTTTCAAAGATATCAAGATGTTCCCCTGCTGCCAAAGGTATAGATGGTTGCAACATGCAGTAATACAAGGAATAACCAATCCCAAGAATATCAAAGCGTTTCTTAAAGTATTGATATTAACAGCATTGCTTGGCTAAGTATACTAGGCTATTTTTAATGCTATATAAAACATGAAGAGATACTTTCTACTATAACTACATATATATTACAAATTAAATGATTCTAAATCAAAAATTGCAATTTTCTGTTAGGATATATGTCTTTTATTTGAATGTGTTTTTTTCAAAGGATTTTTTTTCAAAACACTTGGTTTCATCCATGTAAAGGAACTTCTGATGTGGGAGCCCCCATCATCAACACACATCAGAAATTTGACTTCACCTAGATGTCCAGAGTAATCTGGAAAAATACAGCTTTAAAATGACTCACACCTGGTCATGCAGATATGTGTCAAAATCAAGAACTGAACTCAGGTTCTCTTGATTCCAAGGTCAGACCTCTACCCACTAAACCATCGCTTTTCTCAAATAGTGCATAGTTATTTAAGTTGGTATGTCATTCTTCAATAAGAGTGTTCTAAACATAGATGTCAAGTGTGCATCCTTAAATATTTAGATACATAACTTTTCTGCCAGCTAAATATTTCATAGAAATTCAATTATAACCACGTTGAGGTATGAAAAATGATGTCATACATGTCTTGATACTAATTTAAGCATCTTTGACAATGTTTTATTTTAAAAGTTTAACCAAATTGTACAGTTGAAATATCTGGAAAAGCCATGATTATGTTGACTTTCAAACATTTTAACTATCAGATGTAGCGGAAAGGGCCCTGGACTTGCAGTCAGAAGACCATGTTTGCTATTTTTGACCCATGTGGCTTTGGTTAAATTATTTTCCTTGTATAGGGCTTGATTTCTTCATCTGTTCAATAGAAATCAAATAGGTGATTTCTAGAGTCTATGACATTCTAAGAATTAATTTGGCATTTTGGCATTTTTTTTATTGTTCATAATGGGAAATCAAAATTAAATAGGAAAGCCAGAGAATTAAATATTTTTAGCACACCACAAAGATTATGATGGCTGGCTCACCATCACTTATGACAAACCAATGAACTGTATATCTCTCAGTACATCTACACGTATGTATCACTGAACAAAGTTCGAAAAAATTTAGGCAGATAATGAGATTCTACAGGACTGTTCTCTGGTGGAGCTATCCTCCAGATGTATTAAAATCATAAGTACAAATCAAATTGTTTTCATTTTGTGGTAGAAAATGGAGATAATTGGCTAAAATGAAATTAAAGGGCAACCTGATGGTATGAGACCTTTTAGTGGTGAATGATGCTAATTAAAATGTCTATTCACTCAAGAGTTACTGCTAAAATAAAAGCTATTTCTCTAAACCTTCTGATAAGATGAGGTTGAATATAAAAATAAATCATTCAATGACTAATGGACCAATTCTCTGAACCACATTTGCATTTTACATGAATAGGAATATGAATAAATACTCCAAAGAATCCTGGTTACTTGAGCAGCAGCATGGTTCAATGACTAGACTACTTCTCTTAAACTTAGGAAGTTCTATAGCCCAATTCTAAGATCCTCATAAGTCATGTGACCCTGGGTATTTCACTTACCCCCTCACATTCTCATTTTCCTCCTCTGCAAAATGGAAATAGTAAGAGTATTCACCTGAATATGATTGTGAGGATCAAATGGAATAATGTTTCTAAATGATTTTAAAAATTTTTAAATAGGTTATAAATACCAGTTATTATTACTACTTCAGGAAACACCAAAGATGATCATTTCTACTTGGTCTCTCCTACATATTCTCTTCTCTGGAAGAAAGTTCTGTTTAACCCCAATGTCTTCAATATATCTAACACTTCAAAGTGTAAACCCATATGTTTCACTCCCTATGATAACCTATTTTCTAGAACCAGTGTTTTTATTTCAAAACCTAAAATTCATATAGTCTCCACTTGATGCACATTGTTTATGTTTTCGTTTTGTTTGTTTGTTTATTTGGTTTTTTTTTGATAGAAATGTTAGAAGCCACAGTGGATAAAGGGACAGAATCAAAAAAGACCTGGGCAAGTCACATAATTTCTCAGTGTTTCAGGTTACTCTTTAACACTCCGATGACTTGCCAATATGGTTCAGTGAATGGAAGTTTTGACACTTAGAGATGCCTACAACCAATCAAAGTGCAAGTCCAGGCCAAAAAATAAATGATTAATTGATTTCATCCACAGTACAAGATGCCACTTAATTCCTGATGAAGAAGACAAAATATTATTCTAATATATAATTTTTAAGTATTCCATAATTTTTTTTCTGGAAAGAGGCAGTATATTTTCACTGATAATTGAAAGCAGTAACACCCTCATGCTGACGTCAGTTAAAAGAAAATTTAAATCATTAACAGACGTTAATATCAAATTGGCTACTTTTGGCAGGTGAAGTCAGCTCTTTTACTTTTAAATGATGGTACTTTTGGCTGTCTTCTTCAATAAACTGATTTCATGAAGAAAAGACTGATAAGGGAGTTTTATATAAAAGTATTGTATAACTAATACCACATGGCCCTGGTATGAATCCTCTTGTGATTTTTTACATTAGTAGAGTCCCCAGAGTTACTTACAACATATCCACTTAGGAGTCATCTACTTCATAATCCCATGTTCACTGGATTACTGGGGATGGCAGGAAAATTTACTGAATTAAGTATGCTCAAACTCATCTTTATATTTATTTATCACTGTAGCAATAATGTCAATATAGAGCCACAGATGAACTTGAAAACAGGTCAAACCTTTAAACATGTTTGAAATCTCCAGTCCTCCAATGTTGTTAGTATTTCTGATTTCACCCTCTAAAAAGAATCTGGAGGGATAAATCAATGCCAGTAAACCTTGCTTACCCTTTTTGCGCACCTGCCAATTTACAGTTATGATTGCGCATGAGTTTCCAAGATGAAATACAGACATAAATGTCAGAATTATCAACATCAGACAACATATATTCAGAAAACATAATTAAATTAAGATGCACTTTAGGAATAGCTATTTAAAGTAGACCAAAATAGATTCTGTATAGTCCATATCATTTAAATAAAAATGTTAAAATATGTCCAGGATCCTTGAAGGGGAAAAAGCAAGTTTACAGGTCCTAAGATACCACAGGCTGACTTACATGTGAATGGGAATCCTTTTCAAAAGTCACTAGGTGCAATTCTTGACAACTGAGTCAGCATTTGACTCTCACTGTTAAATAACACATTTATGTATCTAGCCCCCAGTGGCATTTGTTCTGGAAAGGAAAAGTAAAACTGATCCATAAAGTTCCCAATGACTTGAAAAGCAAAAACAGAACATTTGCTGGAATTGCAAGCAGATTGCTAAGTTCAGGAGAAATTCACAAGAGATTTTGTGATCTATTAATCCATTTCTTGATAGGTACCACAAAAGGAATTACTTTCTAGTTTTACTGTGCAGTAGAAATCCTCCACCTCTTTGAAAAAGCAACTTGGCAAGCCAATGGAATATGCTGTCTTTATTCATTCATTTATTCATTCATTTATCAAGAGTTATTAAGCACTTCTTTTCCATGGAGCACCATATTCAGTGCTAAAGGAGATACAAAGTTTAGATAAAATGGAGTCCCCCCCCCCCCGCTTCATCTAGTACAATCTCCAACATGACAATTACTCTAACAATTTAAAACAAATGCCTTCCTTTCAAATGAATTGGATTTTGCTTTAGCTTTAGAGTCCTGGCCTGGATAGATAATTTTAAAATCCACCTAAGACTAAAATCATACATTAACATGATGTTCAATTGGCAAAGATTAATCCTTATTACTGAAGAATGTCAAATAATCTGTTGATCATCTACAATTTATCAGGCACTATGCTAGATGCTATGATATATACAAAAGAGTATAAAATGTGCTCCTTATTTTAGAAAATGGAAATGTATGGTGTTTTGGGGGGGTAGGGGAGGGTTCCACTATATTAACAAAGTCATGAAAGGCATACTAGCATACAAAGCACTGCTCGAGGTCCCATTTAAGATGTACAGATCATACAACTTATCCCTCTAAGATAACTCAGAAAACAGATATTACATAAGTGGCTTTGAGTGAGTTACTCCACCTCCCTACCTCTCAGTTTACCCTTTTGTAAAATGAGAAGTTGAACTAGAAAATCAATACGGTATCTTCTACATTAGGCATTCTATGTGCTAAGATGCCATCCAGATATTACAGAAAATTTGTGATTTATTTCCTTCTAGCTCCAAAAATTCTTTCCTTCCTCCAAATGTCTAGTTTTACCTAACTGCTTATGAAAAATAAAGAACATTTTAAAAACTGTGGAAAGTGATAAACATGCAATTAATTTCAATTAAATATATTGTCTAACTCATAAATGGCTGATTGCTATATGGAGAAAACCAGATTTGCTGAAATAATAGAGGATTGACCACCACCACTACCACCCATGCTTTCATATTTTAAAACATTTTTATTTACTTTTATAATCTCCCCAACTGTGCTAGTGTCAAGTAGAGCATGAGGTAATGTTTGCACCTAGTCAACAGTCTTCAATTCCAGACATCTGTAATATTTTTTTTTTAAATAAAGGCCAAACACCAGTATGGTACACACACCTGGAGCTTAAGCTAACTCACTATACCACAATGCTGGCCATGCTGTCAATTACCACTGGTTCACACAGGCATGACACAGGCAAGAGTTCTCATGAAACTCTGAATTTCTGCTCAGATAGCATATGAAGCTGAAAATAATCAGATGCAAAATTAAGACCTCTCATTTGTGTGTGCCATATTCATTTGTGGATTTATTGTGGGTTTTGTGTTGCTCCTATCTTCTCTTATTTAATAATGTTTAGTTTTCAACTAAGCCTCCTTCCTCTGCTTTTTCCTCCATCCACATTTATTATGATACTTTTCCCCCCATTCTTTCCTTTTTGGGGGAGTTGGGAGAAAAGAAATGGGTCCAGAACTCTGGTTTAGAAACTCCATTTACCAATTTTAATCTGAAAATTCTCAATAACCTATAGTGTAACAGAGTTGCCTGGGGGTACTGAGGGCCAACTGACTCACGCTTGGCCACACAGCTAATATTTGTCAGAAGCAGAACTTAAACCTGACTCTTCCCCACCCAAAGTCTAACTCCTCTAGTGCTATAGAGAAAACTATACTAAGCTGACTTTCATATATTCCCACAAATCCTCAACTGTACATATAGTTATTCTGTTTGATTGAATCAGTCTTTCTCTGATAAGCTCAACGGACTAGCAATGAATACTGTCCCTCTATCCTTCAAAGCTTTTTGATAAAATGCAAATCTGCTCTGTTTAGAAAAACCCAAGGGAATGATAGAGTTCCATCATTCCTTAGCCCACCTTAAAAAAAATCTATTTTTACTGTCCCCATACACATAGACACACTAGCCTCATTCCTGCTCTCATAAGCTTGTTCATGATGTTCCTGTAGCCTTGAATGTTCTCCCTTATTCTATCTGCTCATTCAAATTTTATCTAGCTTTCAAGAATTATCTGAGGTCCCATCTAGTCCACCTAAACTCCAGTGATTCTTTCATTCTTTGAATTCCTATTGCAGCTATAGTCTTTACCAAACACCATGAAGCACTTGCTGTCATTCTTCACAATAAGTATTTATAAAAGGCAGTAAAGTGTAACAGAAAGGAGGTTGGACTTAGAATCCTAAGACTTTGGTTCTTCTCTATTTCCCTTCGCCTTTGTTCATAAAAGAATAACTATCCTTACTCCTCACTAGCTATACTCACCTTTACCTTGCCTTTCATTCTCTCTCAAGACTCCCAAGACTTGCTCCAGTAGTCATCCCTTTTCTTTCATGAATCTTTCATTTCTTCCTCTCAGTGACTCCCCCCCACCTGCCCACTAAGATTCTCAGGTCATCCCAATCCTAAAAACAAACAACCTTCCAGGGGTCTATTTTATCTAGCTACCATCTTATCTATGTAATCCCATTCCAGAGGAGTGAGGAGGGGAAAGGAGTAAACAATTATATGGCACCTCTACTATGATCCAGGCATAGGGTTAAGTGCTTTATAAACATCTCATTTCAACCTTTCATTCACAAATTTCTTGAAACCAGATGCTGTCACATCTCAATTACCAAACTCTTTTCATCTACTCAAAAATTATTTTTTCTACCCCTCAGGATCTTAAGGAAACTCTTATCTTTTTTTTTCCCTTGTCCAAACCTAATCCTTTTTATCTATTTATTTATTTAATTTTCAACATTCACTTTCATAAGCTTTTAAGTTTTAAATTTTCTCCCCTTCCCTCCCCTCCAACAAGACAGCATGCAACCTCATATAGTCTCTAAATATATATTCACATTAAATGCATTTTCACATTAGTAGTCATGTTGTAAAGAAGAATTAGAACCAATGGAAGGAACCACAAGAAAAACAACAGCAACGGCAACAAGAGCAAATAGTATGCTCTCACCTGCATTCAGACTCCATAGTTCTTTCTCTGGATGTGGAAAGCATTTTCCATCATGAATCTTTTGGAGATGTCTTAAATCCTTGCATTGCTGACAAGAGCCAAGTCTATGACAGTTAGTCATCACACAATGCGGCTGTTACTGTGTACAATGTTCTCCTAGTTCTGCTCACCTTACTCAGCGTGAATTCGTGTAAGTGTTTTCAAGGTTTTTCTGAAGTCTGCCCGCTCATCATTTCTTATAGCACAATAGTATTCCATTACATTCATACACCACAACTTGTTCAGCCCTTCCCCAATTGATGGGCATACCCTCAATTTCCAATTCTTTGCCACCACAAAAAGAGCTGCTATAAGTATTTTTGTACGTGTGGGTCAGTATTGTCTTTAGTGAGAATTCAGTGGCGACAAATTCACTTACTAGATACGTGATCCTAGGCAAGTAACAATATTTCATCATCTCAGTTTTCTCATCTGTAAAATGGGGATAATAATAGCTCCTATCTCTCAGAGTTATGAGGATTAAATGAGATCACATATGTAAAGCATTTTGTAAACCTTAACATGCTATGTAAATATTAACTATTATTATTATTAATTTGTTACCCATTAAATATAGCATATATATTTTTCCTTTCTATGTGTTTTTTTCTTTCCACAGATAAGACATCAATGAATTAAAAAATGTTATGATGGTTTCCTCTGACCATTTACCAATGAATAAAATCACACACCTTTTCAGCAGAGATGATAATTAAATATTCATGTACTTCTATCAGTTCTTTACACCAAAAATGCATTTTATTGCTTTCAAAAAGGCATTTTCTTTACTTAGATCCTACTCTAATACCTCATCATGGTGTGAAGATGACCCTGAGTTCTCAAAATCTACACCAATGGAATAGAAACTGCAGATTTCTACCAAACAGGAAAGCCTCCAAACATGCATATAGTGTTAGTTAGTATGCCAGCTATTCAAGGACATACCTGTTATCTAAGTCCAGGAAAGGTGGATCCCAGGTTGGCTGCTGGGTGACGAATTTGCCAGGTGACAGTAACTCTTGAAGACTATCTAAATTAATATGGGCATTGCAATCTGCATCTGTACAAAGAATATCCAAGCTCATAAAATCCTGAATCTTTGAAGTGTTAGAGTAGCTAAAAATTGACTGAAGGAATATCAATTCCACTACTTTCTTAAATTTGGTCACCATCAATGAAAGAAGGAAAGAAAAAATGAAGAAAGGAAGGAAGGAAAGTCCTTATGGACAAATTGAATTATAAATCAGTTGGTTTTTTTTCTAGAGTTTCTAATTTGATATGTTGTTGAGTATCCTAGTTTTAAATGCTTGTTTAAACATACATCTAAATGATTCTTGAAAGCTACTGGATATTTTGAGGTTAATAAGGAAAAAGAATTTCAATCACAAGTCTACTAAAGTCTTGGGCAGTTCTGAGGAATTTGCTTTTGTTATAAAAGGAGTCAAAAAAGCATTCTGCAAGGAAAACTGTTAGATCAGGAAAAATCTGACAGCATTCAATCAACAAATTTCAATTCAAGACTGTTGTTTTTTTTTCCTTTCCATGAAAAAAAATGACTCAAGGAAGCAGAGGGGTCTCATAAGGCATCTTACCTTCTCATACTCATCTTCCCTCCACAAAACAAAAAAGTCATATGGGACTATATTTCACTTGTCAACACCTCAGGAAAGCAAATCTTTCATAGTTAAGTATGGGTTTGTGTGAGTGTGTAGATTGTATGTGAAAGTGTATAAAATACAACATGGTCTAGTTGAAAAAGCCCTGGATTAAGAGTCAAAGGACCTGGATTTGAATGTCAGCTTTACTATTTATTACCTGAGAAATCTAAGGCAAGTCACTTAACTTTTTGGATCTCAGTTTCCTCATCTGTAAAATGAGGTGGTTGGAGTACATGATCTCTAAAATTCTTTCCTTAGGCTGGTGAAATGAAAACCAAATTTTAAGAATAGAAGCAAAGGATTTGGAGCTCCAGGGAACTTTGCAGATTCCCTCCCTCCTGAGTTTTACAAAGGAGAAACCTGAGCCCCAAAGAATTAAAGGATTTACCTAAGGAGAGACGGTTTGGCAAGGTGTGGAGTGGATAGAGTTTGTGATGTGGAAAGAGTGGCAAGGCTGATGGTTAGATGGTCTTGGAGTCAGAAAGAAGTAGGTTCTAGCCTGGACTCAGACACATCCTAGCTATGTTACCCTGGTCAATTCATCTAAACGTTCAGTGCCCTGGGCAGCTTTCTCAGAGTCTAAGCTGAAGAGCAGTTGCTGATCTACATAGGCAGAGGGAATGACTCACTGGCAACCTCCCTATACCAATGAAGTCAAGCTCTAGTCCAAAGAGACCACACAACAAGGGGGCAGAGCAAAGCTTCAAATCCAGGTAATCTGACTACAACATCAGTGCTCTGACTACTGCACCATCCTAATCCAAAACTTTTTTGGGGGGAATATAACTAGTTATATGTATGAGTAAAACCTGTCAAAGATGTAATATATCAACATTTTCTCCCTAATCCATTGAAAAGCTATTGGATTTATACTTGAAAAGGGCATGGTACCAGATACAAAATCCTTGCAGTCACTTTGATGGAAACCCCAACAGGCATCAGGTCCCTATGATATACTGTAACAATCTCATACATGACAATAGCTTGACAAAGATATGTTCCATAGGCAACAACTCAGTAAAAATGGAGGATATAAAATATAAAGGTTTTTATTTTGTATGTGATTTAAAAAATAACTTCTGAAGGACCTATACATTGTACTGGTTATAGGTTAACTTAGGAGGGTACCCATTTTGACTACCTTATGAGTGTTTTAGAAAAATTGACTCAACATCTTCATTACTCTCTCTCTCTCTCTCTCTCTCTCTCTCTCTCTCTCTCATTCATACACACACACACACACACACACATTCATTTGTTCCCCCCAAGATTTTTATTTCATCACATAAGCAAGGGTGCTACACTTTCCTTTAACATGCACAAATAATCTATGGATAAACCTAGTCAATCCCTGGGTTTACAGCACATTCAAAACCAGAAAGCATATCACAAGAAAAATTCTTAAAACAAACACACACACACACACACACACACACACAGAGGCTGCCACGTATAATGATTTTTCATTTTGAACCAATGTACAGCTACCCTGATGACTGTATTACATACTGTTCTGAATTATTTGCTTTATCATCTCCCACAGTGCGCACATGCCATTATATTCAATTGTGGCTTTAGTTAAGCAAACTGAACTGGATTCCTGATTGTGGTTAATCAAAAGTTATGCAAATGATTTGCATCTAGCCCAGCTGATGGCTTTCTTTATTTTAGGTGGCATCCTTTGAGATGCCCCTGCAGAAACATGGCTTACTTTTTAAAGGGATTTAATTTTTACAGAGAAATTGATTTATAATTTTAAATTTGTTATGCCACATGGACCAACATTCAGCATATGACTGAATAGCCCTCTTCTTAAAAATTCTATTTATTTCTACATTCTTACTAGATTAAAAAAAATTAGTTTTCTAAAGTTATCTAGTAACCACAACTTTAAAACTATTGTGTTGAAAATTATGTGACCAAGCCTGTCACCAGAAAAGAGATGATCCCATCATGGTAGAGGTGAAGGACTATGGGTGTGGAACATTGAGTATGTTGTAAGTCATTCAATGTGTTCATTCATTTTATTGAAATGTTTTTTTTTTCCTTTTTTATGAAAACAGATGGCTCCCTGGGAAGGGGAACTGAAGAGAGATGTATTCAGAAATGAAGTTAATACAAAGCAAAATGTCAATAAAATTAAAAATAAAAGTTACTATAAGTGTAATTTTGTCTCCATGAGATAATTATATTCATCTAATTCAGTGTTCTTCCTCAGTTAGTCATTCAGTCAACAAGCATTTATTGAGTGCCTACTATGTGCCAGGTATGCCACTCAAACATTTCTTCTAATATCAGGTAGTAAAGAATGAATAACATTTAATAGCTTTCACAGATCATCAGCTCACACTTGCAATGGACACTGAGGTGGTAACTATGTAAAAAAAAAGTTAATATAAAAATAACAGTATTACTTCTTGTTGTTGCTGTTGAAATATTTCAATCATGTCCTGCTGACTCTCTGTGACCCCATGTGGGGTTTTCTTTGTAAGGACACTAGAGTGGTTTGCTATTTCTTTCTCCAGTTCATTTTCAGATGAGGAACTGGAGTAAGCAGTGTGAAGTGACTTGCCCAGGGTCAAACTGTTAGTGTCTGAGGCCAGATTTAAACTCATGTCCTCCTGACTCCAGGTCCAGTGCTCTCTATCCACTGTACCACCTAGTTGCCCTTAAATCCTCCACAAAGGATGTGTATTAATTGAGTATAATTCCTTTTTGTGTGTTAGAATGCTAGTGGATGCAGTTTCTGAATTCAGCTACCGTACCTTAACAGGTCTCCAGTATTTCTGTGTCATTTCCCAATCTACTAGATAAAATACAATAATATCCTCCCCACTGAAGGGAAAATAGAACAGGAATATAACAGTAACTTCCCCAGTGAAAGAATAAAAAAACATATAGTCCATTGAAACCCTACTTCCTATTTCCTGAATAGCTGTCTTCCTTCCTAAAATATTAAGGACAGCTTTAATTTCAACTGACAATCTAAATGAATAATACCATATTTATGTTCTATGTCAAACCAGTGTACTATAGTCTTAAGGGCAGAAGATGTGGGTTGGCATACCCATCTCTGCTGTGTATTAACTTTGTACCCATAAGCAAGACACTTAATGGTCTCTGGGCCTCAATTTCTTCAATCTTTAGGAATAGATACTAGACCTGGGATTTTATTTATACAGAGTACTCTTGCTGAAGAAACTCCCTCTACCTGTTCAGGTTGCCATCTTCTCTTTAGCTTGTATATTTATAGAGCTACTCAGAGCACTGAAAAGACTCCCAAAGGTCATAGGGCCAGTATGTGTCAGAGATGAGAACTGAACCCAGGGCTTCCATACACTGAGGTTAACTCTCTGTCCATTGTGCCACACAGCCTTCACCTTTGAGATAGGAATAATTGTAGAATGAATCACAGAATGTCAAAATTGGAAGAGAATTCAGAGGCTACCTGGTCCAATCCATTCCTGAAAAACAATCACCTTTATAACCTACTTAATAAATAATTTTCCAGTCTTAGCTTGAAAACCTACAGTAACAGGGAATCCAATTATTCCCACTTTTTTCTTTCTACAGCTTGCTTTGTATATATTTGTTTGAATGTGATCTCCCCCATCAGTTGAAAGCTCCTTGAGGACAAGAACTGTCTTCTGCCTCTTTCTGTCTCTTCAGAGCTTGACATAGAGCGTGGAACACTTAGTAGGTGCTTAAGTATTTACTGGTTGATTGATTAATCTTGAGGCATCTCATTCCACTTGGAAACAGTTTTAGTTGCTAGGAAGTTTTTTCCTCAGTCAGTCAGTCAATCAGTCAATAAACATTAATTTTTATTATGTCAAGCACTGTGCTAATCTCTGAGGATAACTGCCCCCTATAAAGGGAAGGGGGTCAAAAGCATTGTTTCAAGGAGTATACATTGTAATGGAAGAGAGAATATACAAACAAGTACATACAAACAAGATAAATACAGGATAAAACAGAGATAATCAACAGGAGGACAAATCTTACTTCAAGGCTAAATCTGCCTCTGCAATTCTCACCTCTTGCTCCTGATACTAACCTCTGGGGCCAGACAGAAACAAGTTCAATCCCTCTTTCAGGGACTGCCCTTCAAAGGCTTCACTGTGGCTATAAAGCTTGTCCTAAATCTTCTCAATGTGAACATCTCTAGTTTTTTCAATGTCTTTTAAAATAGCACAAATTTGAGGCCCTTCACTAACCCTGGTTATTATTCTTCCTAAGAATCATCTTCAATTTATTAACAGTCTTCCTAAAATTTAGTGTTCAGAACTGAACACAATTCTTCTGATGTGATCTCACTGGGAGGCTGGAAGGATCACTGCTTCATTATTCCTGGAAGTGCAACTGAAAATGGCATTAGTTTTATTGGCTGCCACATCATACACTAGGCTCTTGTTGGATTTTCAGTCCACTAAAATTCCCAGATCTTTATCAGAGAAACTGCTATGTAGCCACCACACTTCTATGGTCTTATACTCTTGCCCTTGTCATTTTGATGCTGAGTCTGTACTGAGAACTTGAGTTCAAATCACAGTCCTGTTATTTGTTCCCTGTGTGATATTGGGCAATCCAAGGCTTTCCAGGGCCTGATCTTCCACTGTGAAAGAGCACAGGGTCCAGAGTCAAGAAGACCAGCCTTCCAATTCTGCCTCTGTCCCTTACTCCCAGTGTGATCTTCCATGTGTCATTGAATCGCTCTAGTCCTCATTTTCTTCATCTTTAAAATGAATGAATTAGATTCAAAAACCTTTAAAGTGACTTCTAACTCAAAATATGTAATTCTGTGGTCCTATTACTAGACAGTCCTAGAGATCTCTGCCAGCTCTAAATCCATGATCCCATGAACTCTGAAATCAGACTGGTTCCAACCTCCTTGCCTAGCTTGCCCTTTGTGAACCTTATGGAATCATACACAATTCTGAAGTTTCTGGATTGGATTTCTGAAACAAACATGTTACACAGGGAAGAGGATAGATGGCACCGCCTTACTTGATCTGTCAAGACTTTAATTTCTGGTTGCCACCTTGAAATGAGCTTTACTTTCTCAGAGAGGCCTCCCAAGTCCAGGAATATAGGACATCATTCCGTGTCGTTAGGGGTGCAAGAATAATTAATAACATAAATAATAAGTCTTATGTTGCTCCTGTTTTCTCTGCCAAGGAGAGTATTTGCATGGTAAAGTATAGAGCAAAAAATGACCAACAGGGAGATGATACTCAGCATACGTAATGAGATAATGAAAGAGTACCCATTTACTCTTTAAGAATTCAAGTCACTAGGTCTACATGAATTCACATCTTCAGGTACTAAAAGAACAGGCAGATTTGATTGCTGAGCCTTCTAGCAAGAGTTGAAAGACCTACGAAGAACAGAAGAGGGACCGCAAGGTTGGAGTGAGGCCAATGTCCTGATTTTCATAGAAGGGTGGAGAACAGAATCTGAAAACTATCAACCAGTGAACTTCTCAGTTTCTGGGAAAATTTAGAACAGATCAGTAAAGAGATGATTGGCTGACATACAGTAGCTGGAGGAGTAGAAGTGGTGGTGGTAGTAGGGGAGGAGGAAGAGCAGGAGAAGGGGGAGGAGTACCAATAAAAGAAAGTGATACTTTGTTTCAAATCCGACTCAGTAGTTCAAGAAGCAGTTGCTGCTCTGGGGTTGAAGGAGAGACAGTAGCCCCGCACATAGGAATTGTGTGAGACAGCGGTGTGTCCGCTAGAGATGCTTTGACTACTGACAAGACCCCAACTCTACTAGTTACCTGCCTCCAACTTCAGAACCAACAGCTGGCATCCTGTAACTGTCCTGTATTGCCATTTTCATCATTGCTATTCTGCTTGGATCTCCAAGTGCTGAGATTCATCAGGTCACACGTGAACAATCATTTACTTTTAGCCAGATGGACACTTCAACTCGCCCCAATGCGCAGAAGTCAAGCAAGTTTCTCTTCAGTATCATTCTTAGTGCTCAGTTGCCTTGCTGGTCTCCAACTAGTATTATGAGAGGAGTGAACGAGAGGCTATTACCTATTACTAGATTCCCTGACAACTTCAGAAATAGATAAGTTAAAGATCAGTTCAGATACCATGTTAGAAGATAAAATTACTTCACTGGATAATTTAGTAGTTACAGCAGCAGCAGCAGCAGCAGCAATAGTAGTAATAGTAGTAGTACCAGTACTAGTAGTACTTGTAGTAGTACTAGTAGTACTTGCTGCCATTTATATAGTACTTTAAAGATTTCAAAGTACTTTAAATGTTGTCTCATTTGATTAACTTCCAAACCCTTTGAGGTAAGTGCTCTTATTAGCCCCACTTTTTGATGAAGAAAGAAAAATAGTGATTAGAAATCATGAAGAATGAATCATTCCAGAGAAATATAATTTCCTTTTTTTAATGAGATTACTGATAACCTAGTCAATGCTGTGGCTACAGTTTAGCTCAATTGTGGAAAAGTTTCTGATAACATTTCTTTTTTTAAAGAATATTTTATTATTTCCCAAATATGTGTTAAAACAATTTTTAACATTTTTTTGAGTTTTAAGTTCCAAATTTTATCCCTTCCTTCTCTCTCTGAGACAGTAAGCAATCTGATATAGGTTATACATGGTCAATTATGTAAAACATTTCCATATTGGTCATTTGGTACAAGAAGACTCAAAAAAAGAAAGAAAGAAGAAGAATATGCTTCAGTCTGTATTCACATAATGTCATTTATTCAGGTAATGTTAGCTCTTTCTCTGGAAGTGGATAGGATGTTTCATCATGAGTCTTTTGGCATTGTCTTGGATCATTGTATTGCTAAGAATAGTTAAGTAATGCACAACTCTGTACAATATTGCTGTTGCTGTATACAATATTCTTCTGGCTCTACTCAATTCACTTTGCATCGCTTCATGTAAGTCTTCCTAGATTTTTCTGAAATCATCTTGTTTGTCATTTCTTATAGCACAATAATATTCCATCACAATCATATACCTCAACTTGTTCAACCATTCCCCAATTGATGGGCATCCCCTCAATTTCCAATTCCTAACCACCACAAAAAGAGCTGCTATAAATATTTTTGTACAAGTAGGTATTTTTCTCTGTTTTATCTCTTTTAGATGAAGCAGTGACTGTACTATGCTCTTATCAGAGCTTGTATGGAGTGTGTGTTCCTTTCTGAATGCCATAACCTAAGGACACAGATAAATTAGACAGTATCTAGAGGAGGGCACCAGGATAGTGAAGGACCTTGAGTCTAATTCATATGGTGATTGGTTGAAGAAGTTGGGCATGATTAGCTTGAAGAAGAGAAGGCACGGGGATAACATGATAGCTATCTTCAACTTGTCATTAGACTTGTTTTGGTCTGAGAAGACATAATCAAAAACAATGGGTAAAAGTTCTAATGAGGTAAATTTTGGCTTTATATCAGAAAAAAAAATTCTTCAATATACAGTGGATTCCTTCTCTTTGAAAGTCTCTAAAAAGAGGCTAGATGATAACTCAGATACTTTACAGTGCAAATACCCTTTCTGTATGAATTGGACTATATGGCAACTAAGGTCCTTTCAAACTCACAAACTATGATTTTGAGTTTCACATACCACATCCTAACTTGAAAAATGGTACTTTGTATATATGTCTCATCCTGTTAGATATCAAGTTCCATAAGGGCAGTGGTCATGCCAACTTTTCCATCTTTGGATCCTCAGTGCTTAGCAAAATGTTTTGTAAATATCAGGTAACTAATAAAGGGAGAGGCAGCATGGTACTGTGGGCAGAATGTTGGATCTTTAGTCGAATGAACAGGGTTTGAATCCCTACTCTTCCACCATGGCTGTGCAAAAATAATTTCATTTTCCTAGGCCTTTGCTCCCTCAGTTATAGAATGAAATGGTTGGAATAGATAATAAGGTAACTTCCAGTTCTAAATCCATGACCCTGTAAACAAATTGCAGAATATGTTGAATAATTCTCAAAACAAATTACCTCATTATAATAATTTTAAAAAGAAATCCAAATATATTTTCCATAAAGAATCATTATATCCTTTAACTAAATACATATATGTACATGTAATGTATATATATAATGTATATATATACACATTACATGTATATGTGTGTATACATTTATATATATTTTATATGTATACATTACATGTCTATATATACACACATTATATGTGTATATGTGCATGTGTGTGTATAATTAACTGATGCAAGAATCTTTTCTATAATGAAATCAGGAAGGCTGGAAAGAGGCAATCTAGTTAAACACACCCAAGGATCACAACAGACTTTCTACATAATGGGAGATAGGAGATAGGGACTGGACCTGTGATTTTATTCATATAGGAAGCTCCAGATGAGGAAATATGATCTATAAATTCAGGTCAACATCATCTCACAACAACAACTTATAGGCCTCTAGAGTTCCCCAGAGCACTGAGAAGTTAAGTGATTTGTCAAATAGGACTTGAACCCAGGACCTTCTGGCTTGCAGGCCAGGCTCTCTTATCATTGAAAATATTTTATAATACAGTGTGTGGAGAAATCAGTAACTAAATCCCATTGGATGGATGCCCAAACAGGCCTGCCTTATGCTAACGTCCTTTTGACAATGAAAAGTATCAGTTACATTCTAGAAGATTACTTTGCATAATGAGAAAGCACACACATCTCTTACTCAGAAGAACTGTTTATAAAGTAAGTTAGTAAAATAAATTAATCTGGTGAGTATTAATTATTCATTTATTATTATCAATTATTAATTATATTTAATAGTTTAAAATTATATATTATAATTATTAAGTAATTTTTAATGCTAGGACATTACAGGACAGCTAGGTGGCCCAAGTGGATAGAGTACCAGGCCTAGAGAGTCAGGAAGATCCAAGTTAAATCTAGCATCAGACATTTACTAGCTGTGTGATCCTGAGTCACATAAACTTGTTTGCCTCATTTGACTCATTGGTAAAATCAACTGGAAAAGGAAATAGCAAACCACTCCTATGTCTTTACCAAAAAAACCCCAAATGGGATCACAAAGAGTTGGACATGACTGAACAACAACAACAAAATTACAGAGTACAATGATTTTGTTGGTGGTAGTAAAATATTTTGTTAGATATGTATGGAAATCCCATAATGTGACTGATTAGAATTCTGATAATGTACTTCAGTTAAAAATTTCTTCTCTTCCAGTCAAACACATAGTCCCTAGATGAAATATATATTATAATCTGATTTGTAAATGCAAAAAAAAAAATCTTTCCACAACAGTACACTAAAGTTCTCCAATGTTCTACCATGCTATGGAAATGCTTCTAGATTCTCAAGATCTGTGCAGGTCCTTCCTGACAGAAAGGCCCCATGCCAGTAATAGACTCAATATGTTTACCATAATATGTGCTTAACAAACATTTACATATAATTATGGTGGATCCATTTATTGGTGCTATCACGCATGACTAAAAAGATAACATGCATTGTAAACATACTTTTTTGAGGAAAAAAACTTCATAATGTAGGAAAAGAGGGATGTCTTTTTTAGGGATTTCAGACAAAATATCTTCAATGGTATCCATTTATTGTCAGTGATCTGTAAAATAAGGCTAGATTAAAATCAGGGTTTCTTAAACTGAGGTCCATGGACTTCTTTCAATGTTTTAATAACTGTGTCACCATGTAATTGGTTTACTTTGTAATCCCAAGAGTTTTATTCTATGAATTTTAAAACATTATTCTGAGAAGGGGTCCATAGGCTTCAAGAGCCTAGAATGCCTTCCCTCCAGATCTCTACCTCCTTACTTCTCTGAATTCCTTCAAATTCCAGCTAAAATTTTACCTTCTACAGGAAGCCTTTTCCAATCCCAACTCAATTCTAGTGCTTTCTGTCTTTTATTTCCAATTTATCTTGTATACAGCTAGTTTGTTTTCTAGAAAAGTTTCTTCATTATTAAAGTTAACCATAGGCTAGTTTTACTTTTCAAACCAAATTTCCAGTAGAATAGTAGCTGCCTGTCTTCAATCACTGTGTGAATTTGAGAATTCTTTCCATGCTCAACACTCAGAGTAGCAAGGCAGCTCAGATAGAATTTCACTGAGCTGATTATCTCAAGAGTAGGGAAAGTTCCCTAATGGAATTGTTCAAATAGGCTTCTTATCTACTAATCTAGAGGACACTTTGCCAAAAAGTGCACTTATATGTGCCACCCAGGTCAAAGAGAATACAACTTTCTGGTCTCCTGACACAGCCATATTGATGACTTTATGAAATATTTTCAAAGAATGTGAATACTTGAGTACCAACTTAGAGTTATTTCACCAGGACTCTTAGAAATCACCCTATATACTTCAAATATGATGTCACCTTTCAACCCATGAAATATCTCCAAGCTGTCTAAAGTTGTCTTCAAAAGCAACAAAGAAAAACGTTGAAAATATTTTCTTAAGGAAAAGAAATGAAAACTGTTTTGAAAGTTTGAAATATATTACCATCGTGGGATCCTAAAAAAAATTCACAATCTGAAAAAAATCACACAGGAGAAATTGGAAGTTATATGACTTACCCTAGGGAGTACCACAAATCAAAAAATAACCGGAAATAGAACCCAGAATTTTTGAACTTCTGACCCCTAGACCCAGGCTCTCACATTCTTTCTTTAAGCATCTCAATTACACAAAAAGAACTTTTTTATAGTTTTAATGCCAGCTTTATTCTCTTATATTGGGTTTATAAAGCAGAGCATAGTATGGGGAAAGGAAAGCACTCAGAAGCTTAACTCTATCTGGCTGTCAGGCTAGGATTTATTTCCATGAAGATCATTTTGACCTTAGGCAAAAGACCAAGATGAAAAGTATAAAATGGCCTCATAGAAAAATGTTCAGAAGGAATTTCTAATTTCCAAAGTCCAGGAAATGCAGAGGCAAATTCTTTGAGTTAATATTACATTGCCCTCCCAGTCCTATTTATTCCTCTATTTACTACATATACAATAAGCCAGAACTAAATACCTACTGTAGACAAGACGTTATGCTAGGCATTGGAGAAGATAAAAAAATTTCACTATGACATTATCTCAACTCTCAAGGTACGAGATAGTCTGGAAGGGAGATAAGACACTAACATGTTTCCAGACAAATTGAAAGGTAGATATTAAGACTGAATAGATCCAACTCTGTGCTTTGTAACATATATAGAGAATCACAAAACATCCAATAATTAGCATGGTCAACCTTGTTCTAGGCCTGTACTAGAAAATAATACTATAGATTTATTTTATGGTCCTAGATGGACCCCAGAGTCAACTTAGACCCTTCAATTCAATTCTCTTGGCACATAATCAATGGCAGCCTAGTTTAGTGGAAAGGTCATCTCTAGAGTCAGGCAGACTTGGATTCAAGTTCTATTTCTGACATCTACTAGAGAGGTCACTTGGCATCTCAGTGCACCAGGAAACTCTAAATCTTTAAAGTTACATCTAACTTAACAGTGGAGTGAGTTTTCATACCCCAATGAACCCTCCCCCAAAAAAAGTTCCTACTCTGGGCTAAGCAATGTAGACATAAAGATAAAAGTGGCATAGCCCCTGGAATTTAGCATTTAATAGAGGTATGGAATAAGTACACAAATAATTATAATAAAAATTAGTATATAATAGTTCAATACAGGAATTTCAACAGAGAGAGTTGGTCGTTTCTAAAAATTCTGTTCTGAATGAACTAGAGATAATGTTTGGAGTATTAGGGGGACATGAAAGTCATGTGCAAATTTTTGAAGGGACATCACCTGAAACAGGGATTAGACACATTCTATTTGGTCACATAAAGCTAAAAGTTACGTGTTGCCATTAAAGGGTTAGATTTCTATTTAATAAAAGGTAGTTTACACACACCACACCCAACCAAACCCTCAGGGCAGACAAGAGGGGAGTTGAGGGAAAGACATGAAACAATTATGAAAATTTATTATATATTTCAAATACAACTCTCACATAAATACATCCAGATTTTTCAATGCAAATAAAGTTCAAATCAAAGTCAGCAAAAGCAAGACTAGCAGCATTTTCCCCCAACTGTCAGCAATTGTAGCACAGTGATTATTTAAGGCGATATGTGCAAATGAATTCAAACTTAAGCCAACACATGTTGTATATGCTGGAAAGGCTTGTTGTTAATGGTTCAATATCAGCATGGCAACATTTCTCCAATGGAGTATCCCAAGGATCCATGCTTGGTCCTGTGCAATTTAACATTTTTATTGAGTTAGGGATAAAGGAAAAGACATGATCCCTAAAAATTTTCAGATGGTACAATGTTGTGAGGAAAACCAAAAATGAAAGACTTCACCAAAAAATTCTTAAATTTTATTTTTGTATTAATTTTTTTATTTATCAATAATCACTTCTATATGCTTTTGAGTTTAAATTTTTTCTCCCCCTTCCTCCCCACCACCCTCCCCAAGACAGCGCACAATCTGATATAGGCTATACATTTACATTCATATTAAACATATTTTCACATTAGTGATGTTGTAAGTAGAAATTAAAATCAATAGGAGGAACCATTAGAAAGAGGAAACAAAACTCAACAGAAAAGAAAAAAAAATAACAATTCGGCTTCCATAGTTCTTTCTTTGGGTGTGGATAGCATTTTCCATCACAAGGACTCTGGAGATATCTTAGATCCTTGTATTGCCAGGAAGGGTTAAGTTTATTAATATTAGTCATCACACAACATGGCTGTTATTGTGTACAACGTTCTCTTGGTTCTGCTCACTTCACTCAGCATCAGACCCTACAAGTCTTTCTGCGTTTTTCTGAAGTCAGCCTTGTTCATCATTTCTTATAGCACAATAGTATTCCATCACATTCATATACCACAAGTTGTTCAGCCATTCCCCAGTTGATGGGCATCCTCTCAATTTCCAATTCTTTGCCACCACAAAAAGAGCTGCTATGAATATTTTTGTACATGTAGGTGCTTTTCCCATTTGGGTGATCTCTTTGGGATATAGCACTTCTAGGGCTTTTCATAATGCTCTTTATCTTCCGTTTGTCACCAAAAAATTCTTAAAAAAATACAATTTTTTTTGCAAAATTAAAATGATCTGAGAATGATTACAATCATTTGAAATTTTCAACAGCTAAATTTAATTTTCTTAATTTTTTGTTTCTATGATTTTATGTGAAATAATACTATTTAATGCTAGATAAATGCATAACTGGTTTGAAGAGAAAATTCTCTGGAGGAGATGAAACTAGTACAAGCAAAGATGCTCAAAAGAGTTTAAGTAGCAGACATATAGAAATACAAAATAAAAAGCCCCAAATCAAAAATATACAACCCATTACATTTATTTTAGAATTCATATATACTATTATTGATAGAGAAGAAATACCACTGTTGCTTTGAATTAATGTTTTAACTATAAATAACACGAAACCTAATAAATTAAGATGACATTTTAAAAGTGCATATTTATATCACTGCAGTAGTCATATATATTGTTTTCTTGGTTCTGCTTACTTCACTCTGCATCAATTCATATAAATCTTTCCATACGCATGTTTCTTAACACTTCCATCCTTGAAATTCCTGCCCTGGTGCCCTGTTGTCTAGAATAGACTGTTTTACTTCACTCACTGGCTAGCTTGTGGCCACCCCCTCCCACCCTTCACAGTTCTAGAATAATAATCAAATCAACTCTGTCATTGATCTTGAAAAGAACATGCCAATCTACTGCCTGATGGCTCTATTCACCATTGCTATAACATTAAAAAAACAAAATGTCCTCCATGGCCGCAATTCCTCTATGTGTATTGCCTCTACCCCCTCCCCCAATCAAAATGTAAATTACTTGCAGGCAGGGATTGCCTTCGCTTTTGTGTTTGTATCCCCACAACTTTGCATAGTGCTTGGAACACAAGAATTGCTAAATAAATGATTTTTTATTTGTTCAGTTATACTCTTCACATTCTTTTTTATAATACAGTAATATTTGTTTTGTTTTGGTGAGGCAAGTGGAGTTAAGTGACTTGCCCAGGGTCACACAGCTAGTAAGTGTCAAGTGTTTGGTCTGAGGCCAAATTTGAACTCCGGTCCTCCTGACTTCAGAGCTGGTGCTCTAACCACTGCACCACCTAGCTGCCCCTTATAATACAATAATATTACATGACATTAATGTAACATATCTTGTTAAAAGCCATTTTCCAATCATTGAGCATCTATTTTATTTGTATTTCTATGCTACTACAAAAGTACTACTAAGAAATACAAATATTTTTGTGTCTTTTGGTTTTTTATCATTGATCTAATTTATATAACCCAGTATTGGAATCTCTGAGTGAAAAGAGATAGATATTGTGAGTCACTTTCATCACATAATTTCATGTTACTTTCCACGATGATTGCCCCATTCATAGTTCCACCAATAGCATGGTACCATGGCTATCCTCTAACATGGTAACATGGCAGCCCCTCTAACATTCCCATCTTGTGTCACGTTTACCAATTTGCTGATTGTAAGGTAAATCACACAGTTGTTTTTGGTTTGAATTTATCTTATTAGTGATTTGGAACAATCTTTCCTGAAGTTGTTAATAGCTTGCAATTCTTTTGAAAAGTATTTGCTCATATCATTTGACCATTTATGTACTAGGAAAATTAAGGTTTCTTGTATTGTATGTTTCTTACTATAAAAAGTCTTCTTCAACAGCATATATACTGGTGTTACTGTAGCTACAGATATGATCAAAAGAATGTTTGGCAAATCATATGCAAGCACCTTGGAATAGTTCCATTTATCAATTATATTGTAAAAACTGCCTATATATCCAAATACTTTTTTGATCAATTATTTGAGAAATTTTTGTATTGCAAATAGATAAAGCAACAATAGATGTAGATAAAGATGTTCATTTTTATACTATATCAAAACTACTGAGAAATTTTCAACATAATTGACAGATTTAAAAAAAAATTAATTCCTGTGGGGAGAATTGTATTAGATTCACTGATTACCCTTATGGAGCTCAGTCAAAGTCAGGGCTACTTGTAGGTCTGCAAACACAAATTAAAAATACACACACACACACACACACACACACACACACCCCTTCATATAATTTAGACATATTGCACCTTTCAGAGAGAATTATATATTGATCAATATCAATGACAAACTAAATATAAATTGTTAAAAGAATGATTATGAACAAATTCATTATAGGAAAAGCTCTTTGCAAAATTATGTGACTATAGTAATATAAAGTATGGGATATTTTCCCCAACATACAAAAATTCTGACTTTCTCATGCCAAAATAATCAAAGGATATTTGAGCTGAAGAAAAAGAAATTGACATTTTTCATAATGACACTAATAAATATGAAGAATATTATTTTTCTATCAAAAATTTCCTTTTGAAATGTGTATTTGGTACATATTTGGGGGGAAATGAGTATGATACTGATAAAGGTCATCACATTCCTACTTCAATTTAGAAAGGTATAATCTAATAATTGCATATGGATCATTTAGAGCTATAGATAATCAATGACCAATTTAATGCTTCCACATTTCCCAATTTTAAAAAAGTATGTCTTCTGTAAAATTAATAAAAAAACTAAATAGTCCTGATTAATTATGTGACTAGTCAGTATCATTTTATCTTAAAAAGGTCAATGTTCCTAAATATGACTGGATAAGGAACTCATTTGCCACACCATAATAAATTTGCTCTTCTTCCAGTTGAGGAATGGTCAAAAGGCATGGCAGAAAATAGTACATTGAATCATGTGTCTGAAATTCAAAAACCATAAGAAAAAATGATATAAATTTTGTATTATTAATAGCATCTCATCTGTATGGTAAAGGGTTTCTTGCTAAAGCTATTAAAAAATATGAAATCTTGATAAGCAGCTGAAAAAGAGTTGAAAATAGCAATAACTGATACAAGGCTTTGAGAAACTGCACCAAAAATAAGCATACTCATAACATGAATAATATTATTTCATATGTTATTATGTCATATGTTATAAATATATAAACTATAAATATTATCAACAAATATATATGCATAGCATATTACTTTATTGCACATTCAAGATTTGCATCTCATCTACAAACAAGACCAAGTAAAGGCCCCTACCATATATTAGATATTCTAATTTAACTTGCAATCTCTGCTGGATGTCCCCCATGAAATTGACAAAAATCTTTTGCTAACACAGGTCTCTCTGTTTTACGAATAACTTAAAATTAAAAATCAAAATGTTTCTGAATAAGGTTTCTGTTTCCCTGTGATTATGTCTTTCAAGTAATCTTATATAATTGTGAATGGGAGATATCTTGCTTGAGAAAAGTTTTTTAAGGAAGCATTTTGCTCTACTGAATCAAATGCTTTTTCATGGTCAGAAAATAATAACCACAATGGGATCTTATATTCTCTACATTTCCCCAACAGTTATATGATGGTTAGAGATGTACTCTTAATGTAGAATAATTCTTGTAAAAGCATTCCTATTTCCTGTCTGATACCTTCAGCAAGGCTGCTCATCATGCATTTACAAATGATTCTCATAATAAAAATATAAAAGTACATTTTTTCTGCATTTTGGGAACTGATCTCAAATACTTTCAAAATTGTGTTGCTTTCAGTTCAGGCCTCCTCTGTGTTTATTAGGTCAGATCTAGTTGCTTTTGTCATCCTTGTTCTCTTCAGTACCATCTCCGCTTCCTCCAAAAACAAAGGTAGGATTATGATGCTACAGTCCAAACGTGGTAACTTTTGTCCTCTTTGACTTATAATAACCTTCACAGATATTTTCCATCTTTCATATGCTTGTTATCTGCTTTGGCATTTCACCTCTAAATGCTCTCTGGATGACTTTGCTTAGATGAGTCTCTGGCCAAGTTCTTTAAAGTGGTTTATGAGGTGATACTATTCATCATCTTACACCATAAAATAGAATGAACATATTTATCATACAAATTAGAATTCCTCTTCTCTACCATATCTCTCTACTTGGCAAGTGAGTTGGGCATTTGCTTAGTCAATTTGTAAACTCTTTTGTTCTCTATTATTATAAATTATTTACCTACATTAAACTCATTCATCTGTGTCAATGTCATTTCTTCCACCTAAAACGTATTTTTTATTTTCTTTCTTTAATTAAATTTTTATTTTTAAATTTACTGTTTATTTTTTGCCTTCTTTTCTTTTTTAAATTTTGATTCCCAAATTCTTTCCCTCTCTCCTATCACCTCCCCCAAGGCAAGCATTATGATATCACTTATATATGTGAAAACATGCAAAGTATATTCCTGTATTAGCCATATTGCAAAAAAGCAAGAAAAAGTAGAGAAAGTGAGAAAATTATATTTCAATTTGTCCTCAGTGTTCATCAGTTCTCATTCTGGAGGTATATAGCATTTTTTCACCATAAGTCTTTAGGAACTGTATAGGATCTTTGTGTTAATCAGAATAGCCAAGTCTTTCACAGTTGATCATCATTGCAACAATGCTTTTTCTATGCACAATAATTTCCCAGTTCTTCTCCCTTCACTTTGAATCAGTTCATACATACCTTGCCATGTTTTTTTTCTGAAACCATACCCCTCATCATTTCTTACAACACAGTATACTTGATCACAATCATATGCCACAACTTATTCAGCCATTTCCCAATGGATGAGTATCCCCTTGATTTCCATTTCTTTGCCACCACAAAAAAGAGATGCTGTAAGTATTTTTTGTATATTAGATCTTTTTTTTCCTTTTTCTTTGATCTCTTTGGAATACAGACCTTGCAGTGGTATTGTTAGTTGCAAATTATTTTCCAAAATGGTTGGACCAGTTTGCAACTCCACCAATGGTTCATTAGTGTACCTATTTTTCCCTCATCCCTTCTAGCATTTGTCACATCTGAGAAGTGAGGTAGTACCTCAGAGCTATTTTCATTTGCATTTCTCCAACAGTGATTTAGGGCATTTTTTTTTTCAAATGAATATAGATGACTGATTTCTTCCTCTGAAAACTGCCTGTTTATGTTGTTTGACCATTTATCAGTTGGGGAATGGCTATTATTTTTATAAATTTGACAGTTCTATACTCAGTATACATTTGAGATTTATCATGTGAAAATTGGTAGAAAATTTTTTGATAATACTTCATTGTCTGTGGCATCTTTTAACAAAATGTAATTTCTCTGATTATCTCTTTTGTTTTGTCTGAGATTATGTTTGCTACTCCTGCCTTTGTTTTATTTATTTATTTATTTATTTAATTTATTTATTAGTCTAGGCAATGGGGTTTAAGTAACTTACCCAGGATCACACAGTTGGTAAGTGTTATGTGTCTGAGGTTGGATTTAAAAATCAGGTCCTCCTGAATCCAGGGCCGGTGCTCTATCCACTGTGCCACCTAGCTGCCCCTACCCCTGCCTTTTTACTTCAGCTGAAACACATTGGATTCTGTTCCAAACCTTTATTTCAACTGTTGTATTTCTTTTCAAGTGTGTCTCTTATAAACGACATATTGTTGGATTCTGGTTTCTAATTCACTCTGCTTTCTGCTTCCATTTTATGGGTAAACTCATCCCATTCACATTGACATTTATGATTACTAAACTCTGTATTTTCCTCCATCCCATTATCTTCTGCTTTTTCCTCTCTCTTTTTATCCTGTCCCTCCTGAAAAATCTATTTTGCTTCTAACCAATGTCTCCCTTAATTTTCCCTCCCCTTTATCACCCACACACACCCTTTTTCTCTTATCCCCTTCCCCTCCTGTTTCTCTACTGGATTAGTTACACTTCTATACACAACTGAATATGGATGTATGTATATAGATAGATATATACACATGCATATGTGTGTATGTATGTACATATATGTATATGTATTTTCCCTTCTTTTAACCAATTCCTATTAATACTACCTCCTTTGCCTTCTGAAATATCATATTTAAAGACCTCCATTCCTTTAAAGGAGAAGCTGCTAACTCCTGTGGGATCCTGATTGTGGCTTAATGATACTTGAATTGTTTCTTTCTGGCTACTTGCAGTATTTTCTCTTTGACCTGTGAGTTCTGAAGTTTGGCTATAAAATTCTGGGGGGGGGGTTTCATTTTGGGTCTCATTCAGGAGGTGATTGGTGGGTTCTTTTAATTTATATTTTACTCTCTGGATCAAAGATATTGGAGCCATTTTCCTAGATAGTTTATTGATATCTAGGCTCTTTCTTTGATGATGGCTTTGATGTAATAGAATAATTCTTGAATTATCTTTTCTCATTCTATTTGCCAGGTCATTTGTTTTCCTGATGAGATATTTCACATTTTCTTCTATATTTTAATTCCCTTGACTTTGTTTTCTTGTTGCTTAATGTCTCATGGAGTCATTACCTTCCACTTGCCCAATTCTAATTTTTAAAGAATTATTTCTTCAGTGAGATTTTGTACCTCTTTTTCCATTTAGCCAATTCTGCTTTTTAAAATGTTCTTTTATTCAGTGAATTTTTGTATCTCCTTTTCCATTTGACTTACTCTGCTTTTTAAGGAGTTTTCTTTTTTTTTTTAGGCAATTGGGGTTAAGTGACTTGCCCAGGGTCACACAGCCAGTAAGCGTCAAGTGTTTGGTCTGAGGCCAGATTTGAACTCAGGTCCTCCTAACTTCAGGGCCAGTGCTCTATCCACTGTGCCACCTAGCTGCCCTTAAGGAGTTCTTTTCTTCAATGAATTTTTGTGCCTCTTCTATGAAGCTGTTACTTCTTTTTTCATAGCTTTCTTGTATCACTCTCATTTTTTTTCCCAATTTTTCCTCTACCACTCATCACTTTCTTTAACTCTTCCAAGAATTTTTGTTGGACTTGGGTCCAATTAGCACTTTTCTTTGAGGATTTTTTGGTAGCTTTTTTTATACTGTCATCTTCTGAGTTTATTTGTTGGTCTTCCCTGCCACAGTAATAGTTTTTTTTTTTTTATGGTCAACTTCTTTTTTTGGCTATTTGCTCATATTTCCTGGCCTATTTCTTAACTTTAAGCTAAAGTTAAGCTCTGCTGTCCTGGGACTGGGAAGGTACTGCCCCAAGCTTCAGGCTTTTTGTGCTGCTATTTTCAGAGATAGTTCTGAGGGTCTGCAATGTTTCAGTGCTTCTAAGGTAGTGTGATCCTAGGAGAGGTGTGGCCACTGCTTTCCTGTTCTGCCCTCTAGTTTTTACCAAGGAAGAGCTCCTGGTTCCCTGCAACTGCATGTGCTCGCACTCCTCTCTGCTTTGGTACTGCGACCAGGGCTCCTGCTTCCTTGTCACCAACCACTAGCACCCTTCTCCATCTGAGAACTGTGTATAGGCAATAGAGCTGTCAATTTATTCCAGCTGTACCCAGGGCCAATAAAGGGTCCCCTGTAATCTCTTTCTGAGCAGTTGTCTAACCCCTTCACTGTCTCTGACCTGAGAGCTCCCAAAGCTGCTGCTCCTGCTATGGCCACTATTGTCAACCCATGCATGGGCTCTAGACAGACCTCCACCAGACTTCCACCCCAGTGTTACAGACATCTCCTGCCTACCTCTTAAGTCTGCTTAGGCCAGAAAAAATATCTCACCTCATCTTTTGATTGGTTCTGCCACTCCATAATTTAATTTGAGGTGTTAATTTAAAGTTATTTGGGGGAATATTGGGAGAATTCAGCTGGGTGGCTACCTCTATCTGCCATCTTGGCCTTATCTATACCTTATTTGAATAGGTCAGGTTTCAGTTATTTTAATTGTATAATATATCATATTCCCCTTTTTATTCTTTTTTCCCACTTGAAATTAAGTTTTATCTTTATTTTAACAAGTCAGAGTATAATACACAGATAGTTTATTTAATATCAGTAGCATTTCCTAGCTTTTAAAGTATAATCAATTTCGTGTTTGTGATGATGTTTAATGTTCACTGTAGCAATGCTTCTCAATTTTTTTCTCAAAGAAAATATTCATAATGCATAGGCAAGAAGATAATCCCAAAAAGATGGTGGAGTAGGAGGAGGAAGTATGGACCAGCTCTCCCAACAACTACTCTAACAAAGTCTAAGAAGAGCACCAGACCAAATAGAGATTGGTAATAAATACAAAAAGTTCCAATCTGGAAAATAAAAGTGAAAAGAATGTCCATGATTAAAAGCTAGGATAGACATGCCCAAGAAAAAATTCTAGAAGATAATAACTTCCAAACTCTTAAAAACAAAGCTTCAGAGAAAAATACAACTTTGCTATTAGGCCAAACAATGCCTAGAAGAAATAAAGCAAGACTTTAAAAAAGAGTTCTTAAAGGAATTATAAATGCAATAAAAAAGAAAACTAGAGGAAAGAATTAGAAAAGAAATGAGAAATATTGAGAAAAAATATATGAAGAAGAATGAATACCTTGCACAAGAGATAAAAAAAAAACTTTACTGAAGGAATGGACTACTTAAAAATTGGAAAGTAACAAACAGAAGTTAATTACTCCATGAGACAACAAAAATATTAAAATGAAGCCTGGAAAAAATGACTGAAAAATAGAAGAAAATGTAAGGTACTTCATATCAAAATAAGTCACCTAAAACAGATAAAGGAGAAATAATTTTTAAAATTATCAGACTATCTGAAAACCATAATCAAAAAACAAAAAAAAATTCTGGGTATCGTATTTCAAGAAATCATGAAAGAAAACTACAAAATTCTATTTTGTTATTATTCAGTCATTTTTCAGTAATGTCTAACTCTCCATGACCCCTTTTGGGGTTTTTTTGGCAAAGATAATGTATAAGTTTACCATTTTCTTCACCAGCTCATTTTATAGATGAGGAAACTGAGGTGAAGAGGGTTAAGTAACTTCAAGGCCACATTTGAACTCAGAAACATGAGTACTCCTGACTCCAGACCCAACACTCTATCCACTACACTACCTAGCACTTAAAGTGAGAACCTGAAAAGATCTTAGCTTAAAAGGGGCAGGGTCTCCCATTGCATCCTGAGCCATTTCCAGTCATCCTGATGACTATATGGCCACTGGACCCAGATGCCTCTGGAGGAGAAAGTGAGGCTGGTTACCTTGCATAGCCCTTCCTCACTCAAATCAAAGTCAATTGAAAGTCATGTCATCATCTCCCTGTTGTCATGGTCCTCTTCAAGAACGAAGGACAAACACAAGCTGTTTCTTGTTGACTTTGGATGAACAAAATAACAACTCTACCAACTCTCTTCATTAGTCTCACTAAAGAGAAACTATAAACCATCACTCTATTCACGTGCAACTTCTTTTTGTTTTCTGAATGGTTACTATGGCTATTTTTCCTAATCACAAAATTGCTGAAATAACAAATTAAAGAAATAAGCAAAAGCATGAGAATTCTAAAACATTAACATAATTTGACAATATTAATATATAATAATTATTATATTGATAATTAATATAAATTTAGACACAGTGTTGTTATAATTTTGATTAATATCTAGTAATAAAATAATAGTAAGGGAAATAAGCAACAAGAGAAGGGAAGTGAGATGCATGCTTTTAGGGAAAGTTGGAACCCAGAACGGAAATAGTTGAAGAGACATGGATCATGACATGTCCCAGCCATATGGAAGATAAAATGCTTATTGCAAAGGAATGGGTCAGGACTAAACCACATGATTTCATTTACAGGATCATATCTATCAAGGTGCATTGATTATGTCTAGCATTACCTCCCTCATGAATTAATATTTCTAAGACTAAATCATGGCAGAAAATATGATGGGGTAAGATCTTTACAAGTAAAAACAGAAATTGGATAGAAGTGGTGGCTCAAACCTGGTGTTCTAAAGCTTTCCATGAGGAACACAGAGAGGTGAAAGAAGTGACAAATCAAGGGTAAGACCTAGAATCAGAGAGAAATGAAGAATAGATTGGAAAATAGAGAATTAATGAAGAGAATACAAAGAAAATTTAGAAAAAAGGAAGAGTAAAATGAAAATCAACAAACATAAGAAGAAAATCTATAATCATGGAATAGAGGAAGAAGAAGAAATTGTGAAATAGCCCCCTAACTGAGAAGAAGAAAGAAAAGAAATAAAAATAGTAATTAATACAAAGAACACAAGGAAAAGATGCAGACCTAAATTGATACATGATAATAACACAATGAATAATAAGTAGATCAGAGAACAAAATATGGGAACAATTAATGACTGTCTGAAAGACTATGACAATGATGAGAAAAACATGCCAAAACTTCTGGGATAAAAGAAAAGGAAAAGTTTTAACCTTAAGAAAATATATGAATAAAATGGAAAAGGAGTAAATAAATGAAATAAATATATAGTTAAAGAACTGGAAAACAAACACAAAACATGGACATGTAAAGATTAGAGGAGAAATAAATAAGAAACCCCAAAGGACTAAAAGGACAAAAGACTAGAGAACTGATTAACCAGGACCACTATTTCAAGATGGCCCCCAATAAAGCTTCACCTCAGTCACATTTTAATTCACTCTCTGAAACAGATACCCCCCCACATATTATTTTACAATCCTCTTTTATAGGCTCTCTCCCTTCCCCTTGCCTTAGAATATAAGCTTCCCTATATCAAGGACTTTGTAATTTGCTTGTAGCTGTATCCCTTTTATTTTGCATAGTACTTGGCATGAGTAAAAAAAACTCAATAAATATTATCTCTCAGTGTAAAAACTGGTTGTCTGAAGTGCCTAATAAGATGGGTAAACCTTTAGCCAACCTGAATAAAATAGAAGAGGGAGAAAAATCAAATTAATAAAATTAAATTTTAAATGAATAGGGTAAAATCACCACAGAAATAAAATTATCACAACCTACAACACAGTTACATGCCAACAAAACTGAAATATTCAAAAGAAATAGAATAGTATCTACAAAAAGATAAAATATCAAAACAACATAAAAAGAGATAGAAGTCTTCAATAATCTAACAGGAGGAGGAAGAAGAGGAAGAGGAGAAATTGAGAATGCTGTGAAAGAACTATCAAAGGAAAACAAAAAGAAAAACTTGGTCCAAATTGAAGGAATTCTGTGAAACTTTTAAAAACCAATTAATGCCATGAGACTTTGCCTGATAGAAGCACAATGTGCTCTTAGAGAAAAATAAGTTCTGTGAGAAAAAAATAATTTGACCTATTAAAATAATTTCAGGAAGTAACTCAGATGAAACTCCCCATATTAGTCAATTGTAATTGTTGCTGTACTGTAATGTAAAGCAATGCAGAACCAGCACCTGAATAGGAATTTTTGACATCAAAGATTTTATCAAGATCCTGAAAATATACAGATTTCTCATGAATTTAGAGATTCTTTCTGTTCTGTGTTTGCCCAAAAGACTTCTTGGGGTTTCTACATGTTGGAATGCTGTTACTGAGACTAGTTATTGCATTCTTTTTCAAACGGTTTTACTGTTGTGAAAGACATCGCAACTATAAAACTGTTATTCATGTGACATCAAGCATATAAGTACCTTAAAAAGCTAAAAGTAAAATATACAAGTAAGTAAAAATAACTTGCTTTGTGAATGTTAAATCAATACCCCATTTAACAAGACAGAGTCGTAGGTGGCTCTGGCATTTTGGGACAAGACAAACTTCTAAAAAATACATTTTTATTGATATCTTTTGTTTTTACTTCCCCTGCATTTCTCAGTGTCAGGCATTGCTGAAAGTTTGAGTAGTAGAGTCTCGGTGCAAGTCAGATGGTAACAAGGAGAATTATACAGGGGAAAGAAGAGGCCAAATGCCAGGTTTTCCAATGAAGGAAATTCAGGAAGTGACACTAGAGATCTGTAGCCAAGAAGTCAGTTATAGGGAAGACAGCTTTATGAGGAATAGGCATGAAATGATCATGGCTGGGAAGACTGATTTGTGTGCCCAGTGCCCAATGACCTAAAAGCTGTTATGCACAGGCACCATTCTTTCCTGTCTGAGGCTCCATTCACTTTTTGCACCTGTGTCTATGGAGCAGTGTGAACACTACTCCCATCCCCTATCTTTTCTCTCCTCAAACTCATACACACACACACACACACACACACACACACACATATACATGCATACACAAATGCACACATACAGACTCTCAGAAACACACATACATACCCACAAATACCTAGAGGGTCTCAGTGGGCTGACCACACTTGGTCAAGGATTAAACAGATGTCAGAAGTGAAAAACATGGATCAATGTTCTTGGCAAAATGTTCTGTATCGTCATCCAGCCTACAACCTTCCATTCCATTGCACACACATATATGCATATTACATATGTGTGTATGACTATATATATACATATGTATATGTGCACATGTATTAGAATTATGCCCCTTATATTAGTAGTTCAGTCCCTACTTACCCATTAATTCATCTAGAACATCCTTCACTACTAGAGGAGTTTGTTGGTTAAAGACGGTGAAAATCTGGGCCCTTATGAACTGTCTGGATCAATGTCCAATAAAAGATCAGGCAATTCTGCATGATGTCAGGAAGCTTTTTTTTTTTATCCAGTTCCACAGGTTCTCCAGTTATGTTATTGGGAAGTATCTAATGTTCCTATCACTCAGTTTCTAGGAGAATTAGTAGACAGATGTTTTGATAGTCAGATAATGGTGTCAATCTGTAGGAGTTTACCAAAGGTCCAGTGGTGGTAAACAGCACATTTACTTATACGCAGAGCCTTGGAAATCTATATGGTAGTTTATAAGTCTACCTAGGCAGCCTGCAAATTTTCCAGGTAGTGTTTGACTGCCAGGATGGTTGCATGAGTCATAAGTCCTGGGAAGAAACAAGGATGGAAAAGCTGACAAATTTTAAATAGAGGAATAAGTGGAATTATTATAACAGAGAACAGCAGTAGCTGGCAAGGGAATGGGCAAGTAGTAATCCTTACAGCAATGAATGATGCAATAGAGAGAATATTGCTTCAAAGTAGAGGTGATTCTTTTTGTTTGGTCATGACTCTGGAGGTGGCACAGCTAGGATAGAGTGGAAAGCACTAACTGAGGGGATGGAATTTTTGTGTCAAATACCTGATTGGAGTTTGATATACAAGAAGTATAAACAACTAATAGAAAGATGTGAGACCAAAAGCTATTCCCCAATAGGTAAATAATAAAAGGACATGAACAAAATGTTCTCAAAAGAATTGCAAGTTATTAATAACCATATAAAAGAATTCTCCAAGTCATGAATAATATGAGAAATGTACATGAAAACAACCTTGAGGTTTCACCTTACACTCAACAAATTGGCAAAGATAACATAAGTTGGGAATAATCAGTGAAAAGTTAGGTGCACCAATGGATTACTGGTGGAGTTATGAATTGGTTCAACCCTTCTGAAAAGCAACTTAGAATTATCCAAACAAAGTAGCTAAAATGCACATACCTTTTGACTCAGAAATCTCACTGTTAGGCATGTACCCAGAATACCAGCATTTTTTTGTGGTAGCAAAGAATTGGAGGCAAAGTGGATGCCTCTCTATTGGGAACTGAGAAAAAAAAATTATGGTACCTAAATTTAATGGAATATTACTCTTCTGTAAGAAATAATGAATATTGCAAAGTACAGAAATGTTTATATGAAATGATGCAAAGAGAAATTAGCAGATACAGATAAATAATATTTACAGTGACTACAATAATTTAAATGGAAAGAACAACCACCATAAAACAATTAAAACTGAATGTCAGATTTTTTGATTGTCACATTTGTGTTGCTGACTCTTTTCTTTCTAGCACTTTCTAAAAAAATTTTGTTATAACAGATATCTCTGGAATAGGGTTAAAGGAATTGTGGGACAAAAGATATTAAGCAAAATCTACTTTAAAAAAAAAAGAGCAGTTATAGCCACGACTGTAGTAATATGCCCTTCAGGTCCATCCCAGATAATCCCACAGCATCCATTAGGCTGACCAGTGTGAGAGATTATGGGTCTTATAGTAACATAAAAGATGTGGTTGGGGTCAGATGGCAAAGGGAACACTGGATCAGTTATTATTGGGAATACTGGATCACTCAATTAACAAGGATTCATTAAGTACCAGTTATAAACCAGGAACCTTGCTACTCTCTGAGGATACAAATTAAAAAAAAGAAAAGTAATTCCTGCCCCCAAGGACCTTACAGTTTAATGGGGGAGAAATAGACATAGACATAAAAGAGATACATGGTAATTTTGAGGGAGGGTTACTAGCAACTAAAAGGACCAGAAAAGGTCTTAGGTAGAATATGACATTTTATCTGAATCTTGAAGGAAACTAGGTGAAGAGAGAAAGAATTTCAGGCATGGGGTAGAGCTAGTACAAAGGGACAGCAATGGGAGATGCAGGGTCATGTGTGAAGAAGTGAGAGAACAGCAGTTTGGCTGGATCACAAAGTCCAGTAAGGGAGTAGAGGCTGGGAAAAAATGAGGTGGTACCAGGTTGTGAAGGCCTTTAAAATCTCAATAGAAGAATTTCTCTTTGATCTTAGAGGTAATAGGGAGTAAGGAGTGGCATGGTAGAATTACCCTTGAGGCAACCATTTTGGCAGCTGTGTGGAAGATGAAATTAGAGAGAGAAGAAACTGAAGGAAGGGATTCCAATAGGAAGGCAATTATAATAGTTCAGGTGAAAGGTGAAGGGCTGGAATAGAGTGATGGCTATATGAATAGCTACAAGGGCATATGAGAGATGTTGTATAGGTAGAAATAGGTAGAAGGTTTGTCAACTTATTGGATGTGTGAGTAAGGAAGAAGAGCCCAAGTAGGACTCCTAAGTTGCAAACTTGGGAGAATGGAAAAGTGGTGAGACTCAATAGAAATAGGGATGTTTGGAAGAGGGATGGTTTTAGGGAGAAACAAATTATGTTTTGGACATGCTATGTTCGAGATGCCTAAAACACATCCAGTTTAAAATCAATTACTGGTGATGCAGGACTGTGGCACTAAGGAAAAGGAAGGGGGGTTATACGGATGGAGACAAATATGTATTTTACTGTAGGATGCATCATGTCAAGGAGAGCTAAGGCAGGAGGGGAGAAAAACAGAGATTGAATACACAGTATTCAGAAGAGGTATTTCTAAGAAACAGTATCAGGAAAATGAGCCAAGGAGTCTGACAAAGAGACAATATGGTATATATGGAGTGTTCTCAATTCAGTGTCTTATATGCAATTTTTCTATGTATACTTTGCCTTTCTCTTGTCCCTAAATTCCATCCCTAAATGAATCCCTTGAAGAAATGCCAGGAGCAAAGCCAAATAGATCCCACATGATTTCAATTCACTTTTTCTTATTTTAATTTTTTTTAAGATTGCTATTTTCCTCTGGTTAACAGAGAACAAAATTACTCTTTGAAAATGCAAAGACACAATAAAGTTTGATACACAACTCCATAAAGCACCTACCTGGATTGCATCAAAATGTAATTTAGATAAAGAATAAAATACCACAGCAATCACAGCTAATTAATCTAATTAAGGTCAAAATGAAGAAAAGAATATTATCCCCAATGCCTACTCCCAGTCCTATTATTCATTCCAAGGATAAGTAAATCATTTTGGTTTAGTACCTAACTCAAGCCATTGTTGGCTAACTTTAATTAAAATAATCTTAAACAAAAGAAATACAAATTCACTTAATACATGTTCCAACTAAATATAAACCTTAGGTAAATAATGATGTAAATTTCTGAAGATGGAGATATTTCAAGTAATGAATTTTCCCTATTTGTCTCATCTGTGTTGCATAATGGCAGAGCAGAATAATAATAAAAACCATTTACTGCTACTTGAACTGTACTCATTTTCCAAAGACTTCACTTTATGAAAAAGTATACCAGCAAGATGAGATGATAACTATGCAAGAGGAGACTGTTTACCCCAGAAGTGTCAAACATGCACCAGTAATATTGCTGGGCAATACTCCCTAGTATGTCTGAACCAGATAAATGTTTAATTGGGAAATATTTAACAGAATAAATAAAAATACAACAGGACATAGCTAATGCTGATATGTGGCTTTCAAAGACAATATACCACCACATGGATTCTTACATATGGTTTAGTGGCCCCCCCTTTTCTTTTTTTTCTTCTTAATTTTTTTCCAATTTTTTTTATCATTTTTATTTAAAGTTTTAAGTTCTAAATTGTATCTCTCCCTTCCCTCCCCCCTCTCTGAGATGGTAAGCAATCAGATATAGGTTATACATGTGTAATTATGTAAAACATTTGCATATTAGTCATTTTGTTCAAGAAGACTCAAATAAAAGGAAAAAAAATGAAAGAAAGTGAAAATAGCATGCTTCAGTCTGTATTCAATCAATTCCACCTTTCTATGAAGGCAGATAGTATGTTTCATTAGTCCTTTGGGATTGTCTTGGACCATTGTATTGCTGAGAATAGTTAAGTCATTCACAGTTCTTCACTGAACAATATTGCTCTTACTATGTACAACATTCCCCTGGTTCTGTTCACTTCACTTTGTATCAGTTCATGTAGGTCTTTCCAGGTTTTTTTCAGAAATCATCCTGCTTTTCATTTTTTTAATAGCACAATAATATCCCATTACAATCCTATACCATAGCCTGTTTAACCATTCCCCAATTGATGAGCATCCCTTTGATTTCCAGTTCTTAGCCACTACAAAAAAGAATTTATCTTTCTTCTTTTCCAGCCTGGAAGGTGGGAGGAATAGGAAATAAATGTTTGTTAATTGAAAAAAATTTTAATAAAAGGAATGGAAAAGCTCCTTCTATAAAGATCTCTACTGTCAAGGGTTGTAATAAAACTAGAGGACCACATGCCACAAGTTAGCTAAACCTATGATAGCTGGGAATATAGGTATGTTTTCATGGGAACTGACAAATTAAGAGAGGTTTTTTCAAAAATCCCCAAGTTCTCTTCTGTGTGTGGTCTTCTCAAGGTAGCAGATTAAAACTTCCTATTGCTCTTTACATCTACATAGTGACTGTGCTGTATCTGTATCCCTTTGCACATAACTCTTGTCTACAGGCTGGTTTGCTACTGTAAATCACATACTTCCTAAGAGGGTTTCACAGCTTAGTGAATACTTTACTCCCTTTTCACCTTTGGCATGACAAAATCCAGGCCCGACTCAATCAAAAGGCTGGATTGAAAGGGGTGGAAATTTAGTGAATTTGGTAGAAACACGAACCTCACCTAAATATAATGATTTCTATGAAGGTACAGACTCTGAATGGACTTTTTCTTTGACTTTTTTTTTCTTCTTCCAAAAGGTTTTTTTTTCAGAATTTATCATCAATATAAAAAACTAACATGTATTTGTTTACTTTTCTAATTTTTAACAACATAATAGTTACAAAGAATAATGCAAAGAGAGGATAATCAAAAATATACAGTGTACTACCCAGATAGTAATAAAACCTGACTCTCTACTTTCCTATACTTCCCCCCACCACATATATAAGTATAAGGAAAAAAAATTATTAAGGATACAGAACTCAGGTAATGTAATATAACTGATAACTACCAGGGATTAGTACCAATAATAGACCAACTTGGCATACAGCAACTGGAAAGGGAGTGACTCATTTTGTTTAAAGGTTTCTTGGAGGGGAAAGCTTTTCAAGACCAAGAAATAGAATCATGCTTCCCAGGGCATGAACACAATAAGCACTGATTATGGGCTCACTGACTAAATGATGTCAGATGGCAAGAGTCTGAAACTGCCCTTTAAATCTTACAAATAGACCGCATGTACCCATATAATCAGCAAGGAAAGGCTCCTCACTCTCTCTCCTTAGGACCATATAAGGATATTCCATTAAATGAAAGATTAAGACCTCTATGCTTCCAAAGACTTCAATAATTCCATGATCTCATAGTACTCTTTCCAATGATGCATAACACAACTCAAACACTTTCTCATCTAGTATAATGCATGTCCATATGTTCCCATGAATCCTTCATAAAGGATCCACTAGAGGCCACCTTCTAGGACTTTTCACATCATGTGAGAAACAATAGAGCAATGAAAACTATTAACCTTCTTCCTTCACACCAGCTTCATGACTGACCTACTTCTTTTTCTTATCACATATATTCTAGACCATATGCTTAGGCTACTTCATTTTTGGAAGTCTTTATTTATAACATAGCATAGCAAATTTATCAACATATACCTCTCCATTGCTTTTTAGATTATAATTTTGATTCTTCAGAGATTGGGGTGTGCTGCAATTCGCAGACATACAGAGGGAAATTATTCATGTTGAAATGCTAGATTTTTGTTTCAGGGAGCATATTAGAATTATTAATATCAACTGTGTAATCACCCACATGAAAGGTAGCACTATCTATTCATCCCATTCAATTCTGGTCCCATATCATTGGTCATCTGCAGTGGTGGTCTGACACACACATACACACATGTATGTATATGTGTATGTAGACATCTATGAATTATTATGGATCTCATGTAAAAGATTCCACCGTGTTCTAAGGCTTGATGCAAACAGCATAATGGTATCTACCAAAAGGAGAATCTGAAATATGTCACCATATAGAAGGCATCTTTCTGATTTGGAATCTGTATCAGACATCTTCCGTGGCAGTACCAAATCCTTTTGGAGAGCATAAGTCTCATCTTTCATTTATGTTTCTAAATAGAATGCTATTCAATAAATTTGCATCTACTGTTACATTTATCAAGGAATCTTATATGATGTTCAGATATGCATGGGAAACACCTTGTTAGAAGAAAGACTTTTAGGATACACTTTGATTTATTGAACTAAATGCTTTTTTAAAAAATCAAACAACAAACACAATTGGAAACTGTATTCTCAGTACCTTTCAGACAAATGGATGGTGGTAAGATATGGTCTGCTGATCTTTTTTCAAAAGGCTTCCTGTCATATTGTCATATTTTCATCAAGCATACCATGAATGTCTGAAGATAATTGTTTTAAAAAATCTTGTAAAGATGAAAACACAGACTGAATTGATGATGAAGTGATGGTTATTGGTATACTTTCAATTGCATTTCATTTCTTTTTTGTTTGTTTGTTTGCTTTTTAATTTTTTTTTTAATTTTTAGGCAATTGGGGTTAAGTGACTTGCCCAGGGTCACACAGCTAGTAAGTATCAAGTGTTTGGTCTGAGGCCAAATTTGAACTCAGGTCCTCCTGACTTCAGGGCCAGTGCTTTATCCACTGAGCCACCTAGCTGCCCCTCAATTGCATTTCAGTAGCAATACCATCAAGCTTTTTTCCACTCATTAATCATCTAAACCTTTAGTTATCTCAAGAATTGATTCCTCAAGTTAAAAATGATATTGCCTCTAACACACATGCCTTCTGTGTTTACTGGGTCTTTTCCAGCTAGTTTTCCTGACTTCATCTTTACTGTAATTGCCATTTTCTCACACAGCATGTCAGAAATGGTGATATTCTAGCCTAAATGTGTGCTTCCAGTGTCATCAATGATGAGTCTCTTAAAGAAAATACATCAGATATGTTCCATTTTTCCATCTCTTTGTAAGTCTTTACACTTTTATCTAGAAATACCATTTGACCAAATGAAAGCCATGCCAAGCTTTCTGAAGACTTTTTTGCTTGTTTTTTTTTTTGTTCTTAGAGGAAGCAATGCTCTTCATAAGTTTCTACTATTCTTTCCTGTGAGATTTTACAGATGAGTATATAGGTATTCTAAACTCCTGTTTTTGTTGGGTACCATGTCTCTCCATTTAGCAAGGACATCAAGTATTTGTTAAATTTGGTGGTTTCTAGGGTCTTCTGGCCTCCACTTTGTGCCAATTGCTTTCAACCAAGACAGTCATAATGATGAGGATGATTACTGATAATACTTTGTACCTATTTCACTGACATGCACTTTCATTTTTGCTCTTTTCCTATTTAAAAATTATAGCAGTAATTGAGTTTAAATGTTTTTGACATATTTTAGAAATTTAACATTCACCACAATATAGGCATATTATTATTTATTGTATTGAAAGATATGCAGTCGATAGTATATGAATATAAAAGAAAACTAAACACATGGGTCTTCTTTTTCATTACCAAAAAAAATATTTATCAGCTTTTTAGTTATGCATGGTGCTGTATTATATGAGACACATAATCCTGTTTTTTACTATCTTCTTTTTTATATAACATTTTATTTTTTTCCCAATTACATGTGAAGAAAATTTGTAACATTCATTTTCATAAATATTGAGTTCTAAATCTTACCCAGCAAAACAGGAAGCAATTTGATATAGATTATGTATGTGCAATAATGCAAAACATATGTTCATATTATATTGTGAAAGAAAACACAGACCAAAGAAAAAAAAATTGAAAAATTGTATGTTTCAATCGGCATTCAGACTCCATCAGTTCATTCTCTGGATATGGATAGCATTTTTCATCATGAATTCTTTCAGATTTTCTTGGATTATTGTATTGCTCAGAATAGCTAAATTATTCTCAGTTGATTGTTGTATATTATTGTTGTAACTGTGTATAATGTTCCATTGGTTCTGATCACCTCACTTTGCATCAGTTCATGTAAGTCTTTCCAGGTTTTTCTGAAGTCATCCTGCTTGACATTTCTTATAGCACAATAGTATTCCATTACAAGCATATACCACAACTTGTTCAGCCTTTTCCCAATTGATGGGCATCCTTGCAATTTCCATTTCTTTGCCACCACAAAAAGAACTGCTTTACTTTTGTACAAATAGCCCACCCATCTCCTTTGTAAATCTCTTTGGGATACAGACCCAGCAGTGGTATTGCCAGATCAAAGGGCATGCACAATTTGGTTGCTCTTTGGACATAGTTCCAAATTGCTCTCCAGAATGGTTGGATCAGTTCACAGCTCCACCAACAGCACATTAACATCCCAATTTTCCCCCATCCCCTCCAACATTTGTCATTTTCCTTTTCTGTCATATTACCTAATCTGATAGGTGTGAAGTGGTACCTCAGATTTCCTGAAAGCAATTTAAACCATTCTATTCCTTCTTTTTCTACTCTGGACCCAGTTCATTTTAGGTATTAATATTCTTTTTTTTAAATTTATTTATTTTTAGTTTTCAACATTGACTTCTACAAGATTTTGAGTTCTAAATTTTCACCCCATCTCACCCCTCCCCCACCCCAAGATGGCATGTATTCTGAATACCCCTTTTCCTAGTTTGCTTTCCCTGCTATCTCTTCCCCCCTTCCCCTTCTATTTTCCTGTAGGGCAGGATAGATTTCTGTACCCTACTTCCTGTATTTCTTATTTCCCAGTTGCATGTGAAAACATTTTTTAAACATGTGTTTTTAAAATTTGGGGTTCCAAATTTTCTCCCTTCCTCCCTCCCCACCCACCCTCATTGAAAACGCAAGCAACTCAATACAGGTTATACATGTGCTGTCATGTAAAACATTTCCATAATAGTCATGTTGTGAAAAACTAACTCTATTTCCCTTAATTCTATTCCACTCCCCATGTATTCTATTCTTTCTTTTGACCCTGTCCCTCATCAGAAGTGTCTGCTTCTGATTACCCCTCTCCCAATCTGTCCTCCCCTCTATCATCTTCCTGCTCTCTAGTCCCCTTCCCCCCCATTTTCCTGTAGAGCAAGATAGATTTCCATATCCAATTAAGTGTGTATGTTATTCGCTCCTTAAGCCAAATCTGATTAGAATAAGATTCACTCATTCCCTCTCACCTTCCCCCATTTCCTCTCCACTGTAAGAGCCTTTTCTTTTCTGTTTTTTTGTGAGATAATTTACCCCATTCTACCTCTCCCTTTCTCCTTCTCCCAGTATAATCCTCTCTCACCCATTAATTTTATTCTCCAGATATCACCCCTTCATCTTCAACTCACCCTGTGCCCTTTATCTATCTATCTATCTATCTATATATATATATATATACACATATACATACATATATTTTTTCCCTCCAACTATTCTAATACTGACAAAGGCCTCATGAGTTACAAATATCATCTTTCCCTGCAGGAATGTAAACAGTTCAACCTTAGTAAGTCTTATGATTTCTCTATCCTGTTTACCTCTTCATGTTCCACTTGAGTCTTCTCTTGAAAGTCCTCTGATTCACTAAATGACCATTTTTTCCCCTGAAGGATTATACTTGGTTTTGCTGGGTAGGTGATTCTTGGTTGTAATCCTATCTCCTTTGCCCTCGGGAATATCCCATGCCCTGCGGTCCCTTAATGTAGAAGCTGCTAAATCTTGTGTTATCCTGATTGTGTTTCCACAATACTTGAATTATTTCTTTCTAGCTGCTTGTAATATTTTCTCCTTGACTTGGGAACTCTGGAACTTGGCTACAATATTCCTAGGTGTTTTCCTTTGGGGATCTCTTTCAGGAGGAGATCGGTGGATTCTTTCAATTTCTATTTTGCCCTCTGGTTCTAAAACATCAGGGCAGTTTTCCTAGATAATTTCTTGAAAGATGATGTCTAGGCTCTTTTTTTGATCATGGCTTTCAGATAGTCCAATAATTTTTAAATTCTCTCTCCTGGATCTATTTTCCAGGTCAGTTGTTTTTCCTATGAGATATTTCACATTCTCTTCTAATTTTTCATTCTTTTGGATTTGTTTTACAGTGTCTTGATTTCTCATCAAGTCACTAGCTTCCAATTGCTCTATTCTAATTTTTAAGGAAGTATTTTCTTCAGTAAGCTTTTGGACTTCCTTTTCCATTTGGCCAATTTTGCTTTTTAGAGCATTTTTCTCCTCATTGGCTTTTTGGCCCTCTTTTGCCATTTGGGTTAAGCTATTTTTTAAAGTGTTATTTTCTTCAGTATTTTTTGGGGTCTCCTTTAGCAAGCTGTTGACTTGTTTTTCATGATTTTCTTGCATCACTCTCATTTCTCTTCTCAGTTTTTTCTCTACTTCTCTTACTTGCTTCTCAAAATCCTTTTAGAGCTCTTCCAGGGCCTGGGACTGATTCATATTTTTCTTGAAGCCTTTGAATGTAGGAGCTTTGACTTTGTCTTCTTCTGGTTGTATGTTGTGATCTTCTCTGTTACCAAAAAATAGATCCTATGATCTGACTCTTTTTGTGAGGTTTGTTCATGATCCCAGCCAATTACTTGTGTATAAATTCTTTATTAAGGCAGAGGTCTGTTTCCAATGTGGAGAATGTACTGTTGGGGGTTTGTACAGCTGTTTTCAGAGATACTTCTAGGGACCTGTAAATTTTCAGTTCTTTCAAGCTGGTATGATAAGGGGCGAGGTGTTTACTCCTTTCCTGGCCTGTGCTCTGGTCTATGAGTGACCACAAGCACTTTTTTTCTGTCTTGCAACTGTGAAGAGGATTTCCTCTCCACCACCACTACATGTTCCACCATGCCAGGACTCCTCCTTGCCCCAGGACCACCACCCAGAACTGTGACCCAGATCCAAGCACAGGCAAAGCAAGAGATTCCTGCCTCAGCATTGGCAAAGAGATTCCCTGCAATCCCCCTCTGATCAGCCACCCAATTCCCCCTCAGTCTGTAGACTGGAAGCTCAGGAAGCAGCCGCTCCCCCAGGGCCATGCTTGGGAACTGGGACTGGGACCTAGCTTTTCTCTCACTGGAGAAACAGATTTTTCCCACTGACCTTCTAAGTTGTCTTTGGCATTCGTTGGTGGAGAGGTTTGGAAACCACCACAGCTGCCTTTGATTCAGTCCTCTGAGACCTGCTCTAGGTTCACTGAGGCCTGCTTTGCCTGCACACCCATGCTGAACTGAGCTCCTCTCCCTGTGCGGAGCGATATACCTTTCTGATCAACCATCTAGGTTGTCTTGGGCTGGAAATTTGTTTCACTCTGTCTTTTTGTGGGTTCTGTTGCTTTAGAATTTGTTTAGAGCCATTTTTTTTACAAGTATTTGGAGGGGTTTAGGGCACAGCTCAAGCAAGTCACTGCTTTTACTTTGCCATCTTGGCTTCGCCCCCCAGGTATTCATATTCTCATACTTGTTTTTCTTTAGCTAATTAATAGTTTATTAATAATAATTTAGTTAATTGATAAGGTCTGAGATTTTCCCCAAAACTTTTAGGATCTTTTTCTCATTCAGATATCTTATAGCAGTCCCTCAATGCTCTCCCAATTGTATCCCCTCCAGAACAGATCTCCTCTATACATATTTAAACCAATGTTTCTGGTCTTTGTTCTCTTTAGTATCATTTCTACCTCTTCTATAAGCACCTAAGGTATTGTGATATTATGGTCCAGTTGTTGTAGTTATATTATCCTTAATTGAAAAAAATAGTTTGTTGAGAGGTGGGAGATTTTATTTGGGGGGGGGGGGATTGTAAATCCTTTCCATTTGTCTTCTGTTTATACTGGTCTTTCAATTTTATCTTGGAATGCCCTTGAGGTGATTTTACTTAGTTTGGATATCTTGACAAGATTTCCTTAAATTGGTTTTACCCACCACTGTTTTGCTGTGCTTTGTAAAGTGATACTGCCCATAACTGTCTATCATATGTTTGTATAATTTTGTTATTCTGTTTATTGTGATTAGAGTTCTTATTCTGTATATGTAATAAGACCAATTCAGAAAGATCATATTTCTCATTATCATTCAAGGCTCATAGACTGTGTCCTTCAGTTACCTACAATATATATTAATTAGAGTTAATATTCTAACCAATTATTTTCTTTGGCAACCATCTCTCTTTGTCTGGCAAGTAAATTAGATGCTTGCTGACTAGCTTTGAGGGTTATTTTATTTTCTTGTGGAAGTTAATTTACATTAGTTTACTTCGATGAAATTATTACAGTTGATACTAATTTAATTTTTATTGTCCATTTCCCATTTTTTGGATTTTTAATGACTTGTTGAAATAAATCAGGCTAAATTATTTTAATTGTACACTATATTTTTTTTTCTTTCTTCTTCTTCTTTTTTTTTTTTTAAATTCTGATCTTAGCTTTAGAGAATTGATGGTTTAACTATACACAAAGAGCTGATTCAGGGATAACTCCCACATAAATAATGTCTTTTCCTATCCATTAAAATGTAGTCAATTTATTTTGCAGTGTTATTTGATGCTTGCAATGTCCAATGCCTACCAATTATTATTTTATTTTAAGAAAATGTTCGTGACACAAAGTTACGTATGAGGTTTATACATAATGAACAAATCTTTGACCTTTCTCATTTCTTTCTCCTAAACTATATATTTCTCCCCACCCTAACCTTTTCCTTTTTTCCGCCTTGGTTTAGATAATTATGTGATCACAGGCAAACCTTTTAATCTCTCTGAGTCTCAGTTTTCTCATCTTTGAAGTGGGAATACTAATAACTACAGTATCTACCTCACAGGTTGTTGTGAGGTGCAAATGATGGAAGCTATATAAAGTGCTATACAAATATTAGCTATTTTAATTGTGGGCTTCTGCAGGACTTTATTCCTTGCATTATTCAATATTTTTATCAATGACTTGGATGAAGACATAAATTGAAGGCTTATTAAAATTGTGGATGACACTTTAGTTGGAAGGGATTCCTAATACAATGGATGATAGAGTCAGGACCCAAAATATCCCATCAGTCTAGAATAGGCTAATATGCTTTTTTTTTTTAGGTATTCAGGGTTAAGTAACTTGCCCAGGGTCACACAGCTAATATCTGAGGTCAAATTTGAACTCAGGCCTTCCTGATGCCAGGGTCAATGCTCTATCCACAGCACTTTTTAGCTTCCCCATTAATATACTTTTGACAGAGAGAAAAAAATGAATGATAAAGGTCAAGGACTGAGTCTTTTCCATAGTAAGATATCTAGGAAGAGATGTCAAAATAGAGCATGAAGTAAGAGTTAAGGGAGAAAGTAAAAGTTAAACCTGGAAACCATCTTCATAAAAGGCAGAAACTTAGGGTCTAAAGTGATCTCCAGTTCATCATTCTACTTCCAGAAAACATGATCCAAAACAATAACAACAGCTCACATTGATAAAGTGCTTTACAAAATGCTTCTTCACAACATATCACTGAGGGAGGTAGTGTCAATAATATCCTTATTTTGAAGATAAGAAAACTGAGGATCAAAAAAGTTATGACTTGCCCATGGTTACAAATTCTTGGAAGTGTTTTATCCAGCATTTAAACACTGACACCAAATCCAGGACTCTCTCCCCTAAGGAATGTAGTCTGCGTTTGGTTATTGACTCTTACAGGGGGAAGCATCCTAAGTTATCACTTGAGGATTTTTTCTTACACTTAACCATTTTTTGCAATCAGTAGGTCATCTTCCTACCTCGTGTAGAACTGTACTGCAGCAATTGAATGAAATTCCTTCCTGTTTTTAGAGAAGACAGAGAGAAGACCAGATCTATGGAGAGACTGGTTGATGCTCTTTAAGTAGTAGAAGATATCAAGACGAAGATTAAAAAATCAGGGCAGAAGTTGAAGAAACATCAATCTGGACAACATCCTTGCAGCCCAGCCACTACCAAGGAGACCTGACAAGTCATTGACAGAGAAAAGCAACAAGAACTCTTGTAGTGATTGTGCACCTGGAGGGGTCCCTTTGAAACCGCTTCCACTTTCACACACAAGGATCGAGGTAGATTCTTATGAAATTTGCAAGAATCAAATTACATGAAATTCATGTTATTCAATACCAAAGAACCCATGTGAAACAAGTTTACACATAAGGCCCCTGTGCCTTATGTCATTTTACAGGCCTGTTATGCCTCCCTACAGTAACTCTACAAAATAGTTTAAATGCTCATTTCAGGCACACACCCCATCCATATTAGAGATGAGTGAACACAACTACTTGCTAGATATTAGGAAAAATCTCAAAGTCCAATGTTTGAATTGCAATTTTAAGGGGGAACATTTTTCCAGACATATTTTTCCCTTAGCTTTTAAACCCATGTGGATTTCAAGGGAAACAATCCATCTGTTTCTGATTCATTTACACTTAACTCATCAGAATATCACTTTGTAAGAGTTATTGGGTGTCCAAGCAGCTTTTCCCCTCCTCTTTCTCCTCCTCCTCCTCCTCCTCCTCCTTTTTGGCTAAAAACAGTCAGGTATGTTGTGTCTTGATTAAACAAACATGAATCACAGAAGATTTTTGTTTTGGTTCAAAGCACAGAATCTATGTGCTTTAAGAGAGCATCAGGAGAATGTTGGCCTTTCCTCTCCTTGTTTCTAGCCACTGTGGGCCAATTCTCCACTAACGCAGTTGTCTTGATTCTCCACTACAAGGAGATTCATGGGTAATTAAAATAAAGAAGTAGATCTCATAACATCTTATAATCAATCAGCAGGCATACAGGCAGTCTATAAATAGATTACATTTCAAAAGTACATTTGTAAGTTCATTGTTCACAAATTAGGATACATTTTCCCATAGATATAATGGCTAATGGTGGTTAGGTTCCCCGGGCAATCCACAAAAATATACTTACACCATAATATATCTGAAGTGCAATACTGTGGTACTATTTCAACTATAACAAAAACATGATTGCTACCATTGTTTCTTTGGGGAAAATTCCAACTCAGGATGCCAGGAACACATCTGTCCCCATTAGCAACAGAATCTCCCCTGGGAACACCCAGTGTACAATGCTCAGGGCATGGGAAAGTCATTGGTTATGGTTGTAGTAATTCTAAAACACAGTCTATATGTACTGTGTCTATAATGAGGTTGAGAGAAAATCTCTGTCTCTAAACTACATTTCCTATAAGTCAAACTGGTATAAACTATAGCCCCTGGGAATGTGCCTCCCATCGCCTGGACTTAGGACCCATAGACCACATGGAATCAGCCAGAAAATACTTTAGAACTTCAATACTTTTGCACCTGCATCCTGGTAGCTTTCTGCTCACCATGGCAGTTCTTTACAGTTTATTTGTAATAAGGGAAAAAATATATCCAAGCTCATGTAGACCCATACGGGCAATAAATAGTCAAGGAGAACATTTGACAGGAATAAAAAAAAAATGAAACCTGCTTTAGACTTCTTGCCTTTAGTATTAAATGCCTACAATATTCTAACACTATACTAAGCACTGCAGAAACAAATATTTTAAAAATAGAAACCAAAAAAATATTGCCTGCCCTCAAGAGCTTATATTCCAATAGGAGAAGACAACACATATTCAGTCAGTCAGTCAGTCAGCTAGCATCTATTACAAACTTATTATCTACCAGGGACTGTGGTAACCCCTGAGAATGAGAAGAAAAGCCAAAAACAGTCTCTGCCCTCACAGAGCATACATTCTAATGGGAGAGACAACACATAAATAACTAAGATTACACAAGATATATGCAATGTAGATGGAGGACAATCTGAAAGGGGAAGGTATTAATATCTGCGGGTGGGGGAGGTAGAAGCAAGAGAAGTGAGAGATTGAAAGAAGCAAAGATGAGAAAGGCAGGAAGAAGTGAGCAGAAAAGAACTTTTGCTCTGAGGAAGTAGAAAAGTTTTCATTATTCATCCAATGAGGGGAGCTAATTTTATCAAAGCTTTATTAATAGAAGAATTAGGCCCAGAATTAAGGATATTTAATTGTGTTTTGACCCATTATGTTTTGATATGTTCAAATCGTAACTAGAGTATTGTGTTCAATTCTAGGGTATGACATTTTTTAAAGACCATAACAGGTAGAAGTATGTGTAGAAGAGGCAGTCAGGTTGAAAAAGTGACTAGAAAGCATGTTCTATGGTGATTGTTGAAAGAACTGGACAAGGTTACCTGACAGCAGAGAATCCTGGAGCAGGAGAGGGGGAAGAATGAGCATCAAAGCTGTCAAAGTACATGAAGGACTATAGTGTGATCGATGGATTTGTTTTGCTTGCCAAAAGGTGAAAGTAATAGAAATGGGTGGAAGCGAAAGAGGGAATAATTAGGCTTCATAAAAGGGGGGAAGTCTGAGTTAAGCAAAAGTAGAGTGGGTCATCTCAGAACATAATTAGTTCCCTATTTCAGGTCTTCAAGTACTGGCTAGGTGACCAGTTGTCTGAAGTATTCTTGTTCATGTACAGGTTGCCTTAAGGGGGATTCTATGGTCCTTTACAACTCTGAAGTTCTAGGATGCTCCATCTCCTCCATTACAGTCATCTCTGGTACTTCACTATAAGACAGAAGTGCCCTTGGGCTTTTGAAGAGTATGCTACTGGTACAGAACTATATTGCTAGGTTCTAACAAGCTGCAAAGGCTTTGAGTTGTTTGGTTATTTTTTTTAATATTTGAAAACAATAATCACGTTTCATCCCTTCTCCAAGTTGTCTGAAAACCAGCCTATGTAGTTCTGGAGAGTGCCAACACCAGGTGGTGATGGATTTCTTCAGCCATTTGTATATCTGTCACATTAAAGTTTGGAGGAGCTGAGATCTGTATTTGTGAGAAGTACAACCGTGCTACTGAAATCATGTGTCTTTGGTATATTGGGGTACTTTTAGGAAATATCTCACTGCTAAACAAGGGAAAGAGAAAATCAGTAAGGACACTGCCCCCATGCAGTGGCTGAAAGGGGGAAACTAAGAGGTCTATAGCTACAGCCTGGAGCATAAGATCCCCCTTAGAAGAGTCTCTCAAGACTTGGTTGGAGCAGCTGAAAAAAAATGTGAGCTCTTCTTATGTCTTATTCCCTTCAATTCTTACAACTAGGCAATAAAACAATTCTGAGGAGAAGAAAAATGAATACCTATTACTTCAAAACTGAGGCATACGGAAGGCATGTAAATCAATACATTATCTAGTGTTCCTTTTAAAGGGACTGCAGCACATTCACACAGAAGGGTATGTGATAGGTTGACTTCATTTACCTTTTGGGATCTGATTATCTATGTTCCACAACACCAAAAATTTGAGAGCAGACTATGGAACAAGTTTTTTGACTTCTAATCTTGTCAGGTGGAAGAATATCATATTCCCCTTGTCCCCACTCTAGAGACTGATGGCAGCTAAAGGACAGAGATCGAGCATTGGCCCTGGGCCCAGGATGACCTGAGTTCAAATCCAATCTCAGGATACTCACTAGCCATACGACCCTGGCTAAGTCACTTAACTTCTATCTGCCTTGGTTTCCCCAACTGTAAAATGGGGATAATAATAGTACCAATATTGTAGGGTTGTTATGAGGATCAAATGAGATAGTATTTGTAAAGCACTAAGCACAGTGCCTGGCACACAATAAATGTTTATTCTTTTCCTCTTTCCCTTCCCCTTTCCTTTCCCTACTGGTGGTGCTTTCACAGTGAAATGGAACGTAAATTTCCTTACTACAGAATCAAAACTTCCAATGGCTGAATCTGTGGTCAAAAAGAAAAGCCACAGATCTAACAAGTGCAGTTTAAGACTTAAAGTCTCAAGAAGAATATGGCATATAAATAGACTCAATAGTTCTTTTGTTTACCCAAGATTTCCAAGAATTTTGAGCCAAGACCTCAGAAGCTCAGCCTGTAGTTTATGGTAATAGAATAAGATTATGAGTCACAAGAACTGTATTGTAGAATTCTCCTCAAGTTGCCTTTTGACTCTGCTAACAAGTGCCTCCAACACCTGCTTCCCTCTTCCTAATAACGAACCTTATCATGTAGTTACTCCTAGGGATCATGGAAGTTCCTTAGTAACTTCACAGTCTGACAATCCTTGTTTAAAATCAGGGTATCCCCAACCTGGCTATCTAAATAATGAGATTGTTTTAAAAGTCTCTAAGAACACTTTGAGGGTACTGACCAAGACTTAAGCAGAGAAGCATGACCAGAGAAGTTACTTAATTATTCAGAAGAGTCACTCTAGGCCTGATCTTATTCCAAAGGAAATAGGAGAACAAGGAAAATTTAAGAGAAGTGTTGCAAAGTTGGACCACTTTTTAAAGTAAAAATGATCTCCTTTCTTTATGAATATGTTTTCTCAGATGAGCTAAACTAGCCCTTTCAGACTCTAAAATCATGGGTTTTCAAAAAGGCTAATGGTCTTATCACTTTAAGAGGCACTTAAGCTAACTTTGCCACCTCACAGCCACTTAAATTACAAAATTCAACCACCGCTGTCAAAAAATGAGGCAGTTAAAAAAAAAAATACCAAGCATAATGTAATTAACTTGTAGCCAAGTTAGTTTGTAAATCAAGATATTGCTTAATAGACTGAATCTTTTAGCAACATTTCCTAGGGTCCTAGGCTATTGCACCTTGGTATGTAGTTGACTATATTAATGTTAATAGCATAATACAAGGATAAACCACTGCATAATTGAGCAAATCTAAGTAATAGAATGTGTTCAGGTTCATCCAGGCTATCAGGTTAATAGTTATGCTCAACAATGAAACAAGAAACTTGGGTAATTGGCTTCCAATCCATTGGGCAAACTCACCTCAACATACTTTTAGATGTATCCTTGACCTAGTCATTTAGGAGCTAAGAATGATGATACAACTCTCCACCTGAATAATTCCAAAAATAATGCACCACCACGAAAAGTTAATGTTTCTGTACAGATTAATAGTCAACTCAAAAGAGAATCAACATTTTGTTCTAGAATGTACCAGAAAATTCCTTTATACATGCTTTCAATAATAATACAGAGATTAAAACTATCAAGAAATGAGATTACTTTGTCATTATTCTGTCAGTGAAATTAAAGAGCTCAGAAAGATAAATCATCCAGAAAATAAGAATAATTTTCAGGAACCTAGAAGAAGATATCGTTACTATATGAAGCCAACGTCTCTCAGCAACACCAGCAACAACTGGTGACCAATTACCACCAATAGGCAGATAACCACAAAAACCCTGGGAGCGGAAGCATTCACCCCTGGTTCTGCTTTCATCCCAAATGCCACAGGGAAGCAATTCCTAAAACAGGAGGCAGTATGCACCAGATGAGTCAAATCACTACCACTTTGACCACTGTCTTCATTTTGATCCCGAAGAAGACAACCCAGGTTCTTAGACCCAAGAGCGTCGGGAGTGGCAATCATTCCAGCCTAGTGTCTGCAACAGTCCCTGTGGAGAATAAGACTGATGACCTCTCTTGCAGGTACAATAACCACAGCTACTGAAAACCCTAGGTCTTCAGGCTCCCAACCTAGGTGTTATCCTTGACTCGTAGTAAGGAGTCTTACCCCTTCATATTAATCTGGTGTCAAGGATTGTCAATTTCACCTTTTTAACATCTCCCCAATTTGCCCCTATCTCTCCTCCTACCCTGCCACCATTTCATCTCATGTGTGGACTATTGCAGTAGACTGCTGGTGGGTCACCTGCCTCAAATCTCTCCCCACTCCAATCCATGCTCCATTCAGCTACCAAAGTGATTCTTTTTTTTCCCAAAGTGATTTTCTTAAAGCCCAGATCCAACCAATTTAACCACTCCCTACTGAATTAATTCCAATTTCCTCCAAAGTCAAATTCAAAATGCTCTGTTTGGCATTGAAAACCCTTCATAATCCAGCACTCCTGCTACCCTTTCAGTCTTCCTACATTTTACTACCCACCATGCACTCTTTGATCCAGTGATAAGTAGTCACCTTGTTGCTCCACAAACAAAATGCTTCATCTCTTAGCTCCAGGATTTTCTCTCACTGTCCCCAATGCCTGGAATGCTCCCTCTTTTCATCTCCACCTACTGAATTCCCTGGCTTCCTGTGAGTCCCAACTAAAATCCTATCTTCCACAAGAAGCCTTTCTCAATCTCTTAATTTTAGTGGCTTCCATCTACTCCATGTTTCCTATCTATCCTGTGCATAGCTACTTTGTACATACTTGTTTGCTGTTATTTCCCCCGTTAGACTGTGAGCTCTTTGATGGTGGAAACTATTGTTTGCCTCTTTGTATCTTATTGAGTGAACTACTCAGAATTGAGAGCGATAGGGAGACTAAAATGATATCCAGAAATTATAAATGGGTGCATTGGATACAATTAAATTCAGAAAGAGTTTATTGAGTACATGCTATGTACTCAAACATCTTGGTCTACCAGTTTTTTGATCTCCTTAATTCTCATGATCTACTCTTTCACTCCACCTATTGTGCTAGGAACTGTGGTAAAGGTAGAGTGGTACAAAAGAATTATAAGACATGATCCCAAACTTCAAGGAATTTACATTCCAGTTAATATACTCAACTCCAGAAATAAAGCCAAGTCATATACCTCCAAATGAATTAAAAATGGTAATCAAAAAAATGAGTATAATGACAACTCACATTTCTATAGCATCTTAAGGTTTATGAAGTACTTTCCTCACAAAATACTCATTGTTCCTATTTTCTCTCAAGCCTTCTGACAGATTACTGCTGGAGGGGGAGTTGGCACAATCCTGGTTTCTTATTGCTACTTCCAGATCCTCCTTATGCCACCATTACTAAGAAAACTCCCTTCCCCCTCCTTTGCGGTTCACTCTCTCCAAATATATCACCCAATACAGATCTTGGGGCAGATAAAGACAGCCCTCAGGTCATTCTTTCTTTTTTCTTAAAGAGTTCAGCCTTCCTCTCCAAAACAGTCACCTGCCAAATAGCAGTCACTGACCTTTATACCAGGTGATTTCAGCACACATGTTGATGTGTATTCAAACATCCAGGTCTACCAGTTCCTTCATCTCCTTGACTCTCATGTTCTACCCTTTCACTCCACTGCAGGCATATTCAGACACTGTCACATGCTTGGCCATTCAAAACTGATCATTTCCATGACCAAAAGTTCTGAAATTCCTTTGCAACTCGTGATTCTGAATGAGCTTGGGAAAGTCATTTATCTTCCCTGGGACTCAAGTTGTCTCATATAAAATTATGAGTTGGACTCAATGACTTCTAAAGTCCCTTCCAGGTTGAAATCCATGATTTTATGATGATCACTTCTTTCAAACCTATTGGTTGTCCTTGTCCTGACCTTTAATCCCACCAGCTATTAGTACCTTCTCATACCATCACCCTTGCCCCAGCTTCACTGTTCTTCTTTCCCAATCTATGTCTAATTAAACTGACCTTGCTCTTCTTCACACCTAACATTGAATGTCATCACACCTGTGCTTCCGTACAAGTTTGCTCCTATGCTTGGAATGTACTCCTTCTTCACCTTTACCTCTTAGAGTCTTACCTCCTACATAAAGCCTAGTGCCTACTTCCACCAAAACTACCCTGTATTTTTCTTTATATGTGTGTATGTTGTCTCTTTGAGAGAATGAAAACTCTTTGAGGTCAAAGATTGTTTCATTTGTGGTTTTGTATATCTAGCACCTAAGATAGTGCTTTGAACCTAGTAGGCATATCATAAATATTTACTGATTGGCTGAGGTAGCATGTTATCTTCCTTGTACAAATGAAGAAACTGAGTATGGATTTGCCAACAATCACACAGCTAGTAAGTATTGAAATGCTCCTGCATCCTTCAATACTCTTTGAACATTCTCAGTAGGAAGCAATAAAAGAGAGGTCATCTTCTTGCAAATTTAGGTTTATTGGGCCCCCTTTGTTATTTGTTTATTCCAAAATAGCATAATAGTCATTATTACTGGTTTAGAGGATCACACAGTAAAGATCAATTATTACAATTTGCCATATATAAAATGGGATGAATTACCAAGATATCTTTTATTATCAGGGCTGATGTTCCCCAGAATATATTTCTAAAACCTGTAAATAGCTCAGAGACTAATAAAAAAGCTACAAGCTAATAAACCCCCTCCCCAAACATAGGATGCTGAATCAAATATTAAAAAAACATATACTATATCTTCAGTCTACCATTCACTGAGTCAAGTTTTCCAATTAAAAAAAACCACAAGATTTGTGAAGCATAACTATAAATTATGTAGGCCAGCAGTCCTAATACCAACCTTAGTTATTTCATTTCCATTCTCCTCCCTCCCCTCAAAAAAGTTTCACATAGGCCTGGTTTACATTTAGACCTCAATGGAACATTTTCACAACCTTTTGCCCACACACATACAATTTTTCAGTAGGATATTCCACACCTTCTTATTCTGTTGGCTAATGTACACATGCAGGGGCTGAGAGATTCCCCAAGTCTGTAATGCTGCTACAAGTTGACTTGGAGCTATGAGAATGCCAGCTGAGTTCTCTGCAGATGTGGCCTTTGACTTACTTCAGTGGCAGCTAAGAATGCAATTGAATGCAGCTGCAAAAGAGGGGGAATCTCATTGAGCTCATGGTTGGCTGACATGCTACTTTAAATCCCACTTAATTAGCATTTCTCTGAATAGTGATCTTCTACTTGGGGGCAGCCCTCAGAAAATATCCAGCAGGAAAAGATCAGTTGCCAAACAGTGACATCTAACCCTCTTCACAGGCAGATTCATAAGAAAGGGGACTCTGATATGTTAATCTTCAGCATTTTCAACAGAATTTCCAGTTAAGCCTATACACTTTTATCTTGCTCAAACCGAGGGAAAATTCTTGTTAATACTTCTGGAGATATTTGTTCTATCCATTCATTCTTACATTTGCCACTCTCAAAAATGTGAAAAAAAAAAGTTTAAAAAAAAAACAATAACCTGACACCTAGACACTCTCCCTGAATCTGGGTCCACCTGAATGTGAAATTTCAATACAAAGCCCACAAACAGTTTTCCACTAATAACAACAAATTCAATAATTTGCCAAACATTTATTAGATGTCTATCATGGATGAAGCATGTGCTAGGCACTGTAGGAGATACAAAATTTACATAAGACATGGTTCCTGATCTTACGGAATTGATAATATAGTAGGGGAATGTATAGATATCACATATCAGTTTGTATTATAGTTAGCTGCACTAAAGATTACTCATATAGTAATAGGGGTTGGCTTTACTTAGTATTATTTCTTTGTGGAAAGGGAAGTTTCAGCCTGGAAGTCATATTGGGAAATTATTTATGCTAGAAAAATCAAATGACATCTAAAAACTTCTTTAAAAAGTACCTTTGATCACCTTGCTTGGCCCAAAAAAGAGAGGAGAAAATGTGCTTCTACACAGGAGAAAGGAGCCCAACAACAGTTCTAAAGAGAGGCTGTTCTTAGGTCCTTGTACCCTTAGTTTCACAAGTTTTCCATCACTTCCTCAATTGGTAGGAGATGGAGTTGTGCCCTATCTCTTCCATAGCCCCACATATTACCACAATAAGTTAAAATCTCTAGACTAGGGCAGTGATTCAATACCATTCCTGGGCAACTCACACAATCAGGCAGAGTTGAGGTAGGGAAGGTCAATGGGGTTGGCCAGGTGGGGTGGGGTAAATAGAGGCTCACTTAAGTGTCTCTGGTTTTCCATCTCTAATGTCATAGGAAGATTCCAAGGATTGGTTAATGATACATTCCCTTCCCTTCCCCCACTTAACAAATTCCTATAATCATGGAACAGGAAAATTTCTGGCATAGACATTTTCCAGTCAGAAAATGCCAGGAGTTTACAGAAAAGGACAGGGTGGGTATGCCAGGAAGGAGGAAATTGCAGGGTCTAGATCAGGGAAAGACTACTGCAAGAGAAGTTAGCACCCAAAACTGGAGAATAGTTTTGGATTATCAAAATCTACCCCAAGGAGTTAAGAACAGAAAGAGAACCCAAGGAGGGAGACAGAAAAGGAAGAAAAAGACAGGTAGCAGGTAAATGTTCTATCCTGGAAATTTCAGAAGGAGGGAGTTTCCACCCCCATAAAAAAATGGTAATGGTTAATAGCATTAGGCTGCAGAGGACATTGAGCAGTAGGAAGAGAATTGAACCTAGAATCAAAAGACCAACATTTGAGTCCCAGCTCTGTTGCTTTCTGGCTATGTGACCTTGGGCAAGACACTTAGCTCATCTGACCCTCAAATTAAATTTTAAAAATCAAATTTTTAGTTTTCCAGATATTTCATTCTATAGATCTAAGAATGTAGACTCATGATTGGGAAAACACCACTGATCTTGGTGATTAGGTCAGTGGTAAGCAGCTTCAGTTGTGATTACAAAGGGATAAAAGGAGAAGTAGAGAACTGGAAATATTGGGAATTGACTACTTTATAAATAAAATTCATACATGGAGGAAAGGAGAAATGAGCTTGCAGGGTCAAGGATCAGCCTTTTTTAGGCTTGAGAAGCACATTTTATGCAAATGAATAGAAGTCAGTGGGAAAGGAAAGAATAAAAATGCATGGAGAAGGGAGTCAATGAAGAATGACTGCTGGACCAAGGTACTAGAAGAAACAGGACTAGAATGGATCCAAGACACAGATTAGTCCCTATGATGAATAGGAATATACTTCTATCTCAAACCAGAAGAAAGGAGATGAGAAAGAGAGCTCATAGTAAGAAATTGTGAGGAATCGAATATGGAAGTTGCCAGATGGCTTCAGTCTTCTCAGCAAATCAGAATAAGTCTTTTGTCTCAATGCCACTGTTCAAAGAAAAAAAAGCTTTATTGGTAGTATAGAATGCAGAAAGAAATAAATATATGAAAATGTAGATTATGAAAAAGAACAAAAAGGTAAGGATGCTAAAAGACATGGATTGTGAACCACAATCCCATTTCCTGTCTTAATGGAAAAGGTATAAAATCAGTTAGTTTAACTTCTTTATGGTCTAAGCATTTTTAAAACTACTTCCACCCTCTATTTTCCCCACATTCAGTAGTTTCTCATTGAGTATTTTGGCAGACCATTCTTTCATCTGTGTTTTACCTAATGTTATCCAAACTGCTCAAAAGGAAAAATAAATAGATATGGAGGATGGAAGCCAAAGTCATAGACTTTTCAAAACCCTTTAACCTGACATAAGGAGAACATATTTCCCCTACCAGGCCATTGTGACTTCCTTCTTTCACTCTGGTTGGGGGAAAAATAAGTTAAGGAAGAATCTAAGAAGCAATACTCCAGGCTCACATTTCTTCTTGAGCCCTTGGGGATAGAGCAAAGAATGACAAATGTAAGGGACAACTGGGTGAGTCATGGTTCAGATAAAACTACAGAATCAGCATTTTACAGATCAGTTACTGTAGCCTTTCTATACAGAGAAAGCAGGCATGCTATAGGTCATCATCTTCTACAAACAGAAGCTATTTGACCAGCCCTCCCTTGGGGCAAAGTGCTGGTTTCCATTGTTCTTTATTTACAGTTTGCCAAAAGATGAGAGGTTATCAGATAGTTTGGGAACTGAAAATACTCCACCAGTGAAAAGACTATATTTCAGGAAGAACAATGTTCCAGGCAGCACAAACAATACCACCTAGGTTTGCTGTCAGTTGACAAGATGCTAATCTTCCCATATCAGTAACACAGCTACACAACAAATACCTGGGACTAGTATTATAGGGCAATCAATTATTTTAGTTAGTAAGAAATATATAATAAATGTTTAGTTCCCTCTTCTAATTCAAAAATTTGAAACTTTATGTTTCAAGTGTCTCAGAAAATGAGATTTCACCTCCTATTATGGTTTTTAACTAATCTTGTAAACCAATGAAGAGCACACTTTTAAATCCCTTCAGTGTTGTGTAAGTAGGAAATTGTAAACATTATCAATGCCTTCAAGACATTTACAATACAATCTATTGAGTAGTGGACTGGGAGTCAGGGGACTGAATTCCAAGCCTAGCTCTGCCTTTAAATAATAACTTTAAATAGCCAAGAGAATCATTTCATTTATCTAAGCCTCCATTTCTTTATCTTTAAAAGAGAAGGGGAGCTAGGTAAACATGGAATGTAGATTTAACAAGTACCTTAGAAATCATCCAGTGTGACCCCTCCATTTCGATGAAGATGAAGAAACAGAGGGCCCCATAGGAGGACAGCCCAAGGTCATAAAAATCATATTAGAGCCACAGGATTCAAATTAGGTAAATAAATATAAGTAGATTTTTCCATGTAAATAAGCCCATTAAGACAAAAGTTAAAAGAAATTTGAATTGTGTTCATTTGAATCATACTGCCAGTGGGTGCCCTCTCAGGGGAAATTCAGGGTCTGAGAACATACAAAGCCTACATTTGGTGTCAAGATAATCATATAGGTGACAGAGGAACTTCAGCATACGTGGGACACATAAATCATCAAACCACTGGAAGGCTGCACCTTTCCATGTTGCAGAGAGACTGGACAACTTGCCAGCATACAAAACAACTCCCTAAAATGGTCAGGGCTTTGCTAAGTCAAGGTACTGAAACCATTTATTATCTTTTGGAAGCTTGAGCGAACAGACTGAAAAGCAGAGAGTGAATGGACAATCCACTAACTAAACCAACTAATATTTTTACCAACCGGCTAAAAATATTTTGAAGAACAGAGCTTACCAGCATATTGACAAAAGACTAACAAAGGTAGGTCATAACTCTGAAAAGTGTGGTGCTGAGGAGGACTGTTATATATTGTTACCCCCAAGAGGATAATAGAACTCAGCCAAATGTATCTCAATCCCATAATCTCAGTGAGATACCTCACTTGTTTTTCATCCTTCATTCTCTAAAAAGACCAATGACATCACAGGGGTGACATCTCACAGGGGAACATAAATTCAGATGATGAAGGAAGTTTAACATTAGAAGAAACAGAGGAAACCTGATTTTACCCTGGTGTGACAGTTGTGGAAAGAGAAGAGAGGACATCATTACAGCTAATAGATGGCATTTATTATTATACAGGGATGTGATAGCTAGGCTGGACCACCTATGAACTCAGAATTTCCATTTTATGATAAAAATAAGCAACATTCTAGAAATTTAAAAACTTAGATTGAGTCTAGAACTTTTAAGCTAATAATGAGGCTTACATGCAATGTACCAGGTGAGAAATTATGCATATCCAAATGAAATTATTTGATGGTAAACATGTAACATATAATTGCATGCAACTGTATTTTGCACTGTATTTTATGCCACTTTTATGGAAATGTGGGTTTTTATTGTTTAAGATCAGTTAACAAGCATTTATTAACTGTATAATATATGCTAAATGCTGGGAATGTTTTTTTTTTAATTATAAAACCTGGTCCCTACCTTCAAAAAGCCTACATTGCGATGGAGGTGACCATACCTTGAAGGTAGAGACCAGGTTTAACATTTTTTAAAATATTCCCATTATTTAGCACATGTAATATATATGATATATACAATGTAAAAGGAAAGTAATCCCAGATGGAAAGCAGTTCCAATGGATAAAACCAGGAAAAGTTTTTAAAAGAAGGTGGGATTTGAACCGAGTCTAGAAGAAATCCAAGTGTCAGAGATGAGAAGAGAGAACATCGAAGACATAGGACACAGTCAGTGAAAAGGCATGAAGCTGGGAGTTGGAGAACAATGTGTGAGGACCAGAAAGGAGGTCAGTGTCATTGGATTGTTGAGTATGTTGAGGGAAGTAAAATGTAAGACTGGAAAGGTTGGAAGGGTCAACGTTATAAAGGGCTTTAAGAGCCAAACGTAAGTTTTTTATATCTGTTCCTAAGGGTAATAAGGAGTCATTGAAATTCATTGCAGGGGGTGGGGGTAGGGGAAGGGAGGGTGAACATTGTCAGATTTGCACTTTTACAAAGATTATTTTGGCAAATGAATGAAGGCTATATTGGAGTAGGGAGAGGCTTCAAGAAGGGATACAAACCAGAAGGATATTCCAATATCCTCACAGCTGTGAGGTGATATGGACCTGAAGTGGAATGGAGTCAAGGGCTCATTTAGAGGAATTTGCCTTACCAAGAAGAAAAACTACTTCTTTGTATGAGAGAAGGATAAAGGAGAAGACAGTAAAGGAAGAAGTCTAAGTAATGTGAGATAAGGAGAGGGAAAGAAGATGAAACTTTTGGTGGATTTCCTCAATATTTGCAGAGAAGTATGAGGTAAGGTCTTCGGCTGAGAGGGTAGAGATGAGGGTGTACCATGGGAAGCTTAAGAAGGGATGAAAAGATTTGTTATTGCCACTATGGGATAGTGAATCAATTGTGGAGATGTAAAAGAATCACTTTGCTGCAATGAAAGCCCAACTGAGATTATTTAATGACTTTGTTCCCAATCAGCAAGATTCTGTGATTTTTTTCCAACTCTATTCAGAAGCATGTAAATATGTAAAGAATGTGAATGGTGAGAATAATTTAAGATTGAGGTTTGACTAATTATAATCAAAAATATGATAAAGAGGCAAGGAACTAAAATTTGAAAGATCATCTAGAGTTGAAACACCTTATCATAGGAGAAGGAGAAGGAGAAGGTAGCCAAGGCATTAGTGAAAGAACAAGGGGATTTGAGGGGTTAGAAATCAATGAGGATGAAGAACAGAGTTAGGAGTAATAAGGCAGATGGAATTATGTTTCAATAAAGGAATTTCAGAGTTCTTGAACATGTAAATGGAACAAGGTAAAATATACAGAGACATCTCTGTATATTGCTGAGATGAAGTGGAAGAGTAGGTTACAGGAAGTGAGTAGATTGAGGAATTGGAAAGTTTAGTTATTTGAGAGGGTATTACTATACATGCTGAAGTCCCATTAGAATGAGTGTAAGAATTGAAATGGAGAAAAATACTTCAAGTCAGGCACTGAACTCATTAAGGAAGGAAGGAAAATTTCATGGAATTGGGAGATAAAATCCTGATTGGGTGATAAATTTGGACTGACAATCAGTACAACTTAAAAGTGGGAATAGTCCAATATCACAATCTGCCCATAAATCTGGATCACATCATCCCCCCAATATACACAGAGCCATAAGAGTAGAGTGGGCACACACTCATAGAAACTTAGCAAGAAGGCACATGATCGGGGAAATCCATGTCTCTGTGGTTACTCACAACTCTGGAGTGTAGGCCCTGATGTGGCCCTTTCAGGATCAAATTCCAGCATAAGAAGTCACATCTTTTTTAGATATTTCCATTCTGGTCTTGCTCACTCTCCTGGGCAAAGCCATATCCCAGCAAAAAGCCCTCTTCACCTATAGATACTCTTAACAGGGTGCTGACCAAAAAAAAAGTCACGTTTTTTCGGTGACAAGCAATTCCCTTGAGTCAGAGAATTACCAAGCTCCTTATAGCTGCAAATGGCAAGGGGCTTCTACTTCTCCCAATTAGCATCAAGCATCTCCTCATACTGAAGCAGATAAGAAGCCTGTCTTTGCATCATGTTTGTCCCTCTCCAAACAGAGAGGGCAGTAGAGGGTAATACATATATCTCAGAAGTTTCTCCTCCATTATGTTGTAGATGGCAGTCAACAACAAAAAAGTCTCCTAATTCTTCACACAGAAACAGGCTTCAGCTCTCTTTTAATGCACTTATAGAAAATGCCCCAGTCATTCTCCAGCCAATCGACAAAGTTGTAACACCCTTCCAATCAATAGGACCATATGAAAGTTGCTAAAGAGTCTCATATCTCATTTGGAAGCCTTTTATGTCTTATCTGAGTCTTGAGACTTTTGCACTCAACTTACTCTCTTCCATCTTCTGCCTCTTCCTATAGCTTTTATAGTTTCTAATGTCATGCCTCCTGATAGTTGATGATTCATCTTTCCTTTATGAAATACCTCAAGAAATCTAATAGTGCTTATATAATCTTCATGTCTCTCCAAACATTTATTTGACTTATAATTTTGTCAGTTATAAACTTTAAAACACTAAAAACAGTTGCAAGTAAATTATTTCAGTTACTTCTCTCCCTTTAAACAAGTCTTCTCACTGTATTCATCTGAGGTGCAGTTCTCTATCTGGTTATCAGAACAGTCAGTACCAATCCTTAATAATTTAACTGAGAGACTATGTTTCTTCACAAGTTGATTTTATCAGTTTTCCTGATGTAAATGTTCTTTTTCTGCCTCTTTCAACAATCTATTCATGTATGGAAGAAGCAGTATCTTTCACTAACGTTTGAATTGAAATGCAAACACATAAGTGTCAGATTTAAACTAAAATTATTTTTAAGAAAATTCCTAGGCCTATAAAATAATAGATGATAGTTTTGATTTAGAAAGTCTTTCCATTACTAAGAATAATGGAAAGGAGAGGAGACATAGCTAATATGAAACGTATACTCTAAGAATAAATTTTAAATAGGCTTTCAAATGCATTGAGAGGTACGGAAATAGCCATCTTTACACTTAAAACCTCTTCTCCCCAGCAGTGATGTAAACAGTCAATAGAGTTAATGATATTATTGGGGTTGAGGAGGGGCAGTTCAGAGGCAAATATGGAAAGGTTTGAAACCAAAGTAATACAGGTTTTTGACAGTAACTGATTTATATAAGTTTAATACCTTCCTCTAAGACAATAAGTTGATTAACAAATTGTTGATTTGAATCAAAGGAGTAAGTCTCCAAGGATGGGATTCCCCCCTGCCACTCATTCCTCATGGGATGAAATTACACATCTGGATTACTACTTATAGCTGCTTCATAAACAAATATCATACATTATTAAACCTGTGTTTCTTACCAATTTACAATCTTCATCCCTCTCCAAAAGAGCTCTTAAGTAGGAATGATTATTCACATCATGCATTACAGTTACTATTAACAGTGATTAAAAGTTATTTTCTTTCAAATGCCTTAAAGTTCAGATATGCTTGTGGGTGTGTATATGTGTGTCTGTATTTTGGCTGGTTAGTGAGTGAGTTGTGAAATGACCCTAAATAAAAGGCATATTAAGCATCTCTTGCCTCTACTCCAAAAAGAATGTAGCAACAGTTGCCACATTGCAGTTGGATAAAGAAGGTGTTCAGCTGCATGTGTTCTCCATTTCATCAAAGTGTCAGGTTCCTGGATGCTGTGGAGAGTTTTCTAAATAAGTATCTGTTAATCTGGTAGGACCATGATGGATCTGCAGCAGAACATGCATAGAAGCCAATTTTTAACAGATTAAGAAGAAGGGGACAGGGTTGGAAAGAGAGGATGAATTTTCATTTTCCATGACTATACAGAATCTGTAGTCAAAGAAGAACTGAAAGCTGAATCTATTCCCAAACATGTGAACACAATTTGTTTATAGGAACTAATGTTACTACAAATAAACAAACTGTTTTTTTTGCTGGTGACTCATTTTTTGAAATTCACAATATAACTAGATACTGAATTGATGGTAAAGAGCATGGAAAAGGACCACATATATCCTCTTCATTTGGCCAAATTTAGGGTGCACTCTCCCTCCAATCAAAGTCATATTTTTGTACTTTAATGAGCTTGTTACTCATGATTGAATTCTTTGATTATCCCAATCTGTGGTCAAATATCAAAACTGATTGAACTCAATCGCTATTAAGAATACAATTTTATTTCCAACAATTATTTCTAATTACTATTCTCTATCACAAAATATACAAACCTCAATCACACATTAGAGGATAACCTTTAACACTGCCATAATGTTTTAAGGCAAGAGAATCTTGATGTAACCACTGTAACTCCATGTTCCTACATAAAACTGTCATCAAAACATGAGCTTCAAAATTTGTGAAGCAAGAAAATATATCTGTGCTGGATCTCTGGGCAAAAAGGTCAGGTTATTTTAAGGGTGGGACAGGACATACAAACCTGTAAGTGAGAAGTGATGGAAAAGAAGCTTCAAGACTAGAGCCTGCAAATAACTTCAGACCTTTCCTTTGGGGATGGGGATGGGGATATTGATGGTAGCCACAGACTCACAGGAAACCAGTATTAGAGTTAGGACAGAAACATTGTGCCCTTTTCATATACCACATTACCTACAATTTTCCAAACCACTATTAAGAGTAATCAAAAGTAGGGGATGTCTCATATAAAATTGCATCAGAAAAGAAATTAATTTCAAAGAACCATGGGGATACATAATATGGAAATGAAAAAATAATAACATATAAGTGAATAATAAGAAAACAGTTAATGACTTCCCACTGCTTATACTTCTTGGTAATATCAAGTAAGCAAAAAGGTGCCATAATTTTGGGAGTTTACTAGAGGACTGTCATCTACTATGTAGACTACTGATTGCCTAAGTACAGTGTCATTTGTTGAACTATAATAAATAAAGTTCAACAGGAGTCAACAATGTGATCATATAATCAAAAAATATTGAATTTAATCTTAGGCTCCATTAACACAATGCCTATAATAAGGCAGGTGATAGTCCTTCTGTACTCAGACTTGATCAGACCATATCTGGATAATTATGCCCAATCCCCCATACCATATGAGTGAGAAGACCTGAACCCACACTTATCACTGAAGTAATGGGGAATATTTAGCCTTAAGAAAACATGGGAGAAAAGAGAGAAGCACCTTAACTTCTATCTTCAAGTAAAAATTTGAAGGTTTTAATGTTAAAAAAAAAAAAACTTCCCAGTAATTAAAGTGGCCTCAAAAAGGAGTTGGGTATGAAATTCTTATTATTTGAGGTCTTCAAATGAAGGCTGAAAGACAATTTTTCAGGAAGAATTCATGCTTCAGGTATGGTTTGGAGCTGATTATCTCTGAGGTCCCTCCCAACTCTAAAATTGATTCCACAAAAATGTTCAGTCATTCATGTTAGATATGATTCTCCTGACCAACCACCAATAATCACATTCTTTGCATTGCTTTTTCCCCCTGCAATAGTGATGATTTGTCCAAATCTAGCTGCACTCTCTAGACCAGTTCCCCCCCTCTCTCATGCAATCAATCAACCAATAAGCACTAATTAAGCAACTACTAATTCCAGGTGCTGGATATAAAAAGATAAAAATGAAACAGTTCCTGCTTCAGTGAGCTGGCATTTTATGGGCGGGAGACAATATGTATATATAGAATATATGCAAAAATAAATACAAGGTCATTTATGGAGGGTGAGCACTAAAGACATTATGAAAGGTAGTTGAGTTGAGATTTAATGGATGTAAGGGATTCTGTGAAGTGGATGTAAGGAGATAGAACATCTGAAGATAAGGGAATGGACATCAAAGAAACAAATGGGAGATATAATGGCTTGTATGAGGAACAGTAATAAGGGCAATTTGACTAGAGTACAGGGGATTGATATATAATGAGCCTGGAAAGGTAATTTGGGGAAGGCTTTAAGAGCCAAAAAGGAATTTATATTTCATCCTAGGGCAATAGCAAGGCACTAGAGTTTATTGAGCAGGCAAATGGCATGGTTAGAACTGAATGTTAGGAAAATCACTTTGGCAGATTGTGGAGTATATATTAGAATGGAGAGACATGAAGCTGAGAGACCAATTAGGAGGCAGGCCATTGCAAAAGTTCAGGCAAGAGGTGATAAGAACCTAGACTAAGTTGGTAACTATGCCATTCAATGTTTTTCTCAGAATTTGAGGTATGATAGTTATGATTAATTTAATCTCTAATGGCCTTAAAAAGTTAACTCAGGAGACTAACGGGAGATATTTAGATACTGGGAAGAATTTAGACTCAGTTTATGGAATGAAATTAATTGGAAAAATAAAGTGAAACATGTTTCTTAAGAGCTCAGGGAGTGAGCAATCTTCATTTAACCCAGGCATATAAAGGAAGTTGCAATGAAGGGAGTAATTTAGAGTAGAGGGAGAGACAGATAATACAGGCAACAGACTTTCAAGGGAGTGGGAAGAAAAGAAAAATTGAGACTTTCAATTGGTTTTCATCTGTGCTAAAGTTTTTCATTTACTGCTTTAAGAATGAAGTTCAGCTAGGTTACTAGATAACTTTGCAAAGTCCTTTACATTTGCCAGATCAATTAATTCTAGTAATAATCCTTTCATTTAGTAAAGTGCTTCAAACACCACTCAGAGCATATCTGAGGAAGAAAGCACTGTACCAAACTAATTTTGAGCTGCTTTGGACTTAAAAAGCATGATGGTTAGATGTGGAAGGTTTATTCTGCTGGTGGTACTATCTATCCTTAGGCTGAGAACAGCTTCTAGTAAAACAATTGATCTTCTTTATTTAGGAAACATAACTCCCATATGGGAACAATCTTGGGGAAATTAGACACTGTGGTTAATACTAGCTACTTACGTCAAGTAACAATGTCAACTGAGAGTTAATTACTGAGCACAAGAAAGCAAAGAATACTTTCTTGCATTCCACTAGGATACCTTGCCCATCTACTACTTAAACAATTTTCTATTCCTCCCCCGACAAGTTTAGTCAGGCTCCTCACATGTGGAAAGCAGGCTTATACAGTATAACAAGAAATATCCATTTGGAATTAAACAATAAACTACTTCCTCAAAAGGGGGGAGGGGGGCAAAATTGCTTTCATCATCCGCACCCAGAAAGAAGAAAGTAGGTTGAGAATCAGAGCAAGAAGGAACAGGTGTGCAAAGCTGGGTAAGGTGGTACAGAGTTTGATGCCAAGAGAACTCTGATTGGTTCAAAGCAGGTCTGAACAGGGGGAGTAGGAAGGGACAAAAAGGACTCGGCACAGCTGAGTCCCACCGAGGAAGGATAGCAACAGTACTGAGGTACTATACTAACCTATTCTTTAGCACCTTCTTCTGCTTCCAGGAGACTGAAAGTCTTTTCCCCTCCTGTGAAATGGTTTAGAATGTTGGCTGCCAATCCTCTTTCACATCTCTAGCATTTCTATAATTCTAATTAAAAAAAAAAAGACTAACCACTAATCAGAAGAAGGAGCAAACTGAGGGAAAAAATGCTGAACTATGGGATAATTGGGACAACAAAGAAAGTCAAATCACTTTTCTTCCACTAATACAGAGCACGTGTTAAGGGGCAAACTTTCTTCCTGTAGTCATATTTCTTACTATTGTCTTACTAAAGATCATCTACATCTTCAAAACATTGAATCTCTCTAGTGTTACTCTATTTATGAACGTTACTTTGCAAAGTAAAGGTATAAAAGTGATTGTAATTACTAGCATGTTTTTTTTTCCCTAAGAATGGAAATTATGAAAGTGGGAGAAAGATAACCCCACCCCCGACCCTGATGGTTTCATCAACCAAAGAGTAGGCAATAGAGGCTCTTTGGTGACAACTCAGACAAACACTGCTTTTTGCCAGAAGTGAGGGAGTAATTTCGCTTTGGTCACAGAGATAACCTGCCTCTGGAAAGGAAAAAAAAAAGGCCCAAGCACCCCTACTGACCAAAATCCACCTGCCCAACCATTTTCCTCATGTTTTACTTCAAGCAGCTCTCAGGGACAATAACAATCCATGACTAAGCAAATTGTTAATAACATATGTTCTCTACAGGGCATACTCTCAACGCTGCAGTTATGTGTGAAGTGTGTATACGTTAGAAAGTAACACTGACACAGCTTAGCCAGGCCGGGTAGCAGCCTGGGGACCCGGGTAACACCAAGAATGTAGTCACCTGCTCGCTAGGGAATAGGTGAAAAGGTTTCCCTCCCTCCTACTGATTGGAGAAAACCCAGTGCGTACATGGAGGTGAAGGGAAACAACAGTTAGGTCAAGATCCCTGATGTTTAAGTTGCTCTGGTCTTTTCTCATTTCTACTTGCAAGAGGTCTCCTTTGCTTTGATGCCCATTCCCCATCCCGCCCACCCTTGTCCCCTAATATTAAGAGATTTGGGACTGGAGTCCTGAATGAATCCAGTTCCCCTTTGTGGGGAGAAAGAAGGGGGGGGCGGAGAAGCACACCTGCAGATAAGAAAGTAATGACTAAATACTGATGATGCCTACCAGGTGAGGGGCTATCCCAGAACAGAGCGGATCAAGAACGAGCGCTGGGATTGCAGCTAGGGCGCCGCCCAGAGGGGGCTCCCCGAGGAAGAGGTGAAGCGAGGCGGAGCGCCAGGGGGCAGTTGGCAGGGGGAGAAAGAGGCAGGCAGGCGGGCTCCCCTGCCCAGCAGGCGCCTCCCCCTCGGGCCCCGCGTCCGCTCCAGCGGACAGGAGACTGGCTGGAACGGTGCGAGGACACTGGCGGGCGGCACCTGGGGCAAAGGCTGGAAGCATGCGGCCGCAGGGACAGTCTGACCCCCAGCCACAGGCGCTCCGCTCCGAGAGTCAGCTGAAGACAGAGTCTCTGGACACCTAGCTGGCCCCAGCTGTGCTGGATGGAACACGGGACGGCTCAGAGCAGAGAGAACTCCAGCCACGGGGCTGAAGCAAGAGAGGGGCACCCGCGCAAAATCATGGTCTGCTCACGCTGACACCTGAGCAGAAAACTTCGAGGAAAAGGAGCCCAGGGGTCAAGGGAGGAAGGCAGGGGACAGAAAACACGAGCATGGCTCCTACCTGTCCGGCGATGACGAGGAAACACAGGGTGCCCGATAGAATGGGGGCCAGGCTCCCCCGGCACCGCGGCCCCACTACCGGTGCCATGGTAGCCCTCCACCCCGGCGGGCTGGCCACCGAAGGAGGAGAGTGTCAGCGGAGCCCCCCTCCCCTAACCCGCTCTTTCCTCTAGTTCCGCGGTGTCGCGAAGACGGCTTCTTCCAGCTCCCCCTCGCTGGCGCTGGGGATCCTTGTGCGGCTGCCGCAATCGCCGCCTGGACTCGGGCTCGGGCTCGCGCTCGGGCAAGGCTCGGGCTCCGTGCGCCCTGGCGCTGCGCCCTGGCCGGGTGGCGGTGTGGACACTGTCAGCGTGACTGGGGAGAGAGGCTGGTTTGAATGGTAGCGCGTGGGGGTGGGGGTGGAAGTGGGGGGTGTTATTTGTGAATGTGTTGCTTGTCTTGGCTCGGGATGGTGCGCGCTCACCCCCCACTCTCCCTTCCCGGCTCCTGCTCCTCCCCTACTCTGTGTCAGGCAGCTGAAGGCGGGGAACTAAGACTTCGGTCCGCCTGGGGCAGCAGCCGGCGGGTGCATTTCAGAAGACAAGCACATGGCTCCTCATTTATTGAGCTTATTTCCCCCATCTTGTTACATAGGAGGGAAGAACAGAAAAGTGTGTTGCTTTGTTTTTGTTTTTACAAAGCAGTCCTGAGCTAAGTATGACTGGGCTAGCCCTCGATGTCTCCTTTCGCCCTTCTTGAAAGTCCTGGAATTAGGCTGGTGGGAGTGATTTGTATATACCCCTAGATTCTATCACTTCCTACTCATTTTTCAAGAGGTCTTCACTAGCTGCCAACTGTAATTTTGCAGTGGGGGTAGGAGAAATGAAGGAGAATGTTAGGTAGCTCACTAGCCTCCCCCTAATTAGGAAAAGGGAAAAAAGAGAAAAAAACACGTGGGTTTGTCCCACGAGAACCCAGAGCTCTAGGGGAATGTAGGAATGAAATGACTTGTCAGGTGCAGCTACTCCTGGTGAAAGTATCCCAGAGGATGCAGAAAAGTCATCTATAGGTGGTTGTTTTCCTAGGCCAGGTTGTTTTGGCAAATTTGCCAGGGATAATGAATACTGAGCCATCTATCCCAATTCCCGGATTGTTATAATTTGTTTGATTACCCAAAGATTTTATGGCAACACAGTCTCCGGTCAACTATTGGCAGAATTTTTTTTCTTCTTGGAAAACTAGCATTTTAGAGTCATCCTCATCGCTTCTCTTTATAATAAGGCAAATTACCATTCCTCCTCCAGTCATATTACCCATACTGTATTGCCCCCTTTCCAAACTTTAGGAAGGTTACTGAGAAAAGGCTGCCCTTAAATTCAATCAAATCATGTTATCAGCATCCTTATCAAATAACATTTATGGAATTACCAAGTTATGACACTATAGTGAACACAGCATGAAATTAGATCAGTTAACATGCTTACTTTCTAAGCACCTACCGAATTAATGTAGGAAACTAGAAATCAAACAGCAGGCTGAGAGATGATAATTTCCATTTATATAGCAATCAATCAACAAACATTTATCAAGTGTCTACTATATTCCAGGTACTGTGCTAAGTGGCTGGGGTTACAAAAAGAGGTAAAACATGGTCTTTTCCCTCCAGGAGCTTACAATCCCTCAGGGAGACCACATGCAAACAAGTATATACAAAACAAGCTCTACACAGGATAAACAGAAAATAATTGGCAAGGAGAAGGCACTATTTGTAAGTGTTTTTCCTCATATCTTGTTGGAGAATATGTAGGCAGGTCAGAATTACAGATTCATGGAATGTCAGAACTGTAAGAGACTTCATAGAGATTATCCAATCCAACTTCATTTTACAGAAAAGCAAACAGGTTCACACAAATGTAAGTATTTTCTGACTCTTAAGTCAAGCACCAATTTTAAATAACCATGTCTAGTGAGTATTTGGGCTCTAGTATTTTCATTGGCGTATAAACATATGCTCCTCATAATTGCCGTGTTACTAAGTACCATGAAAACTGAGTATCATTGTTTCACCTTTAGAGAAACAATGTCTTGGGGTCAGTTCCATCATAATGTTGTTATAAATATTTTAAACAAGAGATTAACAGAATGATGGTACAATGGAATTTTCAACTTTGCCTCAAGGTTTAATTACACTGTAAAATGATGTCTAGGTCATCATATGTGGAGTGATAAGGCATTTCTTCTCAGAATTCATTGATTTATTCATTCTGTGATCATTTCTTGATTGTACTACCTGTGTGACCTTGGGCAAGTCACTCAACCCTGTTTGCCTCAGTTTCCTCATCTGTAAAATGAGCTGGAAATGGCAAACCACTCCAGTATCTTTGCCAGGAAAACCCCAAATGGAATCATGAGGACTACCAAAATCACCAGATCATCTAAGGCTGGTCAGTCAAACTGAGACTCAGAATTTTAGTGTTAGAGGGGATCTGAAGGATGTGTGGCAATGGAAAGGAGTTTTGAGCCAAGTCTCAGTTCAATAAATGTTTATTGAGTCTTGACTGTACAGTTGCAAAACACTATAGTAGGTTCTGAGAAGATATTTTAAATGAATTATTGTTTCTTTGAAATACAGCTACCCTCTCCATAGATAAAAATCACAACCCCTCCATGACTTCTTATCCTATTAAATTCTTTTTCCTTTTTCCCCCCATTACAGTATTTACCCAAAGTGCTGGAGATTTTCCTCTTGGTTTTTTTTTAGCATCTTTGGGGTACTAATGCACTTCTTAGAATACCTCTTTTTGTCCCTTTTTCTTAATATGTGACCTGCCCACCTTTTCAATTGAGTATGTGTGTACTCAACCATGTCTTTTCCACCCCTGCCTCTGTGCCCCACAAAGCTTCATTGGTATTATGCTGAAACCTGTTTACACCAATGTATTTTTACATTGCCTGTAGCTATTTACAATTTACATTTTTCTGAGATCATGGTGTTTGATTCTCAGCTACATAGCATCATCAGATATATCAGTTTTTTGAGTCATTGAATTACTATGCAATTTCTTAAAAAAAAATGTAGTTCATTTTCTATCTCTCTTCACTTCTGGACCCAGCAAATTACTTAATTTCACCATTTATTGCTGATGGATCGATTTAACAGGCTGCCTATTGAGAAGAGTAATATAATCTGAGTGTTTATCAAATGTAGATGATCAGGACTATGTTTTTCATCTTTGGATTTCACTGAGGATGCTTTGTATTCATAGATTTAAAGCTGGATAGGATTTTAGAGATTAAGTTCACCCTACTCATTTTACAGATGGGGAAACTGAGGCTCAGAGAGGTTGAATGAATTTGTCCAGGTCACATAGCTAGTAAGTGTGAGGATCTGAACATACATCTTCCTGACCTGGAAGTCCATTGCTTTACCACTACCCCACCATGGTACTGTACATCTTTATTTTTTTTTTTTATAGGTATGCACCAATGAAAACATGAGAAAGGAATAAGCCAGCTTTTGCAGGTAATTTTCTGTAGCAAACTACATCTTTAAAACGTGGAGGGAAATGAAAATCTTGTGTTGTTGCTGATTTTAAGAAAGCATTTTATTCCATATGGCAAAATGCTTCATCAGAGGCTTTTTTCAGACAAGATGTTTCTCATATATGCATCAATATAATAAAAGATAGAAAGATGAACAAAACAGAATTTCTGTCCCCAGTCAGTCAATAAGCCTGGTATTTGCTATGCACTGTGGAAGGTGCTAGCAATGAAAAGACAAAAAATGAAATACTGACCTCAAAGAGCTTACATTCTATAGTGTAATGGAAGGGATAAGTATACCAAAAAACAACACATATACATTAAAATACATTGTCATGAGATTTACAAAAAGTACCATATTGGTCCAAATGTCAGTGTATCTAAATTGAGACTTCCTTAAGAGGATACAACTATATAAATATAAAGTGGAAACTTAAAAATAACACCAGTTATAGCTTTTTGTAGGAACCAGACACTGGGAGAGATTTCAGTTTCTGACTAGAACCAGCACATCTCAATGAGAATTCAGAGGAAGGTAAGATAAGGACAACATTTTGATTGGATTAGAGATAGATTGGAGAGGAGGAGGTTATCACAATAATGTGAATGGAAGCAATGAGGGGGTAGCTCTGTGAATGAGGGTAAAGGAACATCTCCAAGAGATATTGTGGAAAAGAAATGACAAAGTTCAGCAACTTGTTGGACACCTGAGATGAATGAGAGTAGCAGAAGATGCCACTGAGGGTGCACATTTGAATGACTGGAAAGATGGGAGTTCCTCAGCCATTCAGAAGAGTGGTGAGTTTTAAGGGGAAAACAATTCTGATTTTGGGTAAATTTCAGGTGTCAGCAGGGCATGCTGTTTGAAATGTCCAATGGGCAGTTAGGGAATTACCTGCAAAGAAGTGATCATGGAGCCTATGGAAGCTGATGAGATGACCAAGTGAGAAAAGATACAGAAGAAGGAGGAAAAAGGAACTTCGGGGATGCCCATAGTTAGTGAGAGTGGTATGGAAAATCTAACAAAGAAACCTGAGAAGGAACAATCAAATAGGCAGGAGAAAAACCAAGAAAGAGCAGGATCACAAAAACCTATCCCAGAGGAAAAGGTGATCAACAGTATCAAATAGTGTAGAGAAATCAAGAAGGATGAATATTGAGAAAAGGCTTTTAGATTGGGCAATCATTGTTAACTTTGAAGAGATCAGTTTCAATTTTCCTGGGAAATATAATAAAGTTTTTGTTATTAAAAACAGTTATATTCCTTATACTTTACACTTTATAAAGTTTATCTTACAGCTGGAAAATTATTTCAACATTTCAAAAGTTCCCCTTAGCTAAAAGAGTTCCCTGCCTCACTTTGCCAGCATCTCAACATTACCTCCATCATGCTTTACTTTGTATTAAATTTACCAACAAATTCCATATCTTCCCCAAATATAAATTCCTTAAGGATAGGGCCTTGATATTTTTTTATCTTGATGGGCCCAGCATCTAAAACAAGGCCCTGCATATTTCAAGTGCATATTAGTCATTGAACATTCATGACTTCACTGGTACTGATATTTCCTCCATTGAATTAAACAGTACCCCCTCTATACTTTGGTGTATCCACATAGTGTTGTACACTCTCTTGGTTCACTCACTTAGATACAGTCCCAGATGGTGCTAACTTTTTCTCCCCTTAGGGTTCTAGAGTTAACCCCAGAAGGACTTTTCTGTACCTTTGATTAATTCAATTCTGAAAATTTGACTTGTGTTTTCATTAACTGGGGTAGAAATCCCTACCTTTGTACATTTTCCCCTAAATATTTGCTGTCCCCAACAAAGAAACTGGAATGATTTTGGTAAAGTCAATAGTCCCAAATCTTGGATAGCTCTCTAGTAACTTGGAGTCTATGACACACTTCATTAAAAAGTATGAGAGTAACATTCTTCCATGTTGCCAAATGCATGACAATAAATTTAAGAAGCTGATAGCATTTTACAAAATCATAGGCTGTCATTTCTCTTGGTGCTGGCAAGGGGCTTTCTTCAAACATCTCAAAAAAAAGGAAAAAGCAGAAAAAAGAAAGGAAAATCAAGACTCCCTTCTCAATGTATTCTCCCTGAACTCCTAGTTGTAGGGATTCCCCCACAAGAAGTAGGGACCTTAGGTTAATAGGATCTTAATTTTTCAGAAGTTGCTTTGACAAAAAAAAGTCGTTTGGTGATCAACCATCTGGTGGTAAATCTCTCTGAATTTGTCCAGGCTTGTCATTAAATAAAAGACAGCCAGCCACTAGGACCATAGTTAAAGTCTTTCCCAATTGATCAGACTCTCCAGAGCTTATGTTTTACTGGCCTAGCCTCGATGTTGTTTGGTTGTGTCCAACCCTTCATGACCCCATTTGGAGTTTTCTTGGCAAAGATATTGGAGTGGTTTGCCACTTCGTTCTGCAGCTCATTTTATGGATGAGGAAACTGAGGTAAACTGGGTTGAGTGACTTGCCCAAAGTCACACAGCTTGTAATGTCAGAGGATGGATTTGAACTCGGAGAGGTGAGTCTTCCTGACTCCAGGCCTAGAACTCTAAATACTGCACCACGTACCTGTGCCCTTGACATGGCCTTAGAAAGCCCCAAATCGTTTCCATATCACAATGAGTCATTCAAGGATAAGACCTGGACCTGGGATTTTATTAATAGGGAGAATAAGACCTCTGCAGAGTGACACCATCTCCAGAAATAATAGATTTAGAGTTGCCTCAAATATTTCAAAGCTAAGTATCTTTTCTAGGGTCAAACAGCCACTGTGTGTCCAAGGTAGTAGAACTTGAAGCCAGGTCTTTTTTACTTTGAGGTCAGTTTTCTAGCCTCTTAGTCATTGGAAAGGATTTTAATGGAGGAACTAGGGGAAAAGTGGGCCTCATGGTATTCAGAATTTCAAGGAGCGTTTATTAAGAGCCTACTCTACACAAAGTATTATATTAGACATTAGACAAAAACAAAATGAAGCAATCCCTGCTCCTTAAACTCCAATGAATTTAATTCTAGTGGACACACATCTATTCAATGACAAAGTAAAGCTATACTTTTACCAAATATCTAAAAGGAGGGGGAAGGAAGATACATTTTTTTTATCACTTCTAAGCTTCACATAATTTTTTCCCCTTAGGCAATATCATGGAAGTATAAAAATGACCAGGAAGGAAATTCCCCAATGGTTAGCTTGATTCTTCCAGAATAAAGCTGTTCACTCAAACAAGCTGTTCGTTTTTGGCAAGATAAGTATCACACTCTGTTCAAGGAAAATATATGTAGGTGAATTTTATGCATTTAAAATCTGACACAATTTAAACAGTTTCAACATGATTCTATAAATATGTGAGTGCCAGAGTTATGAATGAGTAGATTATGTGCATAATAAAAAATGATGGGAAACATAAAGCAATGTGCTTATATCTTCATGAGAATTCCTGAAAATCACATTTCCAAAGAAGTAAACAATGGAAATAGAAGTTTGAAGCACTGCCTGATTCTATCCTGAATTCATATGAATGTACCATGTTTGGCTTAAAAATGTTTTAGCTACTGTATTTCTGGTTCCTGGAGTTATAAATACAATTATTACCCAATATGGGATAAACATAGCCCAAAGACTTACCATTCATACTTATTGGTAAAGTTTCACCCAGGCTTTCAGTAAGGATCACAAGAATTCTTGGAGAATACCTAGTCCAAGCCCTTCACCTTATAAATGAGGAAACTTACAAGCATGTTTGGAGAGTGACTTTCCTGCTGTCACACAACTAGGAGAAAACAGAGCTAGGATGTTAACCCAAGTCCTCTGGACAAAAATCCAGTGCTCTTTCCACTATAATATACATGGTGTCTCTTGGGCATTATAACTTATCAAAGGATTTATCTCTCCATTTTACAACACTGTTTACTGAAAACTGCATTAAGTTATGGTATTTTACTGGCAGCTACTGCCATGGCATTAAGGGACAATGTGAGAGTAATGCACATATTTAATCTCTTGAAGCTGGCTTGTAGGAGTCTCAAATACAAAATATGACAGCATTTGTTTTTCTTACCACAGAAAAAATGACATCACAAACTGTTAAGAGGCTAAACCATATATTACAGCTTTAATTCAGAGTCACTGTTTGCGTCATAGGACAGCCCAACAGGGACTGAATAGAAAACCCTTAACATTCCTAAGGCTAATAACATATATAAGCTGCTTTGGGTGAGGCCCCATTGGGTGTGGTTTGATCAAGCATGAAATCTTATTTAAAAATAATAATGTTTTTAAAATTGTTACCCCCCCCCCCCTTAGTGTGTTGATAGATTTGTCCAAACAATAGTGAGGACAACCTAAGGAAGTGGAAAAGTATGAAATAAACATGATTAGAAATGTGAATTTAAAGAGTTTTATCTTCAGCAGGGACCCAAGGGCTGATGGTTACCAAACCAGCTTACTTCAAACTCGATAACAATGTTCTTTCTACATAAGCTAGTTAGTCAATATGATTTATTGAGTACCCATTGTATATCAGACACTGGCAAGATAAGAAAGAAATAAAAGATTTCTTCAAGATTCTCACTGAGCCTAAAATCTGGGGATTCACAAAGATATGCATGTGTGGGGCAGGGAAGGGGTATTACACCTCAGAGCCAGGAGGACTTTGTTCAGTTCCTCTCTCTGACACATACCAAGACAACTCCCTTAACTTTTCAGTGCTCTAGGCAACTCTCTAAACCACAAATTGCAGAGGTGCCACCCTACATTGACAGAAAGAGGAACGCTTCACCTAGGCTTTCCTTATGCCAATAAAATCACAGGTCCAGCCCCTCTACCTTATCCCGGCACGTATAAAATACACACATACCTAATACACTCATTAATCACCAAACATTTTAAGTACTTACTATATGCCAGGCACTGTATACCCAGGAACAAGACAGGATTACAAGGTTTCAGAGTTGGAAGGGACCCCAATAGCCATCAATTCCAACTCCTACCTAAAGAAGAATTCCTTCCAAAATAGTACTTCCATGTTATTTCTTCTCTGTAGCTTATCAACTTTTGTGAGTGATCTACCCCACTGCTTACTCCTTTAAACTAGCAGATGCTACCCTTTTCGCTAGGAACTAATGTTCTCCCAAGCAGCATGGCATAGTGGATGGAGGGTTGGGTCTGGAGTCACAGTACATGGGTACAAATTCTGCTTGGCATGCTTATTGTGTGACCTCAGGCAAGTCATAGGCTTTATGGGCCTTGGTTTTCTCATCTATAAAGTGAGGAGGTTGAACTAGATATCCACCGAGGTCCCTTTTGGCTCAAAGAACTATGATGCTACAACTCTTCCCCATTAGGCTGTGAACTCCTTGAAAGAAGGGCTTATCCTTTGCCTTTCCTTGTATTCCCAGCAATTAGCTCAGTGCCTGGAACTGATGATTTGTGGTAGTGTTTTTCTACAGATAATTATCTGAATACCTACTGACACGCTGAATGATTAATCCTTAGATTCTTTTTAAAATTATTATTTTAATTATTTTCTCAATTACATATAAAAACAATTTTAACATTCATTTTTAAAATGTTGAGTACCAAACTCCCTCCCTCCCACCACTACCCCTCCCTGAGAAGGCAAGCAATCTGATATAAATTATACATGTGGAATCATGCAAACCATATTTCCACATTGTAAAAGAAAATACAGATGAAAAAGAAAAATAAAGAAAGTTTAAAAAGTATGCTTCAATCTGCATTCAGACTCCATCAGTACTTTCTCTATAGCATTTTCATCATAAGTCCTCACTAATTGTCTTAGATTATTGTGTTGCTTCGAATAGCTAAGTCATTCACAGCTGATCATCATACAATATTGCTGTTACTGTGTACAGTGCTCTCCTGGTTCTGTTCACTTAACTTTGAATCAATTTATATAAGTCCTCCCAGGTTTTTCTGAAACCAACCTACTACTTATTTCTTATACTGTAATAGCATTCCATCACAATCATATATGACAACTAGTTCAGCCATTCCCTAATTGATGGACATCCCCTCAATTTTCAATTCTTTGCCACTATGTAAAGAGCTACCATAAATATATTTGTACATATAAATCCTTTTTCTTTTCTTTTGACCTATTTGGGGTACAGACCTAGTAGTGGTATTATTGGGTTGCATCTGCACAATTTTATAGGCCTTTGGGCAAAGTCTCAAATGGCTCTCCACAATAGTTGAATCAGTTCATAATTCCACCAATAGCGTTTAAGTGTCTCTATTTTTCTACCAACATTTGTTGTTTTCCTTTTCTGTCATATTAGCCAATCTGATAGGTGTGAGGTGGCATTTCTCTAATCAATAATGATTTAGAGCACTTTTTTCATATGCCTATAGATAGCTTTGATTTCTTCTTCTGAAAACTACCTGTTCATATCCTTTGACCATTTATCATTTGCGGAATGACTTGGAGTCTTATAAATTTGACTCAGTTCTCTATATATTTGAGAAATAAGGCCTTTATTAGAGAGATCTGTAAAAAAAAAAAAATCCCACTTTCCTGCTTTCCTTCTAATCTTGGCTGCATTAGTTTTGTTTGTGCAAAACCTTTTTAATTTCATGTAATCAAAATTATCCATTTTACTTCCCATGATCCCCTCTATATCTTGTTTGATTAGAAATTCTTCCTTTATGCACAGATCTGACAGGTAAAATATTCCATGCTCCCCTAATTTATGTCACCCTTTATGTCTAAATCTTGTACCCATTTTGACCTTATCTTGGGATATGGTATGAGATGTTGGTCTATACTTCGTTTCTGCCAAACTGCTTTCCAGTTTTCCCAGCAATCTTTGTCACATAGTGAGTTCTTATCCCAAAAGTTTAGATCTTTGCTTTTATCAAACACTAGATTACTATGATCATTTACTACTGTGTATTGTGTACCTAATCTGTTCCATTGATCCACCACTCTGTTTCTTAGCCAGTATAATACAGTTTGAGATCTGGTACTGCTAGGCCACCATCCTTCATGGATTATTTTTTTTTATTAATCCCTTTGAAATTTTTGACCTTTTGTTCTCTCAAATGAATTTTGTTATCATTTTTCCTAGCTCTATAAAGTGATTTTTGGTAGTTTGATTGGTATGGCACTGATCCTTAGATTCTTAAATTTTAATACTCTTCATCCCCAATGTCACTAATCTGTTTGGATAGGTAAAACCACTAGCACTCTTGTTGAGCCTTCATAGAATCTCAGAGATGGAAGGTAATGATCCATCCAGTACAATCCACGCCAGGAAAAGTATCCCTCCCCAGCAGCCCCATCAGTCATCTGGCCTTTGCTTCTACTGAGGGAGAAGACACTGTGCTAGACACTAAGGATACAGAGTGAGACAGTCCCTTTGTTCTGAAGCATACGTTCTTTTGGAGGATATAACGTGTTTACAGATAAATACATGCAGTATACATACAAAGTGATTTGGGAAGTCACCACTAACAACCACTTCTTAAGATAACCAATTTGACACTGGAATAAATTCCATTATTAGGAAGTTTTCCCTCACATCAAAGTCCAAACTGACTCTCTGCTGCCTCCCTTTGCTCCCCATTCTGCCATCTGAGGCCGAGTCAAACGAGTCAATGTTATCTTTATATTTTCTATTTCCCATTGTTCATGTTGGCCACTAGGTAATTAATATTTTGACCATGGCAATCCATGAAATCACCCAAAATTTTTACTAGAAATACTAAATAGCAATGAATAATGAGGGAAAGACTCAAGGCAATACAATTATCTTAAAATTCAGGACTTAAAGACTTTTACAAAGTAACAAGTGCATTAATAATGCAAATTAATGTAATGCAAATTGGCTACGAGGGTATTGAGAGGCCACAATGAAAAAGATCAATCACTCATTCACCAACTTATCCACTCAAAGAATGTTTATTGATTATCTTTCAAGTGCCAGGCACTGTGCCGCTTTAAGGATCTGTAATTCCCTCAGTGTGATAACATGTAAAAGGTCTTGCAAACTTTAAAGTATTGCAAAAATGTTAGTTATTATCATTACCATTTTTATTCTTCCTTGTGGGTACTTAGACCAATACAGATTGCAGCACTTTGCTATAACTTAGGACAGAACTCTTTGTCTTATCCCCTAAATGTGTCCCTTCTCCTAACTTACCTGTTTTTGTTGAGGACACCATTATCATTCCATCTCCCTGTGTGCAAACTCAGAGTCATCAATGACCATACTCTCCATTGTTCTCCATATTCGATTAATTTCCAAGGTCTATTGATTCTACCTGTACAACACTTCTCATATTCTCTCACTTTTTTCCTTTCACTCAATCACAATCCTAGTTCATGAGGTCTTTGAGGTATTTGAAGAGGATGAGCACCTCTGGTAGGTGGACTTGCCAAGCCCTTTTCTTAGCTGCTCATCCACCTTCGGTGTCTACCTGGCACTTAACTCACTTGTAGCTCCAAGTAGCTGTAGCATACACAGCAGCCACACCCCAGGAAACCATCTTGGCAGACAGGCTAAAGCAGGTTGAGGGGAACTGAAGTGCCTCAAACCCATCAGTGAGTTAGAGGGGTGTCTACCCTAAGCATGTGAAGATGGCTCTGTGGAATGGGTGGATGAGAAGAATTTGTTCCAATAGCCATAAAGGCGGCTGAAGTAGGCACTGTGGAGCACTTAGAGCTTAGTCACACATCGAAGATACCTAGGTCATGCACTGCATCCTTTGGGCCATTGCCAGTCATCCTGACTTGTGTCTTGCCCCTGGACTTAAATGACTTTTTTTTGGTCTACATAATGGGGTTAAATGACTTGCCCAGGGTCACCCGGCTATTAAGTGTTATGTGTCTGAGGCCGGATTTCAACTCAGGTCCTCCTGAATCCAGGGCCAGTGCTCTGTCCACTGCACCACCTAGCTGCCCTGTTCAAGGACTTTTGAAGAGAGAATGAGGCTGAGGACTTTGTATAACTCTGCATCACTTAAATCTAATTCACCTGCAAGTTAAGACATCACCCCCATGATGTCCGTCGGTTCTCTTTGAAAACTAAGGATAAACAACAACAACAAAAACAACAACAACATCCTAGCTCATGGCTTCATCACCTTGCACAGGACTATTGCCATAGGCTCCCAGTTCCCAGTCTCTCCCCTTTACAATCTTTCCTATACTTGGCTGTCAAAATGAGATCCCTTAAGCAAGGCCTGACCATAGCACTCCCCTACTCAAGAAGCTTGTGGCTCACTATTACCTCTGGGATAAAATTCAAACACCTCTACCTTCTAACCAAACTGACCTGCTTGCTTGTCCCCTGCACCTATTTCTCTGCCTTTGTACAGGTTACCCTTTTGCCAGGAATATCTTCCTCTACCTCCCAATGTTTTCTATATCCATAACTCCCCTCAGATGTCACTACCTACCTGAAACCTTTCTCAAGTCCACCAGCTATTAGTGCTCTCCCCAATTCCCCCACCAGGTAGGTTGTGCAGTGGATAGATGCTGGGCCTGGAATCAGGATGACCTGAGTACAAATCTGACCTCAGAATAACTATATGACCCTAGACAAATCACTTAACTGCTGTCTGCCTCAGTTTCCTCAGTAGTAAAAAATGGGGGTAATAATTGCACCTACCTATCAGGGTTATTGTGAGAATCAAATGAGACACTATTTATGAAGCACTTAGCACAGTGCCTGGCATATAGTAGGTCCTTAATAAATTCTTGTTCCCATCTCTTCCCTATTACTCTGTATCAGTTTACCTGAAATCCCAGGTATAATTCCCCAGTAGAGTATTAGCTCCCAGAGGGAAAAGATTGTTTGGTCTTTGACTTTGTATACCCCAGCAGAGTACAGGGATTTTGCACATGATAAATAATAATGTTTGTTGTTATTATTAGGTAGTTGTCTTCTAAAACACATTTTGCTATAGTTGAGAAATTGTATACAAGCCAATAGAATATACATAAAAATTTGCTACGTGCATAACTAATGTATCAACAATGTGCTTGAAACAAGGGAGAGAAAGGGGCAGGGAATAAGGGAGGGAAAGAAGGAGAAAGGAATGAAGGAAAAAGGAGAAGGAGAATAAGGCAGGGAAGAGAAGCGAAGAGAGATCACAAGGAGCGAGCATTCGATACTATTTGAGAATATGCAAATCACTAATTTACTAGACTTAATAAGAAAAGGATGTTTTGAGTCATAAATAACTGGAGACCTTATTTCTCTCCAAAGTCTTGATTTGACTGTCCTTAGGATATCTACAAAATTTAAATCTGTAGTACCCCAGGAAAAGATAATGGTGCCGCATGGTAGTGTCTCTGCAGTAGTTAACTTGGCTTTTTACTGGCTCAAAAGAATACCAGCTTGAAACAGGTTGCCCAGTTTTGTGTGTTTCAGTGTGTTTTGGTTCATTACAACGTCATCCTGGCAGAATAGTCATTTATATTCTCTCTGCTTCCAGGCACACCTAGAAAGCTCATGGCCCAAGCACAGGACCTCTTCCAAAGTAAACAGCTGTGGATCTGAGACCGTGTCACAAGGCATCTGGTGTAAGCCCCTTGGTGCTCAACTCTCATGTCATGTTATATCGCTTTACATAACATGACACAAGTGAAGTAATGTAATCTATCTTCTAAGAGCCTTCTTAATGATTGACTGACTGGATATGGAGAGCTTCTGCTTATTATATTCACACTTTTAGTTTTTATCTGGCCACAATCAAAAGGCAAACAGGCCTCCTTCCTTTGAAGTAAGTCATCATTCTCAGTGTCTTCTTACAGCACCAAAAGATTGCTGGGACACATGTTATCCTGCTCCTTGGTGCTTTTTAGGAGAAATGTTCATATAGATTGTAACCACAATCCCATTCAATTATAATTTGAAAATCAATATATCAACCCTGATTAAAAAGTAGGCAACCACTGGAAACTTATAAAAGACAAATTAAGTATCAGACCTCAAAGACAAAGTAGAAGGGCACTCATTTGATGGACAATGTACTGGAAATATTGTTGCTTCTTTTTTTTTAAATAAGTGAATGAATAAAATCATTTCTACTAGAAGGATTAGGATTTCAGTAGATTATGATTTAAAATACAAACTTTAAAGTATTTCACTAGAAAGCTGAATGAATACAAAATTCTTTTCTACATTCCAAAAAGCTGTAAATGTTTACCCAATCTAAGACTGATTTTAAAATGTGTATATCTATCCATCTATAGATAGAAGATAGATATTCATAGATAGTTATACATACATATATATCTTTATCATTCATATTCTAACCTGCTAAAATCACCACCCCTTTGAACAAGTGTGAAAGCTACTGCAGAAATCTCCAATATTATTTCCTTTTAGAAATTATTATATTTTGAAAAGGATGGAAGCATAAACTTCATTTTTTAAAAGCCACAAGAGTCACAAGAACTCAAAATAACTCTTAAGTAGTTGTGATAATATTAGTTTTGACCATAGCAAAAGTTAAAAATGAAATCCTAGTAAGGGAAATCATTTCAAGGTAATCTGGTCACATGATAGTATAGATAAGTATGGGGGTTGGGTTTATTTTTTTCTAAAGTTTCTTCTGCAAACAAGGAAACTAAATTTAGAAAAGTTATACCTTTTGATGGAAAACCTTTAAAAATAGATCAGTATAGATTTGTTAAAAGAGAAAACATAGCTACATATTGAAGTTCTAAACACATGCAATAATAAGTAAAATAATAGCTAATATTTATATAGTACTTTAATATTTACAAAGTTATTTATAAATGTTATTTTATGTGATCCTCACAACCACCCCAGGAAGTTGGTATTATTATTATCTCATCTTTCAGATAAGAAAATTGGTGGAGACAACAATTATGTGACTTTCCCAGGGGCACACAGCTAGTATTGGAGGTTGAATTTGAACTCAGGTCTTCCTAACGCAAGATTGAGGGCTCTATCTACAGCACTATGTAGAGCTGCCTCAATACTGTATAATTAATATGCTATGTAATCTGGACTATACTATAATATGTATTTATTTATTAGATTACATCTATACAAACCCAGTACAGCTGGTTTGAAAGTTATAAATTCAGTCACACTTCAAGATTTTTTGGCTCCCTTGAAATGGTATCCCCAAAACAGTTGCTGGCATATGGTAAATACCAAATAAATGATTGTTGAGTGACTGATTGACTCTTTACTCCCTCTCACTTTCCATATCCAATCTGTTGCCAAATCCCAATACCTTTGCAACACCTCTGATATATACCCTGTTCTCTCGTCTGACATTGCCACCACTGGCATAGGCCATCTTCACTTCATGCCTGGATTATCACACTAGGCTTGTGGTTGGTTTCCCTTTCAAGTCTCATCTCACTCTAGTCCATTCTCCACTCAGCTATCAAAGTGATCTTCCTAAAGCACAAATCTAACCATGTGACCCCTTTGTGGCTCTCTATTACCTTAGCAATCAAATAGAAAATGATCCAATTGATTTTTAAAGCCTTTCCTAACTTGGCCCCTTCCTGCCTTTCCAGGCTTCTTGCACATTACTCCCCTCCAGGTATTTCATGACCTAGTTAGCACTAGCCTCCTTGTTGTTTCCCAGACATGACACTCCACTCCGTGTATTTCACTCACTGTCTCCCATGCCTGAAGTTTCTCTTTCCCTCATTGCTGCCTCCTGCTTCCCTGTCTTTCCTGGTTTCCTTCAGGTCCCAGTTAAAATCCCATCTTCTATGAGCAGCTTTTACTGATGCAAATTAATGCTAGTGTTTTCCTTCTCATGATCATCCCAAATTTATCTTCTACGTATCTTAATTGTACATAGTTGTTTTCAAGTTATATCTCCCATTGGACTGTGAGTTCGTTGAGGGCAGTGCCTGGTACATAATAAACATTTAATAAATGCTTATTGACTTCACTTTGCTAAGTAATGAATGTAGTAATTAACTTTCTGGGATTCCTGTATCTGAAATTTGGCAAACTTTATGACTGTTTCTACTGACCTTGATAAAGAATATTTTTTCTTCATGAGCAATCATAGAGTGTAAACACAGGCTCCCAGAAACACAACTCCCTATATGCTCTGTTACTTCTAGCTTATAAGTGTATCCATCATCCATATGGAAAGTATGATTTTAGCTTGTAAACTGTATACATTATTTCAGTTTTTAATATATATTTGGAAAATTTCTGAAGTCCCAAACATTCTTATCAGGAGTTACAAGACCCCCCGTGATCAGTCTTAAGTGAATTC